>NC_133649.1:73623042-73945444 GCF_009905375.1 Apium graveolens
TGAAAACCCAGATTCGATTTTCGATGTCGAGGGAGTTTCAAAGGTGATTGGGTATAAGCTCGAGGAAGAGCATGGGTCCATAGAATGATGGACGGAATGGCGAAAATATTTAGGCATGTGAAATGCGATGCTATAATACTTGATGTTGATATAAATACATATATGTTTGTTCTCCTATGACAAACCTCTATAGTTCAGAGGTAGGTTCCAAGCCATATATTCTGTGCAGTATATTTTTTTCATATATACAATTCTCTTCAATTCGTTCTTTCTCTTCTTTTCATTTCATGTAAGCTGAGAAGAACAACCCTTCCAGAAAGGGGAGGTATTGCCGATGACTATCTATCTGTGTGATAGAAGCCTAGTAGGATACCATCTATTGTTTAATTGCTTGTCAAGTACTAAAGGCTGGCCACCTTCTGTACTAACTATGTAATGTAACAAGTGTTCATGATCATAGTGATCTCTCAATAAATTCTTTTACTTCTATATGAAGGACTAAGATTTCGAAGATAGAAGCAGCTGAAAAAGGAGTAGTAAAGTTGTGGTGGTGTGCGGAATGGAAACACATTTGTGATACTAAGGTTGACGAGGTTATTAAAAGGTTATAGAACGCTAACGAGCAAAAGTATAACCAGTATAATATTAGGAACGGAAGGTAGTAGCGATTACGAACTGGAAAAGAATGGGTATTGAGAAGCAAAAGCTCTAATGCTAAAAGCTATAGTGAGAGTCTGTGCAATAGACTTGAAAGAAATTGGAATGATCACTTAACATGAATTGAGTTTTCTTACGACAATAGATCTTATATCATTATCGAGTTGTCGCCTTATGAGATCCTTGAGGGAAGACAATGTCGATCTCCCTTATGTTAGGATGAAGTTGTAGAGCGCAAGATGCTCGGACCCGCAGTAGTCCAAAGGACCAAGGATATAATAGATCTAATCAGAGGACGGCTGGTAGTAACCCAAGATGGACATAAGAAGTATGTTGATTTGACACGAAAGGACAAAGAATAGGAAGTAGGGGACCTAGTGTTGTTAAAGGTATCCCCTTGGAAACCCTTGGAAATGATTGATGAGATTTGGAAAGAAAGGAAAGCTAAGTCCACAATTTGTCGGACCCTTGGATATATTAAGAAGTATTGGGAAGTTAGCATATGAGCTAGCCTTACCCCAGAACATGTAGCAAGTCATAACGTGTTTCACGTATCAATGTTAAGGAAGTGTAATTCAGATGCTAGATAAATAGGGGCATATGAGCGCATAGACATGCAACCAGACATAACCTATATGGAGCAACCAGGAAGGGTTATAGATTGAAAAAGGAACAAGTGCTTAGGAGAAGGGTTATCAAACTATTCAGAGTTTGATGGAAGAACCACAATGTGGGAAAATTTACTTGAGAGTTAGAAAGTGTAATGCTAAGAAAGTATCCCTATTCATTTTCTATCTGATTCCGGGACGGAATCCTTTTAAGGAGGGAAGACTGTAATAACCCCAATTTTTCAAATTTTTGAAACCCGGATGAATAGTAACTTTTGCTGACAATGCTGATTAAGAAAAACTATCAGACCACGATATATAGGAGTACTGTTATGGAAATTCTAAGATCGTATTACTATTCCATAAAGAAAATAAGTGTATGTAAAAGCTGCCGGATTTTGAAAATGAGCACTTTTATTTTTCCCCGAGATTTCCACCAGACATTAAGGGATTTAAGGAATTAATATTAAGATGAAGGATTTTAAATTCAAGGATTATAAAGGAGAATTAATTTAGGTATTAAAAATACCAAGAAGATTTTATCAATAAAACCATTAAGGTATTTAACCAAACGATCAACGAGATTGAGTGATAACCGGACAAAGAAATGAATAACGACTCTTGTAAATACCTTTGCAAGTGGCAAGGCAAATGGATGGTTATACAAATAAGAAACCAAGTGATAGTTAGGAAGAAATGGCTAGTTAATTATATAGTTAACTAGGGATGATCTCATCTCACCACAAATCACCAACACATGGAAAATGGTGAGATCATCTTCCACTAACTCATTTGTTTATTATTAACCTAGCAAAATATCAAGACAACCCATCATTATCCACCACATTATTCCACCAACACAAGAAAGCAAAAGCATTTCCTCCCCCATTTCCATTGCTCTCGGCCAAAACAGAACCAGCACACTAAAACTGCTGTATATCCTTCATTTCTCACTCAAATATTGTGTTCTATAGCTCATTGGAAAGGTATTGAGATGGCCTACAACTCTTGTTCACAAGTCTCGTCCAAATAATCATGGTAAGACCCTCATTGTTACAGTTCTTTAAATCTGACTTTTAGAAACTTCAAAGCCTAACTTTGTGTTCTTGATTTCTTTGGAAAGATCAAGCTTGTAGAAGGCTCCCTAAGGCTTCCTAGCAACTTAACACCTCCCAAGGAAGGTATAAACTTCAAACCCTAGCCTTTACTTTAATTGTTAGTAAGTTTAATGGTTGGTTTTGTGAAATGAGAAGCATGGATTGTGATTATTAGTAGTTTGGTTTGATTTGGAAGTGTTTTGGTAATTGAAGCTTGATTATAGTTCATAGGTCTTAATTGTGGTTGTTTGAGTTGAAAACCTTGGAGATTATGGACTGATGTGGTATGGTTTAGGTGAAGTTTTGTTGTATTGATGGTTATGAGTTGGTTGGTGGTTAATTGGAGTAGTTTAAACATTGGTAATCGCGTAAACATAGTCGTCGTAATGTCCGATTTACTTTAGACTGCTTTTGTTCATAACATTTGGACCCGAGAACTCCCTGCTAGATTATGAACATTGCCATGTTTAGATAGTTCATGTTACGAGCTTCGTTTTGATATGTAGTTCGTTTGATTCTGATGTACGGTTTAGGAGAAACGACCGTTTTAAGTAACGGCTTTTCGCGAATGAAACTTTTCCCCTCGCCTTACTTTGAAACATAGGTTAAAGACCAAAAAGGGTTAATTAGTGTATGAAACAATTATGGTAAGAGTGTTAGGCAGTTGGTAAGACACTCGCGAAGGAATCGCATTAAAACTTGTAATGGTTAAATTATAAAAAATGGTGGAGCCGAGGGTACTCGAGTGACTTAAGAGAATCAGTAAGCGCAAAGCGAGCGTTAGAGTCTAAGGTAGTTAGAGTATAGATTTACAAGTGACTTTGGTTTAATTCTAACTTACTTGTTGTTTATAGGTTACCAGACTCGTCCCGAGCCTTTTATCACCCCCTGTCGCTCAGGCAAATTTTCTACCCATTATACTGTTGTTGTGATGTATATGTGTATATGCATGATCTTGTGATAAATGCATATTTGTTATTAGCAAATTCTTGCGATATATTGTAGCATGTGATATGGTATATATGCATGCCTGTTTCGTATTCTTGATTTATATATCTGTTGGTTCAAATGCTTATTCGTTGCATAATACCTATGCTAGAGATAAGCGGTATTTGCGTATACCCTTAGTATAGGGGATCAAAAGGTGAACTTTTTCTAAAACCGGGAGGCGAGGCTCCCGAGTATAATATATATTTATATATATATATATTGATATAGTTTTTAAAACTATTAATCGAATAAGGTTTATTCGATAACTTTATTTTATTTAATGAATATTATTACGAATATTAATTCGAGGACTTATGACTCCTTTATTTTATTTAATGAATATTATAACGAATATTCATTCGAGGGCTTATGACTTCTTTATTTTATTAAATGAATATTATTTTGAATATTCATTCGAGGGCTTATGACTTCTTTATTTTATTAAATGAATATTATTTGAATATTCATTCGAGGGCTTATGACTTCTTTATTTTATTAAATGAATATTATTTTAATATTCATTCGAGGACTTATGACTCCTTTTATTTTATTATTTTAATATTATTTGAATATTCATTCGAGGGCTTATGACTCCTTTATATTATTTATTGAATATTATTTGAATATTCATTCGTGGGCTTATGACTCAGTTTATATTATTTAATGAATATTATTTGAATATTCATTTGAGAATCTATGACTCCGATTATTTGCTGAGATATATTCTTTATTTTATTAAAGAATAAGGTGTCGATAATCAAACTTATCTTTGATTATTCAAATAAAGATAGTACTTTCGTATAAGTATATCTTTGGTTATTAATACTCATTTCAAGTATAAGTTTTAAAACTTCTACTTCAATTATTTTTATAAAGATTATTCTTTATGGGAATATTATTTAAATAATAATATTCAGATATTTTCTAATATATTGGAACTGATTTATTTCATTAAATCAGCATTACTCCAAACACTCTTTAAAGTGTTTTCGAGTCTTCAAAATGATTTTTAAAAGTTAGAGCGGATCCCAAAACTCATTTTTATATTTAAGATCTTCCTTTTAAAGTGGATTTAAATACTCGTTCAAAACTTGAGGGATCCGGCTCAGTGGTGTATTTTACATTCGCAACGAGGTTGCTGTTTTGAGAAAATATCTTGATTACTTGCCCATCGTTCGGGAAGTAAGTTCATCTATTTGAGTCGGCATAAGCAACATGGGCTCAGTGGGCGTCCATGAAAGTGTAAGTGGCTCTGTGGGAGTCCATCAAATGCGTAAGTGGCTGAGTGGCAGTCCAGCATAAGGTCCTATTGCGGCCAGGGTGATGACCAGTGGGGAATTCGTCCATCTACTAGTAGAAAAGGTTACTTATTGGTATCTTTGCCTGATCAGCAAGATATCAGGTTTATGCCAAGGTTTTCTCCTTTCCAAATTCATTGGATATTGCAACTCTGTTTATAATTTTCATAACAGAGGTTTTCAAGGAGTGTATGAAATGTATATATATAGGTGTATATATATCGGGATTTAATGAAGTATCTCGTAACTTCATTATTTATAATGATATTCAAAGATTGAATCTATTCAAATCTTGTCTTGTAGTCTCATCTATGTGATGAACTTTTGAACTGATTATAACTTGAACGGTGGTAGTTCAAGTAATATTTGGAAAAGATATAAGTATAGTGGAGTATCTTGTAACTTCATCTTTTAAACTTATATCTAGTAAATGATTATCTTATGCATGACAAAGATTTTCAGAAAAAGGTTGAGACAAGGTTAGATATATGAGATCACCTTGCAACGATATTTTTATACAGTTATATACTGGAACTCTGTGTGTATTATGCATGGAAGAGGACTTCCCATATTTTGAAAAGTATATATGTATATATACTGAATATTTTGTGACTTCATCGCATTAAGATATCAAACTTGGTTCATTTCTTTTGACCAAGACTTTCATGAGTATTATGAGAAGGCTCATATATTGTAAATTATTATACATATTATTTTGGTGGGCTTGCTGCTCACCCTTGCTTTCTTCTTTCATCACACAACATCAGATAGACAAGATGAACAGGACCAAGCTCCCAATTCGCGAGCGGATAGGAAACGTTCTACAGCTTCCTATAGGCATTGAAGTCGCTGTAGCTAAGGTGGGAACTACCAATAGACTAGGCTTCAACTTTTGATGTACCAGATTTATGTATACTTATGAATTGTAATAATGGCAAAGAAAATGTAAATTTATTCAGAAAACCTTTTAAGGTGTATTGGCAGATAATTGTGGAATAAAATGACTTGTGATTATTTTTGAATGTCATCTCTGAGACTATAACGTGTGGTGTGTGTGTTTATTGTGGGGTCACAGTACAGAGTAGTTGATTAATTATTAAGATGGGGTGTTATTAAGGGAAATGGAACTCGTGATAACCCGGATCCCCGACCCCGGATTTGGGGGTGTTACACTGGGGAAGGAAGAGATAGGAATAACAATGGGAGAAAGAACTTCGAAGATCGTAGGAGGGATCAAGACGACCAGGAGCGAAATTCCCAACGTAGAGGATCCAGTGATAAATACAATCTTTGGAGGACCACGACCCCGAGGACCTGTGATAAACACGATTTTTGGAGGACCGACTCCTGCTGGATTATCCAAGAACTCCAGGAAAGCTTATGCCATGGAGGTTATGCATATTGTTGGAGAAGCCCCGAAGAGGGCCAGAATAGGAGTAACAATGGCTTTTGATGATTCTGACCTAGAGCGTGTGAAATTTCCTCATAACGATCCGTTGGTCATAACACCTATAATAGGAAACAGCCCGGTTAAGAGGGCCCTTGTGGATAATGGTGCTTTCGTGGATATCTTGCTCCATGATACCTTTTTAAGGATGGGATATAATGACTCCCAATTGACCCTGACCGACATGCCAATATATGGATTTACGGGAGTGGAGTGCCCCGTGGAAGGGATAATCAAGTTGCCAACTAACCATAGGACAGGAACTAAGGCAAACAACACAGATGTTGGACTTTATGGTACTAAAAGCTAGTTCAACTTACAATGCTATCATGGGGAGAACAGGGATACATTCCTTCAAGGCAGTCCCTTCTTCCTACCATTCAGTTATGAAGTTTCCCACCTGGAATGGGATTGGAGAAGAGAGAGGAGATTAAAAAATTACTAGAAGTTGTTATGTAGCCTCTCTGAGGGCAGATGGAGTTGGGGGGCAAGTTCTGCCTATTGAAGATCTGGATATTCGAGAGAATGATGAGAAAAGAGGAAAGCCAAGCTGAAGACTTGGTTTCGATTCCTTTAGCTCCTGAGGATCCTGAGAAAGTTACTTTTGTTGGAGCCACACTAGAGGAGCCCTTTAGAGGGAAGTTAGTGAAATTTTTGTAAGAAAATAGTGATGTGTTTGCATGGTCGACAGCTGATATGCCAGGCATAGACCCGGAACTAATTACTCACAAGCTGAATGTGGATCCGAGTCGAAAGACGGTGAAGCAAAAGGAAAGAAATTTTGCCCCAGAGAGGCAAGAAGCTATAAAACAGGAAGTATAAAAACTCTTAGAGGCTGATTTCATTGAGGAGATATAATTTCTAGAATGGTTAGCAAACCCTGTAATGGTGAAGAAGGCCAATGGAAAGTGGAGGATGTGTGTGGACTTCACTGATCTGAATGACGCATGCCCTAAGGACTATTTCCCGTTGCCAAGGATATATACTTTGATAGATGCCACTGCTGGATATGAGATGCTGAGCTTCATGGATGGATTTAGTGGATACAATCAGATCAAGATGCACAAGGATGACATCCCAAAGGTATCATTCATTACTGACTTTGGTGTTTATTGTTATCTTAGTCATGGCATTTGGTCTCAAGAATGCAGGAGCCAGCTATCAAAGGTTGGTAAATAAAATTTTTAAGGATCTTATTGGCAATACCATGGAAGTTTATGTTGATGACATGTTAGTCAAAAGTCTAGTGAAGACTGACCATATAACCCATTTGAGGGAAGCTTTTGAGGTCCTGAGATACCACTAGATGATGTTAAATCCTACAAAGTGTGCCTTCGGAGTAGGATCTGGAAAGTTTTTGGGATTGATGGTCTCCAAGAGAGGAATCGAGGCCAATCCCAATAAAATAAGGGCAATCAATGACATGGAGCCCCTAAAAACTATCAAAGATATTTAAAAGCTCACTGGAAGGGTTGCTACATTGGGACGATTCATCTCAAAGTCTGGAGACAAGTGTTTGTCGTTCTTCAAGTCGTTAAAGAAAGTTAAGGATTTTGTATGGAGTGAAGAAAGCCAGAAGACATTCGAGGAATTAAAGAAATATATGGCTCAAGCCCCGTTGCTGGCCCAGCCATCTTCGAATGAAGTTTTATATTATATTTGGCCTGTTTCAGAGAGTGCCTTGAGCGCTGTATTGGTTAAGGAGGAACTAAAAATCCAGAAACCCGTGTACTATGTCAGTAAAATTCTGCATGGAGCTGAGTTGAATTATTCAACTTTTGAGAAGTTTGCTTTAGCCTTGGTAATGGCTTCGAGAAAGTTGCGTCCTTACATCCAGGCTCATAAGATTGAGGTGCTAACAAATCAACCCCTGAGAAATATCATTAATAGTCCCAAGGCTAGTGGGAGGTTGATCAAGTGGGCAATAGAGCTGGGAGAATTCGACATCAAGTATAAGCCATGAACGGTAATAAAAGCCCAGGCATTGGCTGACTTCGTGGTTGAATATACCATACCCAACCAAGAATTGGGGGGGCAGGAAGATACCATACCTCAAGACAAGGAAGTTGATGATACTGATAAGTAGCATTTTATACCACTTAGAACGTCTTATAATGACTTGAATTGATGTCTTGAAGTCAAGTATTTTGTGTATTTGATGCTGTTTTTCTAGTGTTTTTGTATTTCAGGGTATAACTTACGTATGTAGGAAGAATTCATCGAAATAAGCCTAGGGAAGTGCTTGGCATTGGTTGTGGGAATTTAGGAGTAGAATTCAGCAAAATCAGGAGCAGAATGCAGGATTTTTCCAGAAGGTGCTGGGGCGCCCGCTCAGGAAGTTGGGGCGGCCGCCTGGGATTTGGGATGCCCGCCCAGGAAGCTGGGGCAGCCGCCCGGGGACGTAAAATTAAATACTGATTTTTACAAATCCTTATTCTGATGGACTTTTGAGACGGCTAGTTCTTGTGGGCTTCTATATAAGTAGTTTTCAGAGACGTTTCACAGTGTGTGGTATTAAGCAAGGAGAAATGAGAGAAGGAAAAAGACCTGTTTTTAGCACATCGCAACGAAGAAGAGGAAGCATACAGTTTTCTTGTGATTCTTTTATTCGTTGTAAAAGTGGATGCTAGTTTTCTTTACTTTGAACCTTATTACTCTTGTGATGTACTCTGGTTTTTAATAAGTATTTTTATTAGTTTATATTGTGTGTTATTATCATGTTTTCATATGAATCCATGGTGACGATGAGTTCTATTATGGGCTAATGGTGATCATGGGGTCATAGCGGATTTATTATGGATTTCTTTAGTTAATTGTGTAATACCTTGGTGTGTGACTGATTGTATAATATCTAGCATAGGTTGTACTTATTCATCTTATATGTGTCGCGAACATATAAGATAGTGTGTTGATATTTTATGAAGCGACAGTGAATCTTGAGATTTAGAACTTGCCATGCTAGCATAGATTTATGTATGTGTATGCATGATTAGTGGGTAACTCTAACCGTTTTACTTGCCCTGTGTAATCATAATGAATAACTTGTGCTTAAATCGGTATGTTGTCAAATTCTAGTAGACATATAGGGTCTCAACATAATTGATGCCTATTCAACTTCTATCTTAGTTGTGGATGTTTGGTAGAATGGTATTAGTACAACTAAAGTTAGCTTTTATCAGTTTCGTGTTGTTCGATTAATATCATCACCGTTACATGCTAAGGGTAATAGCAATAACTATTGAAGGAAGTAATAATGAAGTTATGATCTCATGTGTGTTTGATATTGTTAATTCAAGTGTTAATTAAGTGCTTTATTCTCGTAGTTAAGTGTAGTTAATAATTAGTTAATCAACCTAAAGAGCTATTGTCTTGACATTGAGAAGTAATCATACATTGGTGAGTGAGTGTTAATTAAATATAATTAGTCTGAGTCTCTGTGGGAACGAAATAGAAATTATTCTATATTACTTACGAACGCGTATACTTGCATGAATTATTAGCGCGTGTTTTGTGCCTAACAAGTTTTTGGCGCTGCTGCCGGGGACTCGGCGTATTTGTTTAGTTTATGTACTTACCATCAGTGGTTATTAGGACTCATTGATTAAGACTGTGTTACTTATTGTTTCCAATTGTGTTTCAGGTACTCTAGCGAGCGTTTATGCAAATACGTTCTCGTACTCGCAAGAGAACTTTATATACGGCTGATGAGACAGACTCAGTTCTTGATATTCCGGAGAAGATAGATTTTGAAGATTCGGATAAAGAGAGTGAGCAGAAAGAACCAATAATCATGGGTGATCGTATAGTTCCAGCAGCAGATCCAGCTCTTATGGACTTTTCTCGGCCTAAAATTGATGACATTCATTCAAGCATCCTTCATCCGGCTATTCAGGCTAATACTTTTGAAATCAAGCCGGGCACTATTCAGATGGTGCATAATTCTGTTTCTTTCGGAGGTGATGCTACTGAAGACCCCAACATGCATATCAGGAATTTTGTCGAGATCTGTAGTATTTTCAAATATAATGGTGTTATTGATGAGGCTATCAAGTTGAGGCTTTTCCCATTCTCTCTGAGGGATAAAGCTAAGGACTGGTTACATTCTGAACCAGCTGGGTCCATCACTACTTGGGAAGATCTTGCACAAAAGTTTCCGGTGAAGTTCTATCCAATGGCCAAGACGGCGGCTATGAGGAGTGCTCTTACTCAGTTTGCATAGCAACCAACTGAATTTATGTGTGAAGCTTGGGAGCGCTATAAGGAGATGTTGAGAAAGTGTCCCCGTCATGGTATGCCTGACTGGATGGTGATCACTGGTTTCTATAATGGTTTGGGGGCCCAATGTCGGCCCATGCTTGATGCAGCAGCTGGAGGCGCCTTGTGGGCCAAAAGCTATACTGAGGCCTATAATCTTATTGAAACTATGGCTGCAAACGAGCATCAAAACCCAACTCAAAGGATGATGCCTAGGAAGGTAGCATGTATTCTGGAAGTCGATACAGCTATAGCTATTGCAGCGCAGCTCCAAGCGTTGTCTTTGAAGGTCGATTCTTTAGCCAACTATGGAGTCAATCAGATAGCTATGGTCTGTGAGCTTTCTACAGGCTCTCATGCTACGAATCAGTGTTCTCTCATTAATGAATCTGTTCAGTATGTGAACAATTATCAGCGACCGCAGCAGCCTCTGCTAGCTACTTATCATCCTAATAACAGAAATCATCCCAATTTCAGCTGGAGCAACAATCAGAATGCTGTTCAACAACCATATCAGCAAGGTGTAAGTAAACAGTTTAATCCACCTAGATTCACGCAACCTCAGCAATATGCTCAAAGGCAATCATATCCTCAACAAGGAGGTGCTGCTCCACCTTCTAGTGCTAATTTCAAGGAGCTAAAGCTGTTGTGCAAAAGTCAGGATATTTCTATCAAGACCTTGGAAAATCAAATCGGTCAAATAGCCAATGTCGTGCTCAATCGTCAACCTGGCACACTGCCCAGCGATACTGAAGTGCCAGGCAGGAAGGAAGCTAAAGAGCAAGTCAAATCTATTACCTTAAGGTCCAGAAAAGTTGTTGATGCTGAAAAAGCAAAAGATGAAGGAGCTGAAAGTGTAGATGAAGAAGAGAAGCAAAAGGAAAAAGAGGCGAAACGAAGGAAGACTACTGTTGAACACACTCTGCCTGAGGGTAATACAGGGGAGAAACAGCTCTATCCTCCACCACCTTTTCCTAAGAGATTGAAAAAACAAAAGCTGGATAAGCAATTTGGTAAGTTTTTGGAGGTGTTCAAGAAACTTCACATCAACATACCCTTTGCTGAGGCTCTCGAGCAAATGCATAGTTATGCAAAATTCATGAAGAGTATTCTTTCAAGGAAGGTGAAATTGGATGACCTTGATATCGTTGCTCTAACAGAAGAGTGCAATGCTGTGCTACAACAAAAATTACCTTCAAACCTTAAAAATCCAGGTAGCTTCACCATTCCTTGCACCATTGGTAAGTTGTCTTTAGAAAAGTGCCTGTGCAATTTGGGAGCAAGCATCAATCTGATGCTATTGTCTATCTTTAAAAAGTTGAATTTGCCTGATCCAAAGCCCACCTACATGTCTATATAATTGGCTGATCGTTCTATTACATACAAAGAGGCATCGTGGAAGACGTGTTAGTAAAGGTGGATAAGCTCTTCTTCCCTGCAGACTTTGTCATTTTGGATTTCGAGGAAGATAAGAAGATTCCAATAATCTTGGGAAGACCTTTCTTGGCTATAGGCTGTACCTTGATAGATGTGCAGAAAGGTGAACTTACTATGAGGGTGCAGGATCATGATGTGACATTCAATATATTCAAGGCGATGAAATTCCCTACAGAAGACGAGGAGTGCTTAAATGTGGATTTGATTGATTCTGTGGTAACTTCAGAACTTGATCATGTGCTAATGTCTGATGCCTTAGAGAAAGCCTTAGTGGGGGAATTTGACAGTGAAGATGAGGAAGGCAATGATCAACTACAATATCTAAATGCTTCTCCTTGGAGGCGAAAGCTAGACCTGCCATTTGAATCTCTTGGTAATATTGATCTCAAGAATGCTGAGGGAAAGCTCAAACCATCTATTGAGGAAGCACCTACTTTGGAGCTTAAACCATTGCCTGAACAGTTGAGGTATGCTTTTTTAGGATGATGCATCTACTTTTCCTGTTATTATTGCATCTGACCTTTCAGGTAGTGAGGAGGACAAGCTCTTGAGGATCTTGAGAGAATTCAAATCGGCCATCGGATGGACTATAGCATATATAAAAGGTATCAGCCCTTCATACTGCATGCATAAAATTCTGCTAGAGGAAGGTAGTAAGCTGACTATTGAGCAACAGTGAAGACTTAATCCTATCATGAAAGAAGTGGTGAAGAAAGAAATTCTGAAGTGGCTAGATACAGGAATCATATATCCTATATCTGACAGTTCTTGGGTGAGCCCTGTGCAATGTGTACCTAAGAAAGGAGGTATAATTGTGGTAGCAAATGAGAAGAATGAGCTCATCCCCACTCGAACAGTCACAGGATAGAGGGTATGCATGGATTACAGAAAGTTGAACAAAGCCACGAGGAATGATCACTTCCCTCTTCCATTTATTGATCAAATGCTTGACAGGTTGGCTTGTCATGAGTATTATTATCTTTTGGATGGCTTTCGGGTTACAATCAGATTTGCATTGCACCAGAAGACCAAGAAAAGACTACTTTCACTTATCCATTTGGCACGTTTGCTTTTCGCAGAGTTTCGTTTGGCTTATTTGGTGCATCTGCCACTTTTCAGAGATGCATGATGGCTATATTCTCTGATATGATTGGAAACAATGTCGAAGTGTTCATGGACGACTTCTCCGTCTTTGGACATTCATTTGATGAATGTTTGAATAATCTTCGTTCGGTACTCAAAAGGTATGTATAAACTAATTTGGTGCTCAATTGGGAAAAATGTCACTTTATGGTGCGTGAAGGCATTATTCTTGGGCATAAAGTCTCTAGCAAGGGCCTTGAGGTGGATAAAGCCAAGGTGTGAGTCATTGAAAATCTTCCACCACCTATTTCTGTGAAAGGAATCCGTAGTTTTCTTGGGCATGCGGGTTTTTATCGGCGTTTCATCAAGGACTTCTCGAAGATATCTAAGCCGTTGTGCAACTGGCTCGAGAAAGATGTGCCTTTCAAATTTGATGCTGAATGCTTGGCGACATTCAAGACTCTCAAGAAGAGTTTGATAACTGCACCAGTTATTACGGCACCTGATTGAACACAACCTTTTGAGATGATGTGTGATATGAGTGATTATGCAGTGGGAGTAGTTTTTGGGTAGCGCAAGAATAATCTTTTTCATGTGGTCTACTATGCTAGTAAGACGCTTAGTGGAGCTCAAATGAACTACACCACTACTGAGAAGGAGCTCTTGGCTATAGTCTTTGGTTTCGAAAAATTTCGATCTGATCTGCTTGAGACAAAGGTGACGGTATTCACTGATCACGCCGTCATCCGCTATCTAGTCTCAAAGAAGGATTCGAAGCCTAGACTTATTCATTGGGTGCTCTTGCTATAGGAATTTGAGTTAGAGATCAAGGATCGAAAAGGTACTGAGAATCAAGTAGCTGACCATCTCTCTAGATTGGAGAATCCCGATTCTACTTCACATGATAAGACATTAATCAACGAATCTTTTCCAGATGAGCAGTTGTTCGTAGTTCAGGAGGAAGAACCGTAGTTCAGGAGGAAGAACCATGGTTCGCAGACATTGTGAACTATCTTGTCAGCAATATAATACAACCTAATATGAATGCAGCTCAAAAGAAGAAGTTTGTGCATGAGGTGAAGTGGTATATGTGGGATGAACCATATTTGTTTAGACAAGGAGCTGACCAGATCATCAGGAGATGTATCCCATTCTGTGAGACGGAGGGGATATTACGAGAATGCCATTCCACAGTTTATGGTGGACATTATGGTGGTGAAAAGACAGCAGCTCGTATTCTGCAAGCGGGTTTTTTCTGGCCTACGTTGTTTAAGGATGCACATCAGTTCGTTTTAAGGTGTGATCATTGCCAAAGAGTTGAGAATCTTACTAGAAAGGATGAGATGCCTTTAAATGAATTCTTGAAGTCGAGGTCTTTGATGTTTTGGGAATCGATTTCATGGGACCATTTATTTCGTCCTGCAATAATCAGTACATCTTGCTAGCAGTGGATTATGTCTCGAAATGGGTAGAAGTCAAGGCTCTGCCGACGAATGATGCAAAGATAGTGTTGAATTTTTTTCATAAGCAGATACTCACAAGGTTTGGAACACCACGAGTAATCATAAGTGATGAGGGGTCGCATTTCTGCAACCGTAAGTTCACTTCTATGATGCAGCGCTACAATGTGAATCATCGTATTGCTACTGCCTATCATCCGCAAACTAATGGTCAAGCTGAAGTGTCTAATAGAGAGATCAAGCGCATTCTAGAGAAAGTTGTTTGTCCGTCAAGGAAAGATTGGTCTTTAAAGCTCGATGAAGCTGTTTGGGCATATAGAACAGCATACAAGACTCCACTTGAGATGTCCACGTTTCAACTTATCTATGGTAAGGGATTTCATTTACCTGCGGAGCTAGAGCATAAGGCTTATTGGGCATTGAAGAAGTTGAACCTTGATCTAGATGTAGCTGGGAAAAAGCGAATGCTTCAGTTAAATGAACTTGATGAATTTCGACTTCAAGCGTACGAGAACAACAAAATGTACAAGGAAAAAGTAAAAAGGTGGCACGATATAAAGTTATCTCCTAAGTCATTCGTGCCGGGGCAACAAGTTCTTTTATTCAACTCTCGTCTCGGACTTTTTCCTGGAAAGTTGAAATCAAGGTGGTCTGGACCTTTTATCGTCAAAACTGTGTTTTCACATGGAGTGGTGGAGATTTTTGAGAACGATCCGGGCCAAGCATTTAAGGTTAATGGTCAGAGATTGAAGCATTACTATGGAGACGTGGTAGACCGAGAAGTGGTTAGTGCCGTTTTATTGTCAACTTGATCGAACTCCCTACGTCAAGCTAATGACGTAATAGAAGCGCTTCTTGGAAGGCAACCCAAGACTTTAACCTTTAGAAGTTAGTACCATATCCAAAAACCCAAAAAAAATCAGAAAATTTGGGCAGAATTTTTTTTTTCCAGAAACCCCTAGGGCGCCCGCCTGGAATTCCCGGGCGACTGCTTGGAGTCTGGGGCGCCCGCCTGGAAAGCCCGGGCGGCCGCTCGGAACCCTTCTGTCAGAAATTTTTTTCAGCCTTATAAAAAACCAAAAAAAATCAGAAAACACAAAATAAAATAAAAACCCACAGCAAACAACCCACAATCCACGATTTCTTGCCCACAACCCCACTCCTACTCTAATTCTAAACCTAAAATCCACCCTATATATACATACATTCTCCCATATACACTCCCATATACTTACAACTTAAAAACTCTCTCCTACACTCAAAACACAACTCTCAAACACTTTTTCTCAGTTTCAATGGCACCTAAGAGATCTCGAACTATTGATAGCAGCAGCACCGTTCCTACTGCTAATTCTTCGAAGGGAACTGCTGCGAGACCCCGTTTAATGGATAGGTCTGCTGAGGAGGAGTATACTAGGCTTCTAACTAAGTCAATTCTGAAGGAGAGGGGATTTTTACCATCGGGGAGGGATGGTGAGTTATTACCAATGATTACGGAGAAAGGGTGGATTTCTTTTTGTGAGTCACCAGAGGCGGTTCCAATGAGTGTGGTTCAAGAGTTTTATACGAATGCAAAGGCGGACAAGAATGGGTTTACTGTTGTTCGTGGGCTTACTGTTGATTATCAGCCCGCGACGATTCATCGTGTGATTGGACAGCGACAACGGAAGCCCGAGGAGGATAATTGGAATGAGAAGACCCCCGAGGATTTTGATTTAGATTTGATCGTCGATACACTCTGTCAGCCAGGCACGGTGTGGAAGTTTAAGACGGGATCTAACGAGTATCGTTCTTTTCTGGCTGTTGCGATGAGTAGGTATGGCCGTGCATGGAATGCCTTTATTTATGCTAATATTTTGCCTACTTCACATGCATATGAGGTTACAGTTGAGCGAGCCAGATTGTTATGGGGGATTTTGAATGAGGAGTATTATGTGGACCTTGGTGAGTTCATTTATTAAGGGATTTTGAAGTTTTTGAGGGGGAGGACACAAAGTAACATCCCTTATGCATCTACTGTCACGAGGCTGTACAGAGCAGTTGGAGTTTATTGGCCTTCTTATGAGCAGCTGCAGATGCCAGCCGCTCCTATTGACTCAGCGACTCAGAATACGATGCAGGAATGGACGGGTGGAGAGCCCGAAGAGCATGGTTTGGGATATCATCTTCCAGGAGGACGACCAGCAGCCGGTGCTACTATGGCTAGGCCTAGTCAGGCTCGTGATGAGGCAGGCTCTTCTAGAGCCCAGGAAGGTGCAGGTTCAGGGATGGTCGATGCCCAATATAGGAGGCTATCCAGGAGGATGGATGCGATGTATGAGTCGCAGAGAAGGTTTGCTCAGGAGCTCACCCTCGCAGTTGGGACTGCTTTCAGAGGCTTTGGAGCTGACATCCAATGGCCCATTTTTGGTGAGGACTCTGCTTATCCGCCTCCTGATACTCCACCCTCTGAGGGTGATGATGATGATTTCTCCGAGTAGGTATACCCTTTATTCCTTTCTACTACCTTCATTGGGGACAGTGAAGATTTTAAGTTTAGGGTGGTAAAAAGGAGCATATTTGTGTGTGTGTCATGTAGTTACATATTCATGATAGTTTAGTTCATATAGTTGCATATTTTTTCCATATATAGTTTTTTTTATTTTATTTTATAGCTTTATTTATCATGTCATCTAGCTCATGCATATACCATGATCCCTTTTGTGTTGCTTTACTGACTGATTTATGATATTGATGTGAGTGTAGTGATAGCGTTAGAGTGATGTTGAATCATGTAGGTTGACATACATGCTAGAAACACTTGTAATTTCTGTAATAACCCCAATTTTTGGAAATTTTTGAAACCCTTATGAATAGTGTTTTTGCTGAATGAGAAAACTTTTCATGCCACACTATGTAGGGGTTCTGTTATGGATATTCTAAGATCGTATTAGTATTCCATAAAGTAAATAAGTGTATGTAAAGATCGTCAGAATCCAATTCCGAACACTTTGATTTTTCTCGAAAATCCACCAGATACCGAAAGAATTGAGTATAAGGTAACATGATTAAAGGGATTTAAATTCAAGGATTATAAGAGAGGATTATAAAAAGGAATATAATGTATTGAGAAAGGTTAAGGGAACCCAAGTAATAAGATCCCGGGTACGATTCCTCAAACGATCAACGAGAAAGAGAGTTAAGCGAACCGTAAAACAAATAAACGTCCAAGGGGCAAGCACATGCAAGTAACATGAGAAGGAAGCTTCTAATATAAGCTAAAACATGTGGTTAGAAGCAAGGTGACATCATCACACCACAAGAATGAGACATGTGGCAAAGTAGTGATGCAAGCAATGACATAAGCAAGTGAAAACAAGATATTTAGCCAATAATTAACCACAACCATGCATTCTTTGCACAAATATCAAGGCAAGACAAGCAAGCAAAATCTCTCCCCCATTTCTTTCTTCTTCCATTCGGCCTTTTCAAGAAATAAAGAAATAGATTTTCAAAACTCAAGTTCTAGGCCATGGAAAATTACAAGGTTTGTTTCCTTGGATCCTATATTTCATAACTTAGTTATACCATGAGTTTAAAATCAAGATTCCATGGTTTTCATAGCTAATCCACTCATCAAAGATGATGATGAATAGTAGTGAATAGTAACTTACTTTGATTTTCTTGATTTTCATGAAAGCTTAAGGTTGATTAAGCATAGATCAAGGTTCCTAGAGGCTTGTTAGTGACTACCCACTCTCCAAGGAAGGTATAAACTCTTGAACCCTTAGTTTTAAGTTTGGTTTGTTTGGATGATAATAGTGCTTAGATGAATGGGTTTAGTTTGATGTTGATGGATGTTGGATTGTTGTTGAATTGGTGATGATTTGGTGTAGTTTAAACTTTGGAAATCGTTAGGTTATAGCCGTCGTAATGCCCGATTTTCTATAAACTGTTTTGTGATTAACTGTTGGACCCGAACACCCACTTCTATAAACTAACCACTTCCATGCTTAGATAGGTTATGTTTCAAGCTTCGTTTTGATATGTGGTTTGCTTGAATCCGATGTACGGTTTAGGAGAAACGACCGTTTTACGTAACGGTGTTTCGCGAACGAACCTTTACCCCTCGCCTTACTTTGAAACCTTGGTTAAGGCCCTTAAATGACTAATTGGAGCATGAAACATTTATGTAGAGTGTGTTAGGCAGTTGATAAGACACTCGCGAAAGAATCGCCTTAAAACTCGTAATGGGTAAATTATTAAAAATGGTGGAGCCGAGGGTACTCGAGCGACTTAAGTAAATCGTTAAGCGCAAAACGAGCGTTAGAGTCTGAGTCGGTTAGAGTATAGATTTACAAGTGACTTTGGTTTAATTCCAACTTACTTGTTGCTTATAGGTTACCAGACTCGTCCCGAGCCATTCGTAACCCCCAGTCGCTCAGGCAAGTTTTCTACCCGTTATACTGTTGTTGTGATGTAAATATATGTATATGCATTATCTTGTGATATTGCATGATTGTTATTAGCAAATTTTGCGATATATTGGAGCATGCTGATATGGTATATATGCATGTCTGTTTCATAATCTGGTTATCTATATGTTGATTTCAATGCTTATAGTTGCATAATACCTATGCTAGAAATAAGCAAGTAGTTGCGTATACCCTTAGTATAGGGGATAAAAGGTGAACATATTTCTAAACCGGGAGTCGATGTTCCCGAGTATATTATATATATATATATATATATATATATATATATATATGGATATAGTTTTTAAAACTATTGATCGAATAAGGTTTATTCGATACCTTTATTTTACTTAATTGAATATTATTTTGAATATTCATTCGAGGGCTTATGACTCAGTTTATTTTATTATTTGAATATTATTTGAATATTCATTCGAGGGCTTATGACTCAGTTTATTTTATTATTTGAATATTATTTGAATATTCATTCGAGGGTTTATGACTCAGTTTATATTATTATTGAATATTACTTGGATACTCATTTGAGGATGTATGACTCCTTTATTTTATGAATATTATTTATAGTATTCATTCGAGGTATTATGACTCCGCTTATTACTTAATAATATTCTTTATTGTATTAAAGAATAAGGTGTCGATAATCAAACTTATTTTTGATTATTCAAATAAAGATATTACTTTCGTATAAGTATATCTTTGATTATTTGCTACTCGTTTCAAGTATAAGTTTTAATACTTCTACTTCAATTATTTTTATAAAGATTATTCTTTATGGGAATATTATTTAAATAATAATATTCAGATATTTTCTAATATATTGGGACTGATTTATTTTGTTAAATCAGCATCACTCCAAACATTCTTAAAAATGTTTTGCGAGTCTTCAAAATGATTTTTAAAAGTTAGAGCGGATCCCAAAACTCATTTTTATATTTAAGATCCTCCTTTCGAAGGAGATTTAAATACTCGCTCAAAACCTGAGGGATCCGGCTCTGTGGTGTGTTTTATATTCGCAACAAGGTTGCTGTCTTGATAAAAGAGTTTTTGATTACTTACCCAATACTCGGGAAGTAAAATTCTTGGAACAAGTTAATCCATTAACAGGCATCGCCTGGGAAATATCGGTGAGTTTTCCTTTCCAACTAGATATGACTTCTTGGTGGAGCCGTATCAACAAGTTTCTACTTGGGGAAAGGGGGGACGAGCTTTACGTTTCAGAGTCATGGATTTCATCTGAACTAGGAGTGGCGTAAGTGGTCGAGTAGCGCCGGCCCAGCCTTATTATATTGGCCCAAATGGCCTGGAAGTTCCGCTAAGGCGGTCCATTCCTTAGGAGTTCAGTGTTCGGTTGACAAGTAAATCCGACAGGTTCTCCTCTACATGTAGAAAATGGTGGGGTTGCACTACTACGACTGATCATCGTAAGTGGTCTTCCTGGCGCGGTAAACTCCCGTAATGAGTTCATCATCCAATTGGATATTTCTGCAACACTACCCAGAGCACTTCGATAGAAAGGCTACGGTTGGGCGATTGTTGAGTGTTGGCAGGGTCAAGTTTTCAAAATGATGTTTGCATCAAATGAAGTATCTCGTAACTTCATTTTATTTTGATGATATTTTAAAGATTTAATCTATTCAAATCTGGTCTTGTAGTCTCATCTATGTGATGAACTTTTGAACTAATTATAACTTGAACGGTGGTAGTTCAAGTAGTATTTAGAAAAGATATAAGTATATTGGAGTATCTTGTAACTTTATCTTTTAAACTTATATCTAGTAAATGATTATCTTACGAATGACAAAGACTTTCAGAAAAACATTGAGACAAGGTTAGATATATGAGATCACCTTGCAACGATATTTTTTATACAGTTATACACTGGGACTTTGTGTATATTATGCATGGAAGAGGACTTCCAATATTTTGAAAAGTATATATGTATATATATATACTGAATATTTTGCGACTTCATCGCATTAAGATATCAACTTGGTTCATTTCTTTTGACCAAGACTTTCATGAGTACTAAGAGAAGGCTCATATACTATTAATCATTATACATATTATTTTGGTGGGCTTGCTGCTCACCCTTGCTTTCTTCTTTCATCACACAACATCAGATAGACAAGATGAACCGGACCAAGCTCCCGATTCGCAAGAGGTTAGGAGACGTTCCGCAGTTTTCTAGAAGCACTGATGCCGCCATAGCTGAGGTAGGAACTACCAATAGGCTAGGCTTTCAACTTTTGATGTATCAGATTATGTATATTTATGAATTGTAATAATGGCAAAGAAATGTAAATTTATTCAGAAACCTGTTTAAGGTGTATTGGCATATAATTGTGGAATAAAATGACTTGTGGTTATTTTTGGATGTTCATCTCTGAGACTATAACGTGTGGTGTGTGTGTTTATTGTGGGGTCACAGTACAGAGTAGTTGAGTAATTATTAAGATTGGGTGTTATTAAGGGAAATGGAACTCGTGACAACCCGGATCCCCGACCCCGGATTTGGGGGTGTTACAGAAATGGTATCAGAGCTAAGCGTTATAAACCTCAGAGATGATGGGACGTTAAGATAATAAGTTAACTAAGATAATAAGAACTCTTGCCAAGTTCATAGTCGGGCTACCTAACATAGCACTGACAGTTAAAACCCTTATGGGAACCCTTATAAATATCGTGATAGGAGCGTAGTTCGTTATCGTATATGGTAGCGGGACTCCGAACCCTAAGGTTGAGGAGCAACATCGCGATGATATTTTATTACTAATTGGAGATCGGATTGTGGATCCGATAGAGTGTCCTAATGCAGGACCGGATGATGTTGATATTGAGGATTAGCGGTTGAGGATGTTGTCCTAGAAGGGATAGTTGTTGAGGAGGATCCCATGGAGGATCCTGATAGGATTGGATAAAGGACCACTGATGAATTGATGACCATGGTTTGGTCGACTACTAGAGGTAGGATTGGCCGGTCACTATCGGAGGTTCGTTCAAGTTGTAAAGATAGTAGCCCCTTTAACGCGGCTTACTCGTAAGACTGAGAAGTTCGAATGGACAGAGAAATGCGAGAACAGCTTTCAAAAACTGAAGCAGAGGTTGGTGATGGCCCCTATGCTGGCGTTGCCGGATGGAAAAGGATATTTTGTGAAGTGTAGTGACGCTTCGCACAAGGGCTTAGGGTGCGTGCTTATGCAGCACGGTAAGGTAATCGCGTACATGTCAAGACAATTAAGGTAGTATGAAATTCGATATCCCCGCTCATGAGCTTAGGCTCGTGGCAATAGTTTACCCTAAAGATTGGAGGCACTACTTGTATGGAGAGAAGTGCGAGAATTACCTAAGCCATAAGTGCTCTAGTACATTTTTACGTAGAAAGAGCTCAACATACGCCAGAGGAGGCGGTTAGAGCTAATCAAGAATTATGATTGGGAGATTCTTTATCATTCGGGGAAAGCCAATATGGTGGCTGATGCCCTTAGTAAAAAGGAGAGACTCAAGATGATAATGTCTTTTGGAGAGTTTATAAGAGATTTTGAGAAAATGGAAATAGTAGTGAAGGTAACCGGAGCCGGTACCGAAAAGCTGTTTGAGATAGCAATACAGCCCGAATTATTGGAAAAGAACATATTGTGCCAGTAAAAGTGATGAATGAAGGCAGAGAGCCAACAAATAGATATGAGATTAATACCGAGAGAGATGATAAGGGAATAATAAGGTATTCCCATAGAATTTGGGTTCCAAATGTTTAAGAGCTTAAAGATGAAATCTTAGATGAAAGCTAGTTTGAGGAATAAGAGTTAGAGCAAACCCTGAACGTGATAGTCAGGGAGGTTGCCACCAAGACAAAAAGGAACCCATAACATGATGAAGTGGAAAATGAGGATTTTAAATTAAAAGATGACCCCAATTATGGGGAGTAGGATGAAACATTTCATACTAAGGAAACAGAAAGTCGAGTAAGGAAAGGAGACCCGAGACGGTACTCCTATACGGCAATTCATGGACCTGTCTAGACAGAACTTAGACTATTATCCCCAACCACCACCTTGAGGAAACAATGTGGTGTGAAATTCTTTCAGGACCTCTAAGTCGCTAAGCTCTCAGAGTTCCAAGGAACAAGCTGACCCAGTCGAGGCAAGAGCCTGGCTAAAGGAAATAGAGGAATCATTTGAGATTCTAAATGATTGATGAACCACAAAAGACTGTTTTGT
Organism: Apium graveolens; assembly: GCF_009905375.1. Classification (NCBI taxonomy): domain Eukaryota; kingdom Viridiplantae; phylum Streptophyta; class Magnoliopsida; order Apiales; family Apiaceae; genus Apium; species Apium graveolens. The sequence continues at coordinate 73,646,066 of NC_133649.1, forward strand.
CACTTACCCTCCTAAGAGAGAGACCACCCGCTGGTGAAAGACCAAGAAAGGCACGGAGCCAGAGGTTAGAATAAACTGATTTAAGTTCAGTCAATTGTTTTCGGGAAAGTAATTCCCAAAGATAAGGAGATAGTGTAAAAGCTTTGGAGCTAGAACAAAGGCAGACGAGTATGATAAATTATGAATCTAAGTTGTAAAAGTTGTCAAGATTCATTCTGAGGACACGAATCCAGAATGACGGGATGTTTGAAATCAATGTTTATGTTGTGTTGGTCCATGAAATAACGATAAGAGAAAGGAAAATAAAAAGAAACTGAAGTGGAAAGGAATATAAAGGCAATAGAGTTTGAGGAATGATAAAGGAATTGGGTATGAGGAAACCCTAAAGACTCGTAGCAATAGAAATAGAAAAAGTATGTAATCGTCAGGATGAGGGTGATTCACCATGAGTTAAAATTGTTGGGTGAAGGCATAAGAGATACATATATTTTATCCCCTGTAAGTTGGGAGGATTTGAGGAAAACTTGAGATAGTTCGAAGGTTAAATATGAGACGCGGATAGACTGAGGAGACAAGGAAGTAAGAAATTAGGAAAATTGGATGAAGGAAGTGACCTTCAAGAATGTGAAGTGTAAGACCGGTGGCTTGATACCCAGAAAGGGAGACGCCAGGTATGAGAGATATCCCAACATTGAGGTGACTGTTGAGAAACAATAAAAGTAAATAAGGAATTATTAAGAAGAAGTTCACGTTGAACACGACCAATATCTTCCAGAACATCCTTGTTATCGTTACCAAATTAGGCAAGACAAGCGGATAACCGTTGTTATCTTTTGGAGGCCATATGGATTGACCTCAATATGAATAAGGATGCTATTATGAAGTTAGGTATAGACTATCGAGGTGGGAATGATGAATATGATAATCTATCAGGGATATATGACTTTATTTATCCATGGAAGGATGCTTGTACCTTTTTAAAGGTGGAATTAAGGATAGAACATCGGTAACTTAAAACGAATCCTAGGGGAATGCCTAAAGGTTGGCATTTCACCCTTAATAGGGATAGTATGAGTTTTGACAGTATGAATTGGAAAGGATTAAGGTAATAACAACCTTTAAGAATCAATGGAGAAATTTTTTCAGAAGTATATAGACAATGATTCTGGTATTAATAAATGGTATCTTGATATGCCCTGTATCTAGGGAATACAGGAGGAACGATTCAAGGATAACCTTAGAGGTTTTACAAGGAGAAAGGTAATATTCAAAATTCTCAAGAATAGAAATGTTGATAAAGGAAATATGACGTAATTATAATGATGCCAAGTGAGGCACGTGTTAAACCACGAGAAGGTATGGATCGAACCAGTAATGGTCGAAATTATTCAGGGAAATTAGGACTTAAGATAAAAGATGTTCTAAGTATGATTAAAAGTCAGTCGTGACAGTGATTAACCTCTAAAGACTGAGGCAATAACTTATGGAAAAATGGTGATAATTTTTTTATTTTTACTCATCAGACTTTAAAGAAAACATCTTCACATAAGCTGCGATTGAAATGAGATAGAAAATTATTTGGAGGTGGTTAAAATGACATTGACTGTAAGGAAATTTTACTATCAGGAAAGGCCAAAGAGGTGGCCGACACTTTAAAGGTAAAAAGATAATTATCGGCGCTCGTGCCAGGAGAATACAATGATAATGGTTAAAGCCGTGAAGATTGTATTATGATTTGAAAGATTGACATTCCTTCTGATGACTGTGCAATACCCAACCGTAATAGTAGTTGGTAAAGGTTTAATTTGTGTAATCGCCATGAACGGGCTATCTATCTTAGAAGGTCCTATCTTGAGATAAGCCAGGACCATGTTTCAAAAAGGACCAAACAAACCTTTGAGTTAAGTCTTCTATTGAAGGCATATGATTAAGAATGGTATTAACCTGCTATCGGTGCTTTGATTGAAACTCTTCTGCAATTTTATATGCTTCATGTCATGTATGTATGTCAGGATCAGGAGTGTACTCCATGAATCATGAATGGTGATTATGTTACCTCCTTAGAAGGATTTGATACGACATGTATGGACTCCGTATGGTTAGCTATTAAGACTTCATGGAAAATGAATGACGACAGTAGGTCAGTGGTGGACCATAGTAAGGCAGCAATGATTCTGCGAGTATTGAGCTGATTACAACCGTGAGAGTTGTATTGGAATGGGTGTTGAGATTGAGTACCACTAATCGGGTCGTGGTAGTGTATAAGTTATCATTGATAGACTAATTAAGTAGAGTATCTACCTAGTGAAAAATTATTCTTTCTTATCAATAGAGAGTCGTATTATTATACGAGGAAGGTTGCGGTGCAAGCATAGAATTCTAGTAATGATGATGTCTAGAATGAGATCCCAGATTCGATTTTCGATGTCGAGGGAGTTTCAAAGGTGATTGTGTATAAGCTCGAGGAAGAGTGTGGGTCCATAGAATGATGGACGGGATAGCGAAAATATTTAGGCATGGGAAATACGAGGCTATAATGCTTAATGTTGATTTATATACGTATATGATTTGTTCTCCTATGACAAACCTCTATAGTTCAGAGGTAGGTTCCAAGCCAGATATTTTGTGGCAGTATATTTTTTTCATATATACAATTCTCTTCAATTCGTTCTTTTCTCTTCTTTTCATTTCATGTAAGCTGAGAAGAACAACCCTTCCAGAAAGGGGAGGTATTGCCGAATGACTATCTATCTGTGTGATAGAAGCCTAGTAGGATACCAGCTATTGTTTAATTGCTTGTCAAGTACTAAAGGCTGGCCACCTTCTGTACTAACAATGCGATATAACAAGTGTTCATAATCATAGTGATCTCTCAATAAATTCTTTTACTTCTATATGAAGGATCAAGCTTTCGAAAATAGAAACAGCTGAAAAAGGAGTAATAAAGTTGTGGTAGTATTCGAAATGGAAACACATTCGTGATACTAAGGTTGGCATGGTTATTAAAAGGTTATAGAACGCTAACGAGCAAAAGTATAACCAGTATAATATTAGGAACGGAAGGTAGTAGTGATTACGAACTGGAAAAGAATGGGTATTGAGAAGCAAAAGCTCTAATGTTAAAGCTATAATGAGAGTCTGTGCAATAGACTTGAAAGAATTTGGAATGATCACTTAACACGGATTGAGTTTTCTTACGACAATAGATCGTATGTCAGGTATCGAGATGTCGTCTTATGAGATCCTTGAGGGAAGATAATGTCGATCTCCCTTATGTTAGAATGAAGTTGTAGAGCGCAAGATGCTCAGACCAGCAGTGGTCCAAAGGACCAAGGATTTAATAGATTTAATCAGAGGACGGCTGGTAGTAGCCCAAGATGGACATAAGAAGTATGTTGATTTGACACGAAAGGACAAAGAATAGGAAGTAGGGGACCTAGTGTTGTTATAGGTATTCCCTTGGAAAGGAAGGATGAGGTTCGGAAAGAAAGGGAAGCTAAGTCCACGAATTGTTGGACCCTTGGATATATTAAGACATATTGGGAAGATAGCATATGAGCTAGCCCTACCCCCGAATATGTAGCAAGTTCATAACGTGTTCCACGTATCAATGTTAAGAAAATGTAATTCGGATGCCAGATAAATAGGGGCATATGAGTGCATAGACATGCAACCAGACGTAACCTATATGGAGCAACCAGGAAGGGTTATAGATCGAAAAGGGACAAGTGCTTAGGAGAAGGGTTATCAAACTAGTCAGAGTTTGGTGGTAGAACCACAATGTGGGAAAATTTACTCGAGAGTTAGAAAGTGCAATGCTAAGAGAGTATCCCTATTCATTTTCTATTTGATTCCGGGACGGAATCCTTTTAAGGAGGGGAGACTGTAATAACCCCAATTTTTGGAAATTTTTGAAACCCTTATGAATAGTGTTTTTGCTGAATGAGAAAACTTTTCATGCCACACTATGTAGGGGTTCTGTTATGGATATTCTAAGATCGTATTAGTATTCCATAAAGTAAATAAGTGTATGTAAAGATCGTCAGAATCCAATTCCGAACACTTTGATTTTTCTCGAAAATCCACCAGATACCGAAAGAATTGAGTATAAGGTAACATGATTAAAGGGATTTAAATTCAAGGATTATAAGAGAGGATTATAAAAAGGAATATAATGTATTGAGAAAGGTTAAGGGAACCCAAGTAATAAGATCCCGGGTACGATTCCTCAAACGATCAACGAGAAAGAGAGTTAAGCGAACCGTAAAACAAATAAACGTCCAAGGGGCAAGCACATGCAAGTAACATGAGAAGGAAGCTTCTAATATAAGCTAAAACATGTGGTTAGAAGCAAGGTGACATCATCACACCACAAGAATGAGACATGTGGCAAAGTAGTGATGCAAGCAATGACATAAGCAAGTGAAAACAAGATATTTAGCCAATAATTAACCACAACCATGCATTCTTTGCACAAATATCAAGGCAAGACAAGCAAGCAAAATCTCTCCCCCATTTCTTTCTTCTTCCATTCGGCCTTTTCAAGAAATAAAGAAATAGATTTTCAAAACTCAAGTTCTAGGCCATGGAAAATTACAAGGTTTGTTTCCTTGGATCCTATATTTCATAACTTAGTTATACCATGAGTTTAAAATCAAGATTCCATGGTTTTCATAGCTAATCCACTCATCAAAGATGATGATGAATAGTAGTGAATAGTAACTTACTTTGATTTTCTTGATTTTCATGAAAGCTTAAGGTTGATTAAGCATAGATCAAGGTTCCTAGAGGCTTGTTAGTGACTACCCACTCTCCAAGGAAGGTATAAACTCTTGAACCCTTAGTTTTAAGTTTGGTTTGTTTGGATGATAATAGTGCTTAGATGAATGGGTTTAGTTTGATGTTGATGGATGTTGGATTGTTGTTGAATTGGTGATGATTTGGTGTAGTTTAAACTTTGGAAATCGTTAGGTTATAGCCGTCGTAATGCCCGATTTTCTATAAACTGTTTTGTGATTAACTGTTGGACCCGAACACCCACTTCTATAAACTAACCACTTCCATGCTTAGATAGGTTATGTTTCAAGCTTCGTTTTGATATGTGGTTTGCTTGAATCCGATGTACGGTTTAGGAGAAACGACCGTTTTACGTAACGGTGTTTCGCGAACGAACCTTTACCCCTCGCCTTACTTTGAAACCTTGGTTAAGGCCCTTAAATGACTAATTGGAGCATGAAACATTTATGTAGAGTGTGTTAGGCAGTTGATAAGACACTCGCGAAAGAATCGCCTTAAAACTCGTAATGGGTAAATTATTAAAAATGGTGGAGCCGAGGGTACTCGAGCGACTTAAGTAAATCGTTAAGCGCAAAACGAGCGTTAGAGTCTGAGTCGGTTAGAGTATAGATTTACAAGTGACTTTGGTTTAATTCCAACTTACTTGTTGCTTATAGGTTACCAGACTCGTCCCGAGCCATTCGTAACCCCCAGTCGCTCAGGCAAGTTTTCTACCCGTTATACTGTTGTTGTGATGTAAATATATGTATATGCATTATCTTGTGATATTGCATGATTGTTATTAGCAAATTTTGCGATATATTGGAGCATGCTGATATGGTATATATGCATGTCTGTTTCATAATCTGGTTATCTATATGTTGATTTCAATGCTTATAGTTGCATAATACCTATGCTAGAAATAAGCAAGTAGTTGCGTATACCCTTAGTATAGGGGATAAAAGGTGAACATATTTCTAAACCGGGAGTCGATGTTCCCGAGTATATTATATATATATATATATATATATATATATATATATGGATATAGTTTTTAAAACTATTGATCGAATAAGGTTTATTCGATACCTTTATTTTACTTAATTGAATATTATTTTGAATATTCATTCGAGGGCTTATGACTCAGTTTATTTTATTATTTGAATATTATTTGAATATTCATTCGAGGGCTTATGACTCAGTTTATTTTATTATTTGAATATTATTTGAATATTCATTCGAGGGTTTATGACTCAGTTTATATTATTATTGAATATTACTTGGATACTCATTTGAGGATGTATGACTCCTTTATTTTATGAATATTATTTATAGTATTCATTCGAGGTATTATGACTCCGCTTATTACTTAATAATATTCTTTATTGTATTAAAGAATAAGGTGTCGATAATCAAACTTATTTTTGATTATTCAAATAAAGATATTACTTTCGTATAAGTATATCTTTGATTATTTGCTACTCGTTTCAAGTATAAGTTTTAATACTTCTACTTCAATTATTTTTATAAAGATTATTCTTTATGGGAATATTATTTAAATAATAATATTCAGATATTTTCTAATATATTGGGACTGATTTATTTTGTTAAATCAGCATCACTCCAAACATTCTTAAAAATGTTTTGCGAGTCTTCAAAATGATTTTTAAAAGTTAGAGCGGATCCCAAAACTCATTTTTATATTTAAGATCCTCCTTTCGAAGGAGATTTAAATACTCGCTCAAAACCTGAGGGATCCGGCTCTGTGGTGTGTTTTATATTCGCAACAAGGTTGCTGTCTTGATAAAAGAGTTTTTGATTACTTACCCAATACTCGGGAAGTAAAATTCTTGGAACAAGTTAATCCATTAACAGGCATCGCCTGGGAAATATCGGTGAGTTTTCCTTTCCAACTAGATATGACTTCTTGGTGGAGCCGTATCAACAAGTTTCTACTTGGGGAAAGGGGGGACGAGCTTTACGTTTCAGAGTCATGGATTTCATCTGAACTAGGAGTGGCGTAAGTGGTCGAGTAGCGCCGGCCCAGCCTTATTATATTGGCCCAAATGGCCTGGAAGTTCCGCTAAGGCGGTCCATTCCTTAGGAGTTCAGTGTTCGGTTGACAAGTAAATCCGACAGGTTCTCCTCTACATGTAGAAAATGGTGGGGTTGCACTACTACGACTGATCATCGTAAGTGGTCTTCCTGGCGCGGTAAACTCCCGTAATGAGTTCATCATCCAATTGGATATTTCTGCAACACTACCCAGAGCACTTCGATAGAAAGGCTACGGTTGGGCGATTGTTGAGTGTTGGCAGGGTCAAGTTTTCAAAATGATGTTTGCATCAAATGAAGTATCTCGTAACTTCATTTTATTTTGATGATATTTTAAAGATTTAATCTATTCAAATCTGGTCTTGTAGTCTCATCTATGTGATGAACTTTTGAACTAATTATAACTTGAACGGTGGTAGTTCAAGTAGTATTTAGAAAAGATATAAGTATATTGGAGTATCTTGTAACTTTATCTTTTAAACTTATATCTAGTAAATGATTATCTTACGAATGACAAAGACTTTCAGAAAAACATTGAGACAAGGTTAGATATATGAGATCACCTTGCAACGATATTTTTTATACAGTTATACACTGGGACTTTGTGTATATTATGCATGGAAGAGGACTTCCAATATTTTGAAAAGTATATATGTATATATATATACTGAATATTTTGCGACTTCATCGCATTAAGATATCAACTTGGTTCATTTCTTTTGACCAAGACTTTCATGAGTACTAAGAGAAGGCTCATATACTATTAATCATTATACATATTATTTTGGTGGGCTTGCTGCTCACCCTTGCTTTCTTCTTTCATCACACAACATCAGATAGACAAGATGAACCGGACCAAGCTCCCGATTCGCAAGAGGTTAGGAGACGTTCCGCAGTTTTCTAGAAGCACTGATGCCGCCATAGCTGAGGTAGGAACTACCAATAGGCTAGGCTTTCAACTTTTGATGTATCAGATTATGTATATTTATGAATTGTAATAATGGCAAAGAAATGTAAATTTATTCAGAAACCTGTTTAAGGTGTATTGGCATATAATTGTGGAATAAAATGACTTGTGGTTATTTTTGGATGTTCATCTCTGAGACTATAACGTGTGGTGTGTGTGTTTATTGTGGGGTCACAGTACAGAGTAGTTGAGTAATTATTAAGATTGGGTGTTATTAAGGGAAATGGAACTCGTGACAACCCGGATCCCCGACCCCGGATTTGGGGGTGTTACAATTTCACTAAGTCTTAGAGTATGCTTAAGGACTAGATTGTTGTCATGGTTTGATGGTTTTTGAGGTTAATTTATTGATTATGCTTAGAATTTATGATAGGCTCTTAATGATAAAAGGCATGAAAAGGAAAAAATTGGAGTAAAAATTGGAATTCATTGCTAATTGTGGCTAGGCATCAAATGGGTAGTAGCCGGCTCGTATTTTTATGCGAGTAGTCTAGGGTTGAGCAAGATGGAGTGAAACGTACTTGCTTAGAAATTTGAGAAAAAGAAAAAGAAAAAAAAAAGAGAAAAAAGGGAAAAAAATATAATAATAAAGGTTAATGCATAATTGATCACGAGTGGGCTCTTTGGTATTCGAGTTATTAAGTTCTTAGGGGACTTTATGCCTAGTGACCTAAGGCTTTTATAGTCTGAGATCCGCTAACCTAACGCTCGCTAAATGGATGCCATTACATAAGTCTTTTGTGGACCTCACTCATTGCACGGTCAAATAAGCATTTGTTTTTGTGTTGAATAAAAGCATGATTCCGTAATAAGCTCTAGTGATCTTGACGTGTTATAAGTCATTTTGTGCCTAGAATTTATTCTTCGTATAATCATGTGATTGTCTTAAGGAAAATTGAGTTATGATAATTGATCTAGTTTCGAAGCATATCTGTTAAGCATCCGCACACACCACATTTCTAGTTGTATGTTAGTTTGCATGATTTGATATTGACCTTTAGTCGCCTAATTGCATTTGTTGAGATGTCATGAGTTGGTTGGTTTAGTCATTGTGAGGGGGATCGCTGCATTTATGTAGATTGCATTCATGCATGTTTTGCTTTATTTTTGAGTCTGTGACGCTTGAGGACAAACATCGATTTAAGTTTGGGGGTGTGATAAGTGGCATTTTATACCACTTTGAACGTCTTATAATGAGTTGAATTGATGTCTTGAAGTCAAGTATTTTGTGTATTTGATGCGTTTTTCTAGTGTTTTTGTATTTCAGGGTATAACTTGCGTATGTAGGAAGAATTCATCGAAATAAGCCTAGGGAAGTGCTTGGCATTGGTTGTGGGAAGTTAGAAGTAGAATTCAGCAAAATCAGGAGCAGAATGCAGGATTTTTCCAGAAGGTGCTGGGGCGCCCGCCCAGGAAGCTGGGGCGGCCGCCCGGGGACGTAAAATTAAATACTGATTTTTACAATCCTTATTCTGATGGACTTCTGAGACGGCTAGTTCTTGTGGGCTTCTATATAAGTAGTTTTCAGAGACGTTTCACAGTGTGTGGTATTAAGCAAGGAGCAAGGAGAGAAGGAAGAAGACCGTTCTTAGCACATCGCAACGAAGAAGAGGAAGCATACGTTTTCTTGTGATTCTTTTATTCGTTATAATAGTGGATGCTAGTTTTCTTTACTTTGAACCTTATTACTCTTGTGACGTACTCTGGTTTTTAATAAGTATTTTTATTAGTTTATATTGTGTGTTATTATCATGTTTTCATATGAACCCATGGCGACGATGAGTTCTATCATGGGCTAATCGTGATCATGGGGTCGTAGCGGATTTATTATGGATTTCTTTAGTTAATTATGTAATACATTGGTGTGTGACGATTGTATGATATCTAGCATAGGTTGCGCTTATTCGTCTTATGTGCGTCGCGAACATATAAGATAGTGTGTTAATCTCTTGTGAAGCGATAATGAATCTTGAGATTTAGAACTTTCCATGCTAGCATAGGTTCATATATGTGTATGCATGATTAGTAGGTAACTCTAACCGTTTTACTTGCCCTGTATAATCATAATGAATAACTTGTGCTTAAATCGTTATGTTGTCAAATTCTATAGACATATAGGGTCTCAACATAATTGATGCCTATTCAACTTCTATCTTAATTGTGGATGTTTGGTAGAATGGTATTAGTACAACGAAAGTTGGCTTTTATCAGTTTCGTGTTGTTCGATTAATATCATCACCGTTACATGCTAAGGGTAATAACAATAACTATTGAAGGAAGTAATAATGAAGTTATGATCTCATGTGTGTTTGATATTGTTAATTCAAGTGTTAATTAAGTGCTTTATTCTTGTAGTTAAGTGTAGTTAATAATAAGTTAATCAACCTAAAGAGCTATTGTCTTGACATTGAGAAGTAATCATACATTGGTGAGTGAGTGTTGATTAAATATAATTAGTCTGAGTCTCTATGGGAACGAACTAGAAATTATTCTATATTACTTGCGAACACGTATACTTGCGTGAATTATTAGCGCGTGTTTTGTGCCTAACAGATACCATACCTCAAGACAAGGAAGTTGATAAGGGGGACCAAGATAAGGCTGATAAGGAGAAAGAATATTGGGTTCTCTATTTTGATGGAGCATCAAAAACAAATTCAAGTGGAGCAGGGTTAGTTTTACAAAGCCCTGATGGGTTCTTGATTGAATATTTTATGAAGTTAGACTTTCCAACCACAAACAATGAAGCAGAATATGAAGCTCTAATAGCTGGCCTCGGCCTAGCAGGGACACTGAGAGTCAAGAACTTGAAGGTCTGTGGAGACTCGAAGTTGGTCATATCCCAGGTGAAGGGAGAGTTTGAGGCAAGGGGTGATACGATGGCTAAGTACGTCCACCTAGTAAGGGCTGTAATGACACAATTCGATGAATGCCATGTTGAGCACATTCCAAGGGAGGAAAATGCCAAGGCATATGCCTTATCAAAGTTTGCTTCTTCTGAGATAGAGGAAAGTTCAAGAAGTGTGTACTACCGCGTTCTGAAGACACGGAGCATTGATGTTAAGCTTGTAGCTCCTATAGGTCTAGGGACGTCATGGATAGATCCCATTAAGACCCATATTCAAATCGGTTGGCTGCCAAATGATGCTACTGAAGCATGGAAGTTGGTTGTTCGAGCACTAAGATACTCCTTGATAGATGGGATTTCGTATAAAAGATCTTATGTAGTTCCCTACTTAAGATGTCTCAGGCCCGATGAGGCACGCTTGGCTCTTGAAGAAGTGCATGAAGGTATCTGTGGGTAACATTTGGGGGGCAGAGCACTAGCTCATAAGATAACCCGTTTAGGCTTCTATTGGCCAGAAATGATGGCCGATGCCAAGGAGTATGTGAAGAAGTTTGACCGCTGTCAGAAACATACACTTGTCGTTAGACAACCCCCCGAGATGCTGACCTCCATCAACTCACCCATCCCCTTTGCTATGTGAGGAATGGATATACTTGGGCCTTTCCCCATGGCCATGGCACAAAGAAAGTTTCTGATTATAGCCATTGATTATTTTACTAAGTGGATTGAAGCCAAGCCTTTGCCCAAAATCACAACTAAGCAGGTTGCAAAATTCCTATGGGAAAATATCATGTGCCGGTATGGAACTCCCCGCATCCTAGTCACTGACAATGGAACACAATTCAATAATAAGGAATTAAAGAAGTATTGTGAGGAGAATGAAATTGAATTACCATTCACCTCCGTGGCTCACCCGCAAGCCAATGGGCAAGCGGAAGTGGCGAATCAAATAATCCTGGATGGACTAAAGAAGAGGATCGAGAAGTCGAGGAATAACCGGGTGGATGAAATACTCCCAATACTATGGGCCTATAGGACTACCTGTAGAGTCACGACTAGAGCAACTCCCTTCATGTTGGCATATGGGGCAGAAGCAATTGTTCCTGTAGAATTATCACATTCCTCCCCCAGGATACAAGATTTCAATGCTGAGAAAAATGAGCAAGGGCAAAGGTTAGCCCTGGATCTAATTAATGAAGTGCGAGATGAGGCACATGCGAAGATAGTGGAATATCAGAAAAAGGCTTCGTTCTAATACAACCTAAGGGTTAAAGAAAGGTTCTTCAAACAGGGTGACTTAGTCTTGAGGAAAGTGGAAGCTTCTAGTGTAGGGAAGAAAGGGAAGCTTTCCCCAAATTGGGAAGGGCCATACAAGGTCAAGAGTGTTCATGGTAGAGGCACCTACAAGTTAGAGACTATGGATGGTTTTGAAGTCCTGAAAACTTGGCATGTACAAAATCTGAAGATTTACTATGTGTGAAGCGGTTGAGCATGATTCTCACTTGTCTAGATGACAAGTAGGTTGAAAAGCACCTTGAAGCTTTGCTTGCTTAGGATTTATATGTTTTAGTTTTATTTTGAGGTTTATTAAGACCTGTGTAAGGGATGAATCCCAACAGTTTGAGAAATTCAGAAAGTTTTCAAAATATGTTTGAATTCCAGTAACAAGACAAGTAAACTAAGTGCATAAGATGAAAGCATAAAGTTTGATAAATAAGACTGGTTTCGAATAAATAATACAAAGTCTGATAAACAAAGTCTCAAAGACAAGATAAAATAGATAAGCCACGCAGGGCTAAAAAAGCTCTAAGGAGCAGAGGTGCCCTCGGCATCCATATCATCATCTCCTCCGCTCTCGCTGGAAGTCTCTATCGTCTCGGAGGAGGAAGAGCTATCATCCGCAGCAGGCCTGGAAGACGACTCGGGAGGAGGAAAAAGCGGGTCCTGAGGGATACGATCCGAGACAAGCACTCAGGTATGAAACCTCTGCAGTAAAGCCCCGTCATTAGGGCAGACATAGTCCACCAGATTATTATAAGGACATGCCTCGTTCACGGTCCCAAGGGCCGTATCCCAGCCATTCCTGAAGAATCCAGGGAACACCGAGTCATCCCTCACCCTCATGGACTGAGTGAACTCCTCTGAGTCTAAGTAGTTGTCAATCGCCTTATCTTTCTCGGCCCGTAGCACCACCAGCTCAGCGTTGGACTCTCCAAGCTCCTCCTCCTCACGCTTCAGCTTCCGCTCCAAAGCGGCGTACTTCTTCTGCTGCCTCCTGAGGGCATTATCAGCTTTGTCAGAAGCCCTCTTCCATGATTTAGCTTGCCTCACAGCACCTTGGAAGTAGGGTGTTAGACTGAAACGAAACAATAAACAGAAGTGTAAGGCAAGTGAATGCTACAAGTAAGAAAGAAAAATTTCAAGAAAAGGTCATATCGAAGCCAGAGACTGAGCTCCCATGAGCTTTATCCTCTCCAGGTCAGGGGTAGCAACCACATCAGTAAAGTCCTTGGGAGTTACGCCGTGGTAGGACCAATCCCAAGCGTGCTTCATGGATCCAACCACGGCTATCCCCTCGGCGGAATCCCAGAGAGGCTGAAAGGTGCCCGTAGCAGCAGAGACAGGAGCAGCAGCAGTAATAGGGGCACTAGGGGCTTCAGCTCCCTCAGCTGGAACCTCCACCATGGGCTCCTTGTGCTTCGTAAGGAAGCTAGGCTCCAGTAGCCTTTCCTCGAGTATCCAAGCCCGCAAGGTGAGCCTTCTTCATTCTGGCAGTCTCCTCAACGAGAGGCACATTATCCTTGTTGATTTCCTTATCAGTTGCAAAACAAGAGAAAAAATAAAATAAGTGGTGTCAATAATGCATGAAAGAAAGTAAAAAAGAGAAGGGAAGAAAAATACCCTATTGAGAAATAAAAGATAGCCCCACGTAGGATGAGGGAGAACTCCTCTAAAAGAGTCCAGCTGATAGTGGCACCATCATCCCGAGTAAGCTCATCATAAATGATAGTTTCCTCGGAGGTTAGGTGAATGGATTTGAGGCTACCATCACTGACCTTCCCGAAGGAAGATCTGAAGAGGGTGCCCCAGTCACCATTCTCCCACCTTAACCCGACAAAACTATTCCTCGAATGTTGGTTATTGTTGGGAATGGAGGCGCTGTTAAAGATATGCTTACACTTGGGCCTTTGTTTGATGTAGACCCAACCACAAATACTCGAAGAACTATTTTAACATTGGAAAATCTTCCTAAAGACAGCTACTGATAAGGGAAAACCTCCCCTAAGACAACAAACCATGAAACATAAAATGTTCCTCCAGGCGTTTGAAGGAAGCTGACAGGGCTAATTTGTAAATCAGCTAGAAGGTGAGGAATGAAGGGATGAAAAGGAAACCTAAGCCCAGCATCAAGGGCATCTGTGTAAACAAAAAGAGTATCGGGTTTCCAGTGGCAAGTACGGTCGCCACCAGAAACTGGAACTATCCTAAGGGGAGGCCGAACATTATAACGTGCATTTAACTTATCATAATCTATATTGTGCCAAGTATTGCAATGATTAAAAGAGTCGAGATGAGTAGTGGAGGGATATTCATCCCCTAGTATTAATCATATCAATCAAAGACATGTAAGAAGAGCGGATCTCGACATCCTTACCTCGTTTTGAAGCCGAGGCAATCTTGGCCGCCCTCTCAGCACCTTTGTCTGCCATTAATGGAGGTTGAAGAAAACCTTGAAAACTTTTATGGAAAAAGAGGCCGGAAAAGGCTAAGTAGCCGGAAAATTCCTAAGGAGAAGAGTGTTGAGAGAGGAGAGGGAGTTTGAAGAATTGAGTAGGAGTGAAATAAGAAGTGTGAGGGGGTCACACTCCCACCTCACTCTTATATAGGCACTTGGAAGGCAAAAATGGGCCTAAAAAGCCCATTTGGTCCCAAAGTCAAGAAAGTTCTAGAATTTTCTACAAGGTGTTGGAATAATTTTGATTTAAACATATATATTTGAAAACATTCTGGAAAAATCCAGAAAAATCTGGAATTTGGGATGTAAATGGAGGCCCAACCCAAACCTTGTTGGGCCTGGGAATAAGTCAAGCTAAAATAAGGGCCCATGGCAGGAAACACATGAATGGAAGCCCAAAAAGTGGTTAGAAAAACCAAAGTCAAGGCCCAAAGCAAGAGCCCAGTAAAGGGTTGGCCCAAATGAAAAGCCCAAGAAAGTAGGGACACAAGAAATTATTTATTCAAAAAAGAAATGCAAAATTCATGACCCAATTCAACCGGAAATCATATTGAAACCCTGGTCGAAGTGTTTGAGGTCGAAAAGGCTTCGATTAGGGCAAACAAAGGAGTTAATTCGGTCAAGAAACATAAATCCTAACCCAAATGGTTAGGATTCTTGATCAAAAAAAACAAAAAAAAAGAAGGGAGAAAATCCTGGCCGAAATTCGACCAGGATTCCTAGTCGAACAACCCTAGGTCGAAACAACCTTCGATCAAGGCATATAGGACCTTAATTCGACCAGGATCCTCGTCGAATAGGACTCCCGGTCAAAAAAGGGAGATATTAAAAAAAATTATATAGGGTGAAAATCATGGCCGAAATTCGACCAGGAATTGAGGTCGAAAGTTTCTTGCTCGAAATCCCGTCGACCAGGGAAAACAGATGGCTAATTCGACCAGGATCCTGGTCGAACAGGATTCCTGGTCGAACCAGGTAAAAAAAAGAAAAGAAAAAAAAGAAAGAAAGAGAAAAGAAGAAGAAATGAGGGAAGAAAAATCCTGAAAAAATAAATTAAAGGAAATTCCTTAAAATATTTTCTGGAAAATACGAATATTTTAAGAATTAAGGGAAAAATCCAGAAAATTAAGGATAAATCCCAGAATTAAGGGAAAATCCAGAAAATTAAGGAAAAATCCCAGAATTAAGGGAAAAATTCCTGAAAATTAAGGATAAATCCCAGAATTAAGGGAAAAATACAGAAAATTAAGGATAAATCCCAGAATTAAGGGAAAAATCCAGAAAATCAAGGAAAAATCCTAGAGTTAAGGGAAAATTCCAGGAAATTAAGGAAAAATCCCAGAATTCAGGGAAAATTCCTGGAAATTAAGATAATTCCTAAATAATAGGGATGAAAGAAACTCGTTATAAATGTGTAGGTCGCTCCACACTTTACGCAAAATGATACCCTGTAAGGGAACGAATGAACTTAACTTCTGCGAAACCTAGTCACTGTTTCCCAAAAGTTGGGGGGAAAATGATAAGGGAATAAATAAATCATGATTACATAATTAATATCGCATTAATTACACATGATTTGGGCTACAAGGCCCAATAAGAAGGTGTATGACATTCAGACCAAGAAGGTTAACACGTTGATCAGGCCTGATGGAAAAGATCAGGCCTGATGGAACAAAGAAGGCCCAAAACTCTGAATATTAATTAATTTCATAATTAATTAATAAGGGATAAGTCAGCTGATAAGATGAGTCCTAGTGGAGAGATAAATCTTTGTAGATTGGCCTCCAAGGAACCTGGTGGGATAAGGAATCAGCTTCCTACTTCTTAGGACTCAAAAGTCTATTCTAATTTTGAGACTTGCCCACCAAGTATCCTAACCCAAGTACAATTCAAGGACTCCCAACATCTATATAAGGGGCCTCACCCCACAAATCAGAACAACGTTTTTGACTTGATCCTTAGAAATCAGCAAGGTACGTAGGCATCTTGTTAAGGCAGATCGAGTCACGAAATACAAGAACAATCAAATCGAGCCTCGAAGCTCACATTCCTTATTATACCTTAGTTTTTGATCCATAACAATTCCAAATAAAGAAGAACACAAACTAAAACCACTAAAAAAATACCCTACTTTCCAACTTCTAGCTTGCAATTTTATCTTCTCCACTTCAAGTTGTAGTCCCCTGCACATTTGGAAACCATAAACCCATTTGGAAAACCCACAACCACTGACTACCAAGAGCACAACCAAGAAATTTTTGACCACCGTTAGTGTGACGCCCTCAATCTCGGGGTAAGGAAATGAGGACTCACACACCTCTAATCTAATAATTAAATATGCATAAACCCCGATTAACTACTAACAGGATCAACAGGATAAAGTTTGAGACAAGATTACACTACCAATCACAAAATATAACTTACAAACCCAAAATATTATTAACTAAACAATATCGATTCCGGCTAGGAACCGACAGATAACCCATTGTATCTTTAAACGCTTCTTTCTAGGCGTGAGCTCACTCATAATTACCACTACCTGCTCTGGCAACCGGAAGCCCTCAACACGGTAGGGACCACCAGGTACGCTCTTACGAGCAGTGCGCCTAAGCCTGGCCATCTTCTTGCTTAACTTCCATGGTTAAATTAAACAAAACAAATGAGTATAAAACTCAGCAAGTAACTATGTAGCAGTTCTACAATATCAAATCACAATATGTTTTACCAAACTCAGGGCATTCTACTTTATTTGATCTAGGTGGCAGATTTCCATCTTTAGGGTTAAGGAAAGGTTTTGAAGGATATTGTGGGGCTTTCAAGGAACAAGGCTCAAAGCAGGACGAAAGCCGAAATTCATCACAAATCATTAAAGGATCAAAATAGATCTTTCAAAAGAAGAAAGCAATAATATTTCAATATATGGAATCAATCACATGATCAACAAATTCAAGTATCAGGGTTCTGAGCTTTAAGCTTCACAATAACATAATCAACTCTTTTCAAAGCAATATAAACCATTTCCATTTTCAAGAATCAATTTACTGAACAGAAAGTTTCAGTTCCCTTTTTTTAAATAATCATTTAGAACCCTTGATTGGATCATTTCCTCTTTCCATTTCATTATTAATACGGGTGATCAGCCCGTACCGACCTCCATCCGGTCTTTAAGGTACCAATCGGCATAATTTCAGCCTTAAATTGGACTAGCCCCGCTAGCCTCTTACCATGACTGGACTAGTCCCACTAGCCTCCTACGTCCCAATCCAATCCATCAGGAATTCATTTGGAAAACCTTGAGTTGGAAAAACAATTAGGTTTTCTAAAACTCATTTTATCATTACAAAGAATTTGAAATCATTCGGACTCTTTCAAGTCGAAACTCATTCTTAAATCAGATTTTAAGGAAACAAAGTTCAGGGAGTGATTCAAAGATATGCAAGGAACAATTCATAAGAATTCTGTATCAGGGATAACAAAGCACTTAAGTTAGAAGGATCAACATTTGTTTAGGGATCAATAGGGTGATCAGGAAGAACAGGGTATCATTAGACATGGTTAACAAGGATAATAAGTGGGTTCAATATATTTCATGGCTCAATAAATAATTTGAACAGGAAGGACAGATTATCAAAGGGTGGAATCAATAAGCTTATCAATAACATATTATCAAGAACAAGGGTACTTCAAATCAATATCAGGGTTTCATAATTAAATAGTTCAATACTCTACATGGTATGAACAACATTCTCTTTATAACCATTTACACAAGTAATCAGAGTTACTTTCCTGGATTTGCTTTCCTGAAGGTTGAACTACTGCCACCTAGTATACCCTTTCCTTTCCTAGCCTGAATGCCCTCACAGCTCCGAATCTACAATAAAACCAAACCTTAAACAGATTCTCAACTCTCATTCCCGGAACGATCACTCTATATGATAACTCGATTATATCCTTGACTCGAGTACACGAATATAGCTTATACACATAAGCACATAACACATAACACATTCTTTCTCGTAACCTTTATATCTTTATATACTTAATAATCGAAGCGCACTTGCTTAATCTTAGCTATTTCTCAAATCACACTAATATAACTTTACGAGTATATGATTTATTCACAACCAAACATTTACGACCATAGCTATCACTTATAGCTCTTTTTTAATATCAAACGATTTAATTCCCTTTTTCTTTTACTCCTTAATTTGAACCAAACATACAAAACACATCCAATATATTCAATTTCAATATCACACAATCATGCACAACTAATGCAATTTACAAGATTCATTTACTCACTTTAACCTTATCCTTTTTAATCAAAAATCCGAATCACAAACACATTAAGAGTCAAAATCAACAACTTCTTTTAATCATCAAAATTCGAACATAAATACTACCCCGTCTTTATCATGCAATCAAGTTCTCACTAGCCATTAATATACTTGACAAAAACCAACTTAATTCCTCTTTTATTCCTTAGAACCCATTCGGGTTTTCCATAAATCCAACATGCAAGAATGGATTTTGACATGAAAGGTTATATATCATATTTCCCACTTGTTTTAGTCCTTAACTAGATCATTCCATTCACTTAAACACCAAAACCAAGCATTACCTAGTGACTTTAGCTTTAATCAATTCATTCAATCAACAATCATCCACTTAATCACCAAATTATCCCCTTTTAAGTTTATTTTCCATTCGGCAAGAACATGATTTACAACTCAAGGACTAAACATTGACATGCACCACTTGATCTTCTTTAAAACTAACATGCAATCACTCTTTAGGCTATATAAGCTTAGTGTTCACCAAGATCAACTTACAAAAATCAAATTCCTCTTTTAATTAGCATATAGCCGAATTAAAAACTCACATGCAAACCTTAATTTTTGATTTTCTAAGCAACAATCATTTACACACATCCATTTACTTCCTAACACAATCAATGGAATCATTTTATCAAGCACACACTCGAGTTTCAACAAAGAAACAAAACCCCTTTTTCAAGCTTTCAAGAAACCATAACATGCAAAGCTAAAATCAAATTATCATATCATAGAAACTCCACCGGCTCTCCTTTGGATCATGACCGGTGGTGGTCGAACTTGAGAGAGCCCATAACGGGTCTCCTCTCGAGTTTATGACCCCAAAAGTGCTTGAATTCACTCTCATGGTTTTGCATCAAGAAATCGTATTCCTTGAATACCACCATAGTGATTAACAAAACTTCTATAAACACTTACATGCAAATAAGAATCGTAAGAGTATACTGAAAATAAAGTCTAAAGGTAGCAATATCTTTGAGTTTGGATGAGATTTGAGGGTTGCATGCAAGTGAAGGAGATGAGAGATGGAGAGAGCCGAGAGAGAGAGTGAGAGTGTTCGAGAGAAAGAAAAGAAAAGGGAAGGGGAGAGTGAGTGCACGGGAGGAAAAAGAAAAAGGGGGAGGGAAGTGGGTTTATATACTACTAAAAACAAGGGCAAATTTGTAATATACTAATTCCATTTTATGCTCATAGTCCCTTTTCTTTTTACTCAAATGCAACAAAATCTAAATATAAAATATATCTCTCTTGGGAAGTCGGAAATTATTGTAAATGACAATTTTAATACGTAGGCCTCGAAATTAGCTTTTTAACCATTACTCATAATAGATTTTTGAGCAGACGGTAGATTTTATATGAATTTCGCAAGCTTGCTTTAATAATAATATTTCCACATAAAATTAATTTAAAAATGCAAAGATCAACTAATTAAATTCACTCATCATTTTTAAAAAGTCTCTGGGACTACTAAGAAGATATCATAACAAATCCCATATTTTTATCTTACTCGGATGATTTTATCAAAATGCGCGAAGGTTAATTAAACCTTTATTTAAATCACATAATTCCTTTAAAATTCACAAAAACTGTCACAGAACACATAGCCATGCACACAGTCAAGCAATCACACATATAAAGTCACATAACGACTCAGGTCTGATCATAGAATTTATCCCTCTTTAATCTTTATCCTTTTCTACGCGTACCGGGTCACGTTCAGCCTGACGGCCCGACGCTCAGCGTTTCGATTACGCTTCTCATTATCATTATCAATTGACACGTCACTTAGGACGAAATACTTTATTTACACATTCATTTCATTCAATCACACATAATTCACATTTTATATTCTTTAACTTCTTATTAGGACGGATTCCGTTCTACCTAACGGCCCGACACCACAGCTTAACTTCTAAGCTGACTCTTTAAATTGAAATGTTTTATTTACGCTCCTATACTCTAATATACAGAAAAGACAATTAATCATCACTTAGTCACATAATTATAATCACTTCACATAACACATACTTTATTGACTTAATTACGTCGCAAAATTCTCAATCGTCACAGTTAGCCTCTGTTCGAGCAGTTCTCTCCACAGCCCAACTTCCGCAAAAGCATTTGTATGCCATGGTGTATCAGTGTGTATAAGTTATTGATTTTGCAGTTGAAGTGTTAAAAATTTAGAGTTGTGTGTGTTTATATAGATATACAGCTCATTATATACGAAAATAGTCGTTGAAATAAAGTTTTCCGATTTTACCCTTCATTTTTAATGTCTGTTAGATACAACTGAAAAAATACAATCACGTGTTAAAAATATCAAAGAAGAGTCACGTGGCTGCCTATTATTAAAAGTTGGCCATTTTTGTGCAAAAAAATTATAACTGAGGCCATCTTCGTGCAATTAACTCTATAATTAAATGCCACTTAATATAAAGAAACTGTTGAGAAAATGAGTGTAAAGATGTTTCATATCCACACAAGCATGATGGAAGCTACTGATAAAGTGAGTAGGCTATCAAAAATAAACGAGAAGCTTGAGATAGGAAAACAGGAGCTAGAACTACAGCTTGTTGGTCTTGAAACAATTAAACAGGAAAATGAGTACCTCAAGAACAAGCTAAAGTGTGTTGGAGAAGTAGAGGCAGTGTTGAGAGAGAAGATTGAGAAAAATAATTTGAAGCTCAAGTCATACAAGAATGCATCTCAATTGTTGCACAATATCATGAGAAAAAAGCCATGTGCTAACATAGCTACTGGTTTGGACTATGGGGCCTTGAACTCTCACAAGAAAGTTGAAGCTGGAAAATGAAAGATAACATTGGACCATGATGTTCCCGTGATGTTGAAAATGTGAGTGCACCTTTATTCAAATCTCGTGAAGTGAATTTTAGTGAAGAGGAGTTGGTCATCAAGCAAGAAATTGCAGATGAAGAGAAAGAGAAGAAAAATACACAAACCACTCCTATCACCAAATGTGAGAAGAAGCCTATAGTGAGTCAAGCTACCAAGACACCAACTAGGGAGATCAAAACTGAAAACAATGGAAAAAAGAAAAATAACATGAATGAAAAAATAGGCGTGAATAAAAGAAACAATTATTCCTATATTACAGATGCTCCAAGGAAGCAATGTCAGAAATATGGCTCAACAAATCATATGACTCACCTTTATAGAAAGGCTGTTAGTGAGCCAAAGATTGGAGCATGCAAGTACAATGAGGCTGTGGTTGAAGATCCATATTCCTTCTATGATAAGTTTGACTGCATTCCTTGCACTATGAAGGTTATGAAAAGTTGCCATAAATTGAGAAAAGATCTCAAGAAGGTCAATCTTGGATATGAGACTAAGAAGGAAAATGATGATCAAACTATGAATGCAGTTCTTTTTTAATATTCAAATTCTACTTCTGCAACTTTTGTGAAAAAGAAGAAAGTGCCCAACACTGATTGTTTAGCTAAACATACTTAATTCTCATTGTATGCAGGGAAAAAGAATAAAGTCATATGGATCATTGATAGTGGATTTTCCAGGCATATGACAGGTGATAAAGCCCTACTATCACAATTTGAGGAGATGGCTGGCCCATTGGTGACTTTTGGAGACAACATCAAAGGATTCACAATGAGATATAGCAAGTTGATTTCTGGAAATGTTATCATTGATGATGTAGCACTAGTTGCCGTACTTGAAGTAAATCTTCTCAGTGTCAGCCAGTTCACAGAAAAAGATTTCAAGATTATATTTGACAACAAAGATTGTTCAATTACTAGCAAGAAAACTGGTGAAATTGTTTTTAAAAAATCAAGAAGAGGAAGTCTATTCGTTGCAGAGTTGAATTCAGCAAACAATGAGGGAATATGTTGCTTCTAAACCAAGGCATCCATTGAGCAAAGTAAGGTGTGGCACAAGAAACTCTCTCACCTGAATTACAAAGCAATCAATACCCTTGTGAAAAAGAAATTAGTGAGAGACATGCCAACTCTGGAATTTGCTCAAGATAAAGTTTATGAGGCTTGTCAAAAAGGAAAAATGAAGAGGTCCAGTCACAAGAGCAAGACTGTAATTCTATAAGTGCTCCATTGCATCTTATTCAGATGGACCTGTTCGGACCAGTTAATGTCTTGTCTATTTTCAGAAAGAAATATGCACTAATGATGGTAAATGACTACTCAAGATACACTTGGGTGAAATTTATACATTCAAAGTATGGAACTACACACATCATCATTGAACACATAAAGAAAGTTGAGAAGCATGTTGAGGATCAAAATTGTATTAAAAGATTGAGAAGTGATAATGACATAGAATTCAGGAATGCAACTTTAAGTGAATTCTGCAAAGACAAGGGCACTGTTTAAGAGTTTTGATCTACAAGAACACCTCAGCAAAATGGTGTGGTTGAAAGGAAAAAATAAAACTTTAGTTGAAACTGCAAGATGCCAATTTGCCAACAAGTTTTTGAGAAGAAGCTATTAACACTGTATGCTATACTCAAAATAGATATCTAATCAACAAAAACCTTGGCAAGTCACCTTACTCAATTCTGTTAAAAAGAAAGCCTATTATAAAGCATCTACATGTGTTTGGAAGCAAATGCTTTGTGCTCAAAGACAACTCTGAATATGTTAGAAAATTTGACTCTAAAGTATTTGAAGCTATTTTTTGGGATATTCATTGGAAAGAACTGCCTACAGAGTTTATGTGTTGGAGCAAAAAAAAATTATGGAAAGCACAAATATGACCTTTGTTGATAAAAATTGTGATAACCAGTAAATATTTGAATAATTTTATAAGTACGATATATATATTCATAAATATTTTGTGATATAATGGCAATTATGCGGATTAGTTATATATTGTGTATAATTTTGTTGTATGGCATTGCGAATGTTGCTAGAATATTTCTAAGCGTATAACTTTTGTACGCGAGTAAGATTTTCGTTACGTGATTAAATAGGTAGCTCAATTTGATAATATATGAATAGTTGCGACTACGCGATTAAGTAATAATTGAGATTCTCGCGATTTAGTGATATTTGAATAAGTTGCGATTAGGCGATAAATTATATTTTAATATTGTGCAGTACAGTCAATTTATTTTCAATTGCTTCTGTGATTTGTAATGTGTTAATTATATTTTATATGACTTATTTATTAGTGTGATAAGGCTATAAAATTCTTTTAATATAATTTTTTGGCCGAAATTTTTGAAAACAATTTTGTTAAACTTCTAAAATCTCATAGTAATTATGGAATTAATTTTGTGATTTATGGATTTATATTTTAATTACTAAAACTATTTCTCTTTAATTATACTTTTAATAGTTTTTGAATTACAAGTGTACCCTTGCATGCAAATTCCACCCAAATAGATATCAAGGGTAAGACCGACCTTTCACCCTCCACTAACTCCATTTGACCAACTAAATGACCCATAAAAACTTCCATGCAAAATCTTGCTAGTGGTAGAAGAAGGATATAATGGTAAAAACAACCTCCACTCACTATTTGGATGAAACAAAAGCTAAGCAAAGCATTCAACCTCACATCATTTCTCTCAACACACACATCACTCCATCTCTCCTCTCCATACTCCCTCTCGGCCGTGCCTAAAACCCTCCCCACCCATTTCATTTTCTTCCTCATTTCTTCATTTTCTTACACCTTTCAACTCATCTAAGCAAGGGACATTTACACTTAGTGCTACATCTTCAGTTAAGGTTAGTTTCTTAGTTGCATGTGGTTAAAACCAAGGGGTTTAACTTTGATTCTTATGAATCTAGAATTGAACTCAATATGGCTCATAAAACTTGTGCAAGAGATGGTCTTGACGAAGTATTTTGCTTCTATTTTTCAAGCCATGGTCTTGACCTCAAGCATTCGGCAATGACTCCCAAGGAGCCGAATGAATTTCAATATGTTAAGTTGGTTTTTCTTTAAAAAGAAACTTTGCATGTGGCTTTCAAAGAATCTCTGATCTTTTAAAATGTATTTCACAAAGTTTCTCTCCTTGCATGCTATGATTTTTATAATAATAAATTGAAGTTAATACTTGCATGTCATGATATAAGTGATAATTTGGATAAATATGTAATGTGATTTAAATTTGAATTTTTATACCATACATGCCATGGTTTTTGCTCTGAAATGCTAATATTCTATGTGCCTTGATAAGTCTGATCAAATTCAGTAGCCATCAAATGGATACCATGTATTTTTAGTTCGAATTTCTACTTGAAATCGTATATGTAAAATCTGCTCTATTATGCTCTCTATTTTTACCTCGGTAAATGACTTATATGGCTAGGTTTATGCTCGTAATTTCCATAAAATGATAGTTAGTAGGGTTGTGTACATTGTAGGTTAGATTTGTTGGCTTGATTGTTGGTTTTGGTGTTAAGTTGGGAGTTAAGTGGAAGGAGGAACACTAGGCACAAAGAAGCAGAATTTTTCGCCATAAGTATAGGCTGTTTTAGGTGAGTTTTGGTGAGGCCTTGCTAGGCCTGAGTTTACTGGACTTAGGACTTGAGTTGTACTTGAGTCCAGTGGCTTTGATTCGTTGAAAAACTTGCATTTAGGTAGGTGCACACACACATATCCGAGAGTAGTTCAGAACAGGGCAGGACTGCGTAAACTTGAACTTTGGTCGATAATAACCATGCCATAGGCTAGGCCTTCATGGGGCCATGGCTTAAATAAGTGTAATACATCCTTAGGAAGCTTTAAAAACCATTAGAATTAAACAATTGAGTGAGAAAAGTGAGTTTTATGTAAGTAAAATCAGAGTAGAGTGAATTCGAGGGAGGCTGGGCAGTGTCAACTTTGAGCAGAGGCCTAGAGAAGCCTAGGTGAGACATTGACATGAAACCAAGTCTGAGAGTTAGGTTTAGGTCTGAAGAATCCATGGGAGTTGGTTTTGTTAGAAGGCCCAATGTAGAAATTAAGATTTATGCCAAGGAGCGCAGGTAGTGCAAACTGGTGCTAGCAGGGAACCTTAGTGTATGTATTGATCTTTATAAGCTTATAGGAGTAAGGAATTTGAGTCTTACCCACGTTAGAAGTTAGTTTAGTGTCTTAAAAACCTTTAGGAAGTGATTTGGAATGAATTCCCAAGGTGTAGATATCCCATTTCCACCAAGACACCCGAGAGCACCCTTAGAGTGGCATTAGGAATCTTTAGTGGTATTCGTTGCAGATGGGGACTTAGTGGTGAAGAGTCTGAGTATTGCACAACATCTTTAGGTTTAAGTTAAGGTCAATAATAATTCTTATGTGTTACTTGATTATATGCTTAGGTATTTAGGTGATATTATAGTATATATAACTAAGTAGTATATGCCATGCCATTTTGTGATTATGTGATTATGTGGATTACTTAAAATGCATATGATTAAGTTATGTGTAAGTGTAATAGTAGTTATGATAAGGATAAAAGTTAGTCTAGGAGCTTATAGGCTTATAAGGTGTTAAAGGATAAATAGTAATGAGGTTAATATAATGTGTAGGTTTTGAAGTGAAGAGGAAGACTTGTGCCGTCAAGATCGAATAATCTTAGAACTGTTGAAAGGCAAGTTACTACCTCCTTATGCTTATAATTGGTGCAAGTATACATACTTTTTCGTGAATGCTTAGTTGTAATAATCACCATGTCATTAATTAATTTAAATACTTCCATTAATAACTCTTAACCTTGTTAGTACCTTACCTTCAAAATATTCCATATCCATTAGACCGTAAATACTAAACTCTCTACCAAATTCCCTAATGCGAACCTCATAACATAATCATATTCATAAATATCAAAGTACCACAATCGATACCATGTAGAGTTGACTTTTATTTTATTCTACCTTGGAACTCATCCCATAGGGATTTCTAATATGCGTTTGACATCTCATTAGTGAACTTGAATTCTCTTGTTATAATTCAGTTAAAGTGATACCAAATATTTCCCCGACATCCATGTTATAAATCATTATAAAATAAATGTTTTATTAACTTAGTGGATTGGACTAGACGCAAGTCCTTTTCACACTTATTGATAGGCTCACATATAGCTTATGGATCCCATTATATTTAAGAACCCAGTGCAGTTCGGGATTACTTCGCGGATGATCACCGGTTGTAATCCGTAGCGTCCTAAAATGATTTTTTTATGATTTGATTATAACATGTTGCCACGATGCCATGATACCATATGCCATGTTTTGATTGCTATGATTCTACCATGCCTTTATGTTATTACTCCATGTTTTTTGTTGTCATTTTTATCAAGTATCCATGACCTCTTGATTTACGAATTCTTGATTTTGAGATAATGCCATGTATAGTAGGACTGTTAGTACTTGTTGAGCATTTTTGCTCATTTTCTCGTATTTAACCCTATTCTACAGCTAGTAATCATAGTTCGTACCAAGCAGACCGTCCGTAAGTCAATCGGTAGGCAAGGTGAAGACCATTTGAGGGCGCAGGTAGAATATATATAGATTAGGTGAAATCCGTTATTATGTAATTTTGTATTAGTTAGAAGGGTTGTTCCAAACTCTCATCTTGTAAAGATCTTAGGATTGTTATTATTTTTGGTTGGGTTGGTAATTGGATTATCATCTTTTGGATTTATAAGTATGTAATATAAGTATGGTTCTCATTTATTTAGTGTGTGTGTGTTGTTGGTTGGGGTGTGACAGGTTGACATCAAAGCCTAGGTTTAGAGTCCCTGGACAACCCAATTAGGACTATAGGAAGTATGCGTATATAGTATAATATCTGGAGTACTAATGCGCGATATTCGAGTAAACCAATCTAACCTTTATATATATATTACTTGACAAGCAACAGTGCGCACTCATCATCTTCGACCCCGCAGAGCAACACAATTACTTTTTATGTCTATGCTGACTTAAGGCTGCATCATGACACTCTCCAAGGAAAGTATGTCAGGCTGATGGAACATCTTGAAGAGGCCTATGAAAGTAAGCAAGTGATGGGTAACGGACCTAAGGCGAAAACCATTTCAAGGCTCGAGTCACTGATCCAAGTGGCCACATCAAGGTTGGAGGAGATGCCCGTGCATCACGACCGGACCAGTCAGATTACTGTGAAGATGATAGTGGATGAGCTTGGGAGCATGGTCAAGATGCTATGTGAGGACACTACCCCCGACACCGCAAGGACCCGTGAGGAGGAGTCCGAGGAGGAGGCTTAGGATGAATTCTAGGGGACTTGACCTTTATTTGCTTGGATTAGGCTACTCCTTTTTATTACCATGTTATTTGTTTCCGTTTCTAGACTCTCGTACTATTTTGATTCAGATATGTATTCGTATTTGTACATGTACCTTATTATCCGTACCTTTCGACTTGAACCATGTTAAATTCAATTATGCACCTTCCTTGATTCCTATATTTGCTCTTTTAAATTCTTGCTCATAACCATGTATCACCTTTATTGTTATATTAAAAACTATATACCATGATGAATGCAAATAATACCCTAACTTTGTGTAACTTAAACTGTATAACTCTTATCTCAGAAAATGGCACCTAAGAGAGCCCGAGGAAGACCTACAAATAACCAAGAAAATGAAGGAGAAAACCAAAACCCTGATATAGCACAACTTATGGAATTGGTACGCCAACAAACTGCTACTATAGCCCAATAGCAACAACTTCTTCAACAAATCCAACCACCTCAACCACCCCCAGTAAACGTCACTACTTTCAAAATATTCCAATCTGTAAAACCCCCAGAATTTAGAGGAACGCAAGACCCGGTAGAAGCTCATGCTTGGCTTAAGGAAATGGAAAATGCCTTTGCCTTAACAAAAGTTGGAGATAATCTGAAGGTGGAGTATGCCACTTACTTTCTTCAAAGAGAATCGAACTATTGGTGGGAGACAGCGAAAGTTTTAGAAGCTGCTGAAGTTATTACTTGGGATAGGTTTAAGAGAATGTTTCTGGATAAGTATTTTCCTCGCTATATGCAAACACAAATGGAGATGAAGTTCTTTGAGTCGAAGCAAGACAATATGACAATTGGAGGATATGCGAAGAAGTTTACAGAACTTTCTAGCTTTATGGGAGAGTATGTTGATTCTGAAGAGAAAAGGGCAAAAAGGTTCCAACAAGGATTGAAGCCTTGGTTAAGGAGTCGTGTGGCAGCTTTTAAGTTGACTACTTATGCTAAAGTGGTTCAGAAGGCGATGGTAATTGAGGGAGAGAGTGAGCAAAATCAAAAGGAGAAAGACAACAAGAAAAGAAGATTTGAAACGGGAGAAGAAGGCTCAAGTTACAAGGGTCAGAATCAGAGAACTAATCAAAGGCTTAAACCTCATAGTGGACCCGGGAACTTCAAGAAGAAAGAATTTGGGAATAAATCATAAGAAACGAGATCTCAATCAACTAGTGGACAGAAACCCCCGCAAGGATCAGTTTTGGAATTTAAGTTTGTAATAGGCGACATATGGGAATCTGCAACAAGGTGAATGCAGATTGTTTTAAGTGTCACGCGAAGGGCCATTATGCTCATGAATGCAAGAATCAGAAGGCCAACATCACGTGTTATAAGTGTGGGAAAGTAGGACATGTATCACGAGAATGCAAAGGAGTGGGTAACAATCAATTGCTGCAAATGACCACTAGTACCCTACCCTGTGAATCAAGCAACTCCTATGCCAACCCCATCATTCCCAATGTCTTTCAATCAACCTCAAATGACATCAACTTCAAATCATCCAACTTTGACTTATCCAGCTCAAGCAAGAACTTTCAACATGAACGTGAAGGATGCAATTCAAAGTTCCGATGTGGTGTCAGGTACGCTTTTTGTGAATGCTGCTAGTGCTAAAGTACTGATTGATTCGGGAGCCACCAGATCATTTATTTCAAAGTCTTTTATTGATAAGTTAAATTATGAAACCCAATTGATGCATGAACCCTTATCAATTATTTTAGCTAATCAAGATATGGTATGTGTAAATCATATTTTCCCTCATTGTGCAATAGAGATAACTGGACACAGTTTTTCCTGCGAACCTTATTCCTTTCCAATTAGGTGAATTTAACGTGATCTTAGGTATGGATTGGCTGACAAGTTTTATTGCTCAAATAGACTGTAAGGATAAAAGGGTAGTATTAAGTACACCTCAAGGTAAGAAAGTGACATTCAAGGGTCAAAGGCAAACTCAGACATTCCTCACCTCGATGCAAGCAAAGAAGTTGATTCGGAAAGGATGCAAGGCGTATTTGGCGTATGTAGTTGATACGGGTAGAGAAGTTTCTAATCCGAAAGACATTCCAGTAGTAAGAGATTTTCTTGACATTTTTCCTGAAGAGCTTCCTGGCTTACCCCCGGACTGACAAATTAAATTTACAATAGATCTTGCACCCCGCACCGAACCTGTTTCGAAAGCTCTATATAGGATGGCACCAACAGGATATGAAGGAATTAGCAAAGCAAATACAAGAACTACTAGACAAGGGATTTATAAGACCAAGTGTTTCACCGTGGGGTGCTCCAGTTTTGTTTGTAAAGAAAAAAGACGGGAGCATGAGACTTTGTATAAATGATCGAGAATTGAACAAGTTGACGATTAAGAATAGATACCCTTTGCCTAGGATTGATGATCTATTTGACCAAATCAAAGGAGCCTCTTATTTTTCAAATATTGATATGCGATCGAGATACCACCAATTGAAGATTAAGTCTGAGGATATACCGAAAATAGCTTTTCGAACAAGATATGGGCATTACGAATTTCTCGTTATGGCTTTTGGGTTGAAGAATGCACCGGATGCTTTCATGGATTTAATGAATCATGTATTCAAGGAGTACTTGGACAAGTTTGTCATAGTTTTCATTGATGACATTTTAGTATATTCAAAGATAGAAGCTAATCACGCGGAACATCTAAGAATAGTTTTGGAAGTGTTGCGAAATGAGAGATTGTATGCCAAGTTCTCGAAATGTGAGTTTTGGTTAACTAAAGTAAGATTTCTAGGACACATTTTTGGAAGTGAGGGAATTAGGGTAGATCCTGAAAAGATTGAGGTTGTAATGAATTGGGAGGCACCGAAGACGCCAATAGAAGTGAGAAGTTTTATGGGACTAGCGGGATACTACAGAAGATTTGTAAAGGATTTTTTGAAGATTGTCGTACCATTGACCAACTTGACAAGGAAGACTGAGAAGTTTGAATGGACGGAGAAGTGTGAAAGTAGTTTTCAAGAATTGAAGAAAAAATCGGTAACTGCTCCGGTTTTAGCATTACCAGATGACAAGGGAGATTTTATGATATATAGGTGATGCCTCTGTAAAGGACTTGGATGCGTATTGATGCAACACAAGAAGGTGATAGCGTATGCTTCAAGACAACTTAAACCACATGAACTAGAAGTACCTGACTCATGACTTAGAATTAGCTGCGATAGTGTTTGCTTTGAAATAATAGAGACACTACTTATATGGCGAAAAGTGTGAGATATACCCGGATCACAAAATTCTGAAGTACCTCTTTACTCAGAAGGAGCTAAATATGAGACAACGCCGATGGTTGGAATTGATCAAAGACTATGATTGTTCGATACAATATCAATCGGGAAAGGCCAACGTTGTAGCAGACACTTTGAGTAGGAAGGGAAAGTTAAAAATGATAACAATGCCGAAGGAATTATCTGATGAAGTTGAAATATTGCAATTAGAGCTTTGTGATCATGGAGGAGCAGAAGAAATGTTTTATGCCATTTACCTTTCAACCAACACTACTAGAGAGGATAAAGAAATGCCAAGATGAAGTGATGACTCAGGAAAATAATCAGTTATCGGGAGAAGAGATATGTACATAAAAAGACGAACAAGGTGTGTTGAGATTTTCGACAAGAATTTGGATTCCAAATATGACTGAATTGAAGAATGATATTTTGCAAGAAGCACACAACTCAAGATTTTTAATTCACCCAGGAAGTACCAAGATGTACAATAATTTGAAGAAGAGTTTCTGGTGGCCGAGCATGAAAAGAGAAATTGCAGAATGAGTTTCGAAATGCGACACATGCCAAAGAGTGAAAGCAGAACATCAGAAACCAAGTGGTTTGATTCAACCATTGAAGATTCCAGAATGTAAGTGGGAAAATATTGCCATGTATTTTGTAGTGGGATTACCGCGAACACGTTCTGGGCACGACGCAATTTGGGTGATAGTTGACCGCCTTACGAAATCGACACATTTTTTTCCAATCAATGAAAAGTCTTCATTAGACATACTAGTTCATATGTATATACGCGAAATCATGTTATGCCATGGTGTACCCATATCGATAGTTTTGGATCGAGGCCCGTGATTTAACTCAAGGTTCTGGAGGCAATTTCAAGAAAATCTTGGAACAAAATTAAACATGAGTACGTCATATCATCCACAAACCGATGGCCAAAGCGAACTAAAAATCCAAACCATCGAAGATATGTTGCGAAGTTGTGCAATTGATTTTTCAGGAAGTTGGGACAATCATCTACCACTCGTAAAACTCTCATATAATAATAGTTATCATTCAAGTATTGGCATGCCATATACGAAGCTTTATATGGGCGAAAATTTAGAACATCGACGAGTTGGGATGAAGTTAGGGAACGAAAGATTTTTGTACCTGAAATGATTCAGCAAATAAAGGACACTATCACTGTGATCAGGAAGAGACTCATTGCTGCTCTGGATAGACAAAAGAAATACGCGGACCCCGCCCGAAAGAATGTGAAATTCAAAATTGGGGAAGCTGTATTGCTAAAAGTATCACCATGGAAGGGTTTGACCCGATTCGGTAAGAAAGGGAAATTAGCTCCAAGATACATTGGACCTTTTGATATTTTGAACCAAGTAGGGAAAGTTTCCTATGAGCTAGCCTTGCCACCACAATATCAACACGTGCATAATGTATTTCATGTCTCATTGCTAAAGAAGTATAATTCGGATGCCAATCATGTGATAGAGCTTGAACCAGTAGAGGTTCAGGCTGACTTATCTCATGAAGAGCAACCTGTATAGATACTGGATCCACAAGAGAGAACTCTTAGAAATAAATCAGTAAGTTTGGTGAAAGTATTGTGGAAGAATCCTAAAGTTGAAGAGGCTACGTGTGAGTTAGAATCTGAAATGCGGAATCGGTATCCTCAACTATTCTCCTAGATTCTGAGGACGGAATCCTATAAGGGGAAGAGGATGTGACAACCAGTAAGTATTTGAACTATTTTTATAAGTACGATATATATTCATAAATATTCAGTGATATAATGGCAATTATGCGGATTCGTTATATATTATGTATAATTTTGTTGTATGGCATTGCGAATGTTGCTGGAATATTTTTAAGCGTATAACTTTGGTACGCGAGTAAGATTTTCGTTACGCGATTAAATAGGTAGCGCAATTTGATAATATATGAATAGTTGCGACTACGTGACTAAGTAATAATTGAGAGTCTCGCGATTTAGTGATATTTGAATAAGTTGCGATTAGGCGATAAATTATATTCTAATATTATGGAGTAGAATCAATTTATTTGCAATTGTTTGTATGATTTGTGATATGTTAATTATATTTTACATGACTTATTTATTAGTGTGATAATGCTAGAAAATTCTTTTAATATAAATTTTTGACCGAAATGTTTGAAAACAATTTTATTAAACTTCTAAAATCTCATAGTATTTATGGTATTAATTTTACTATTTATGGATTTATATTTTAATTACTAAAACTCATTCTTTTTAATTATACTTTTAATAGTTATTGAATTACAAGTGTACCCTTGCATGCAAATTCCACCCAAATAGAAATCAAGGATAAGACAGACCTTTCACCCTCCACTAACTCCATTTGACCAACTAAATGACCCATAAAACCTTGCATGCAAAATCTTTCTAGTGGTAGAAGAAGCATAGAATGGTTAAAACAACCTCCACTCACTATTTGGATGAAGCAAAAGCCAAGCAAATCACTCAACCTCACATCATTTCTCTCAACACACACATCACTCCATCTCTCCTCTCCATACTCCTTCTCGGCCGTGCCTAAAACCCTCCCCACCCATTTCATTTTCTTCCTCATTTCTTCATTTTCTCACACCTTTCAACTCATCCAAGCAAGGGACATTTACACTTAGTGCTACATCTTCATTTAAGGTTAGTTTCTTAGTTGCTTGTGGTTAAAACCAAGGGTTTTAACTTTGATTCTTATGAATCTAGAGTTGAACTCAATATGGCTCATAAAACTTGAGCAATAGATGGTCTTAAAGAAGTGTTTTGCTTCTATTTTTCAAGCCATGGTCTTAACCTCAAGCATTCGACAATGACTCTCAAGGAGCCGAATGAATTTCATTATGTTAAGTTGGTTTTTATTTAAAAAGAAACTTTGCATGTGGCTTTCAAAGAATCTCTGATCTTTTAAAATGTATTTCACAAAGTTTCTCTCCTTGCATGCTATGATTTTTATGATAAATATTAAAGTTAATACTTGCATGTCATGATATAAGTGATAATTCGGACAAATGTGTTATGTGATTTAAATTTGAGCTTTTTTATAATGCATGCCATGGTTTTTGCTCTGAAATGCTTATATGCTATGTGCCTTGATAAGTCATGATCAAATTCAGTAGCCATCAAATTGATACCATGTATTTTTAGTTCGAATTTCTATTTGAAATCGTATATGTAAAATCTGCTCTGTTATGCTCTCTGTTTTTGCCTCGGTAAATGACTTATATGGCTAGGTTTATGCTCGTAATTTCCATAAAATGATACTTAGTAGGGTTTTGTACATTGTAGGTTAGATTTGTTGACTTGATTGTTTATTTTGGTGTTAAGTTGGGAGTTAAGGTGGAAGGAGGAACACTAGGCACACAGAAGCAGAATTTTTTACCATAAGTATAGGTTGTTTTAGGTGAGTTTTGGTGAGGCCTTGCTAGGCCTGAGTTTACAGGAGTTAGGACTTGAGTTGTACTTGAGTCCAGTGGCTTTGATTCATTGAAAAACTTGTATTTAGGTAGGTGTACACACACATATTCGAGAGTAGCTCTGAACAGGGCAGGACTGCGTTAACTTGAACTTTGGTCGATTATAACCATGCCATAGGCTAGGCCTTCATGGGGCCTTGGCTTAAATAAGTGTAATACATCCTTAGGAAGCTTAAAAAACCATTAGAATTAAAGAACTGAGTGAGAAAAGTGAGTTTTATGTAAGTAAAATCAGAGTAGAGTGAATTCGAGGGAGGCTGGGCAGTGTCAACTTTGAGCAGAGGCCTAGAGAAGGCCTAGGTGAGGCATTGACATGAAACCAAGTCTGAGAGTTAGGTTTAGGTATTAATAATCCATGGGAGTTGGTTTTTTTAGAAGTCCCAATTTAGAAATTAAGATTTCTTCTAAGGAGCACAGTTAGTGCAAACTGGTGCTAGCATGGAACCTTAGTGTAAGTATTGATCTTTATAAGCTTATAGGAGTAAGGCCTTTGAGTCTTAGCAATGTTAGAAGTTAGTTTAGAGTCTTAATAACCTTTAGGAAGTGATTTGGAATGAAGACCCAAGTTGGAGATATCCCATTCCGACCAAGACACCCGAGAGCGCCCTTAGAGTGGCATTAGGAAGCTTTAGTGGTATTCGTTGCAAATGGGGACTTAGTGGTGAAGAGTCTGAGTGTTGCACAATATCTTTAGGTTTAAGTTAAGGTCAATAATAATTCTTATGTGTTACTTGATTATGTGCTTAGGTATTTAGGTGATATTATAGTATATATAACTAAGTAGTATATGCCATGCCATTATGTGATTATGTGATTATGTGGATTACTTGAAATGCATATGATTAAGTTATGTATAAGTGTAATAGTAGTTATGATAAGGGTAAAAGTTAGTCTAGGAGCTTATAGGCTTATAAGGTGTTAAAGGGTGAATATTAATGAGGTTAATATAATGTGTAGGTTCTGAAGCGAAGGGGAAGACTCATGCCGTCAGGATCGAATAATCTTAGAATTGTTGAATGGCAAGTTACTACCTCCTTATGCTTATAATTGTTGCAAGTATACATACTTTTTCGTGAATGCTTAGTTGTAATAATCACCATGTTATTAAATAATTCAAATACTTCCGTTAATAACTCTTAACCTTGTTAGTACCTTACCTTCAAAATATTCCCTATCCATTATACTGTAAATACTAAACTCTCTACCAAATTCCCTAATGCAAACCTCATAACACAATCATATTCATAAATATCAAAGTACCACCCTCGATACCATGTAGAGTTGACTTTTATTTTATTTTACCTTGGAACTCATCCCATAGGGATTTCTAATATGCGTTTGACATCTCATTAGTGAACTTGAATTCTCTTGTTATAATTCAGTTAAAGTGATACCAAATCTTTCCCCGACATCCATGTTATAAATCATTATAAAATAAATGTTTTCTTGACTTAGTGGATTGGACTAGACGCAAGTCCATTTCACACTTATTGATAGGCTCACATATAGCCTAGGGATCCCATTATATTTGAGAACCCAGTGCGGTTCGGGATTACTTCGCGGCTGATCATCGGATGTAATCCGTAGCATCCTAAAATGAAATTTTTATGATTTGATTATAACATGTTGCCACGATGCCATGATACCATATGCCAGTGTTTTGATTGCTATAATTTTACCATGCCTTTATATTATAACTCCATGTTTCTTATTGTCATTTTTATCAAGTATCCATGACCTCTTGATTTACGAATTCTTGATTTTGAGATAATGCCATGTATATTAGGACTATTAGTACTTGCTGAGCATTTTAGGCTCATTTTCTCGTATTTAACCCTGTTCTACAGCTAGCAATCATGGTTCGTACCAAGCAGACCGCCCGTAAGTCAACCGGTAGGCAAGGTGAAGACCATTTGAGGGCGTAGGTAGAATATATATATATATATTAGGCTGAAATCCGTTATTATGTAATTTTGTATTAGTTAGAAGGGCTTGTTCCAAACTCTGAACTTGTAAAGATCTTGGGATTGTTATTATTTTTGGTTGGGTTTTTAATCGGATTATCATCTTTTGGATTTATAAGTATATAATATAATTATGGTTCGCATTTATTTAGTGTGTGTGTGTGTGTTGTTTGTTGGGGTGTGACAAAAAGTGTCCTATACTTGGAATGCCTTGAAGAAAATGAAGCTGAAACCCTTAAATTTGAAAATCTTAACATTGATAGTGATTCTGAAGATGATGATGAGACCAACACAAATAAAAGGATGGATGAAGAATCAGATGAACTAGTGAACCGTGAAGATGAAAATTCATTTCAAAATAGAAACTCACCTGAATTTGATGGCACAAACTCAGGGGGGAAGAGATGATAGTTCTGCAAGTCCTGCCAATAATGAAGAAAATACAGACAACTCTTGACAACAAGATCACACCATAAAATGGGATATGAGTTACATAAGATATGCTATAATTGGTGATCCAAATGCTGGAGTGATGACTAGGATTGCCACTGTAAATGAATGATTGCATGCATGCTTTCTGTCTCAAATTTAGCCAAAAAAATTAAGCCAAAGACATAACTTAAAATAATAAAAGTATAGTAGAGAACTGATTTCTTGATAAGTCTAAATGATTTCTCGAAAAGTCATTTTTAGACTTCTCGACAGTGTTCTCGATAAGTCTTTTTCATGACTTCTTGATGAACTTCTCAACAAGCCTCTTTATGACTTCTCGACAAGTATTGTAGAGATCTCGATATAAGTATCAATATATAGAGTTCTCTACAAGTATAAATTTTTAACTTATCACTAAGTCAGAACTGGAATTATTTAATTCAATAAATTATTTCAGTAAAATACTTTTGATATAAAACCAATTCTAATTTTATGTTAATTTATTTAATATAAATTGGAATAATTCAGTCCAATTACGACAAACTGGGTATTTATTCTACATCTCGATAAGTCATTATCTAGTTCTCGATAAGAGAGGATAGTGACATCTTGACATGAGTTCTTTAATTCACATGACTTCTCAATGAGAAAATATCAACCGTTTATGCTTACTTCTCGACAAGCCACATATCTAGCCTATAAAAACCCAGACATCTTGACATAACCCCTCTTTACGCTTTTGAGATATCAATTGACCTAATTTCCTGCAAATTTTCACCGCTCTCACTCGTTTCAAAGTCTTTCTTTCTCAATTTTTTACTTACTCAAACTCAACTCTTTCTAATGGCTGCCAACAACGTTAGAGCTTTTATCCCAAAAGAGGGCACCAACTATTTGGCATTTGTTGATGCAAAACAAGCTCTTGACAACTTCAAGTGCTTTGTAAGATTCATTACAGATTCATATCTCTCAAGGGCCTTGACAGCTAATCATGTTCTATACTTGGATGTGTTGAATGAATTTTGGAACTCTGTTGTGATCAACACCATTGTCCATGAAGATCAAGCTGTATCTTTGGTGGTGAACTGCACAATTCAAGGTATAGCTGTGGAATTCAATGCAAATGATGTCAATAAAGCTTTGGGATTCCTACAGACAACATTGTGGAGGTTCCAACAATATAGAAATTGGCTGAGTTTATGGACTTCATCAACTATAATGAGAAGATTGACATGGCCAGGCTGAAAAAGAAGAACCTAAGGAGAGAATGGTCTTTTGTGTTTGACTCGATCATAAGAGCATTCACATGTAGAAAGACTGGCTATGACAACATCTCCAGTGTAATGTAGAAGCTGGTGTACTCCATGCCTTACAACAGACAACTCAACGTTGGAAGCTTGATCCTGGAAGAACCGAGCACAAGGCTGACCATGCCTTTGGTAAGTAGAGGTAAGGAAGTTTTCTCCCTAGGTTTATAATATCCACTTTATATCATAAAGTAGTTGACATTCATATGACTAATGGTATAAATAGAAATTAAATAGGAATTTGTAAATAAGTGTCCACATTTCTATTTTGTTAATTAACTATAAAGAATTAGGTAAAGGTAGCTCTAAATATCACAAACTTTATGTTGGAGAGATTTAGAACCTACCCTTACCATATGCCTGATATAAGGTCTAGTGCAATTTCTAGTACAACGATGGCTCATACACCTCCAGAACTACATAAACAGGATAGCACACAGGGGCCTTCCACAGCTTAGACCATTCCTTCACAACCAATAGATGCTTGGAAGCTAACTACTTTATCCTTTTAAAAGGATGAAGCTAGTAAAAAGAAGAGAAAGCAAACACCCATGTTTCTTGTTGCTAAGAGTGGTGAGGACCAAACAAATATTGAGTCAACCCTTGCCAGAAAATCAAAAACATTCAGGAAGTTGAGTTGACCACTCAAATAGCCACCTCTGCATCTTTTCAAAAAGATGTAGTTGTAACAAAGGGGCATCAACAGACTCTAGGGGCAGCTTCTCAACAAGATGTCACTATTGAACAGAGCATTCTCCTCAATATATCCCGTATAGAGTCTGAACCACCTCTTGAGCATCTTCAAGTGGTTGAAAGAAGTCATTTAGATGTCATACACAGTGATAGCACATCAATTGAAACTCCCTTATTCACTCAAGGGGAGTTGCCAAAAATTAATCATGAACTCACTCATCTTATCTCATAAATTTCTTCTTCATATAATGGAAGACTTGAATCCACCTCTCAAGCCTTGCCAACATCAAGTGATAGAGTTCAATAAACTATGGTCACCCCTCATAAATAATTATTAGATGGTTAGAGGCTACATGCTGAGGTAGACCTTGATGACACCATAAATAACACAGGGGTTTCACCAGCTTTTACTGAAGACCCTGTGCAGGTTCCTGTAGCACCTTCATGTGCACCACAGTCTTCACAGATTGTTAGGTTTAAGGGTAGTCCTCTTGAGGGGGAGCTACTCAAATCCTCTCCAATTTAATTGGAGGTTTCTCAAGAAGAAACAACTCCCCTCACAAACCCGGCTGAAATTGCTTTGTCAATTGAAGCTGGGAGTACAATTCCCAATGCTAGCACATTCAAGTGACATTTTCCTGCAAGATAAATAAGGGTTTGAGGCTATGGTAGATGGTAGTAACCTGGTCAATTCCCCTCCAATTCAAATGGAGGTTCACTCTTCTAGTGAACAACACTATCACAACCATAGTTCCTACTTGTGAGTCAAATTGCGACCCCTGTCACAGGAAAAGTTACTACCTCTATCCCATCCACTTCAAACACTTCCAACTAGCCATCAACATCAACCACTACACACCATTCTGAACACATCATTTCTCAATGGCTGCAAGATATTCAAGCCCAAGCAACCACAGTCAATGATCTTTTGGTTGATCAGCTTGCAGGCCTAGCCAACATAACCCAACAACTCCTTACAACTGACATGTCCAACCAAGGCTATCAGGCCATTCTTCTCTCATACAAGGAGGATGTTGAGGAGCAACAAGAGAAGATTGCAGATAAAGCAGATGGTAATGTGATTGCATGGTTGTCCAAAGACTTCACAGTAACCATGAAAGAGGCCTTGACTAAATTTAGAGAGGTATATGTCACCATCCTGGGAAGCAATGCTAAGTTCCTACCTCGTTAAGAGGTTTATGATGCTATAACAGAAGTGTATAAAGCTCAGCTGGAGGCCATAAAAGATTTAGCAATGTGCCGTTGAACCACTTCATACAAGTCCACAAAAGATTGCCTAAGATTTTTGACATTTGTATCAACTGAAGTTAGATCAAATCTTGCCATTTGGTCAACAAAATGTTGGAATCTTGATTGGATCTTGACTTGTGAGGGAATGATTTCATCCATCTTATCTTGTACCATCTTTCTAATCTTGTCTTGATGGCCAGTTAAAGTCATTTCTAGTGCTTTACCAAATAGGTGAAAAGCTTTGATTCAAGCCTTGTAGACTTCATTAACTGTATCATATACTTCTTGTGGAGTCAGGACCTTGACATTGCTCCCCAAAATTGTGACATACTCCTCTGTGAATCTTGCCAAAATCTGATCCATTTCCAATGTGAAGTCTTTAGACAACCAAGCATCTACATTTCCATCCTGCTCATCTTCATTCACTATTTTATGCTTTTGCTTCTCAACATCTTCATTATAACTAAGCATAATTGTTTGATAATCTTGATTTATCATGTATGAAGTGAGCAGATGCTGTGAGATGTTAGCATGACCTGAAATTTGATCAACTAGAAGATCATCCACAATGCTTGGTTGAGACTGAACATTTTGTAGCCACTGTTGGATTGGATGAAATGGCTGTTGTGAAGGATTGGATGTTGAAGGTTGTTCATTTGGATTTGAGGTGAAAGGTAGGAATTCAACAGAACCATTTGTGACAGATGTCACAGTTTGACTCACAGGCTGAGCTATGGTTATGATAGTTTGTTATTCTCCACTTATGGTGGGAACCTCCATTTGAATTAGAGGGGAGTTAACTAGGTTACTGTCATGAAATCTAGTCTCAAACCTTGTGTTTCTTTCAAAACACTGTCACTTGAAAGTGATGTACTTGCCTCCCCAATAGCAGGATCATTGGAAATTGAACTTCTAGCTTCAACTGTGAGTGTAATCTCAGCTAGGGTTTTGAGGGGAGTTGTTCCTACATGAGGAAATTCCAATTGAATTAGAGAGGATTTAGATAGCTGCCCCTTAGGAGTACTACCCTCAAACCTTACAACATGTGAAGGTTAATTTGCATATGAAGGTGCATTTGTAACCACGATAGGGTCTTCAGTAAAAACTGATGAAACCCCT
Source organism: Apium graveolens (assembly GCF_009905375.1). Classification (NCBI taxonomy): domain Eukaryota; kingdom Viridiplantae; phylum Streptophyta; class Magnoliopsida; order Apiales; family Apiaceae; genus Apium; species Apium graveolens. The sequence goes on from NC_133649.1 coordinate 73,687,555, forward strand.
GTGGTTTTGTTGGTGTCATCAAGGTCTACCCCAATATGTAGCCTCTCACCAACAGTTTCTAGAACCATGTCACTTGATGTTAGCAACACTTGAGAATTAGATTAAAGTGTTTGATTATAGGATGAAGAAATTTTAGAAATCAGACTTTGAATCTCAGATTGGAGTGTTGGCGTCTCCCCCTAAGTAGAAGAGGGAGCTTAAAGTGATGTGCTCTCCTTGTGTGTGTCATCCTTATGTCTCCTTTCATACACTTGAATTTGTTTAAGTGTTGGTGTAGACTCATTACAGGGTGTACTAGGGTGAATGCTCTTTTCAATAGAGACACCATGTTGAGAGGATGCCCATAGAGTCTATTTTTGTCCCTCTTTTTAAACTACACCCTTTTAAGAGGATGCAGGGTTGGCTTGAGTGGTCAACTCAGTTTTTAGCCTTCTTTATTTTCTTGACCAAGGGTGACTCTTGTTCAGTTTGTTCCTCACTCCACCCTTTTGAGAGGATGAAGTGGTTGGTTTCCTAGCTTCTAATGGTAGGGAAGAAAGGGTCTCAGCATTGAAAGGTCCCTACTGGTGTTCATGTGCTTGTTCTTCCACAGGTCCAGGAACCATTACTGTGCTAGATGTTGATGTAATTTGAGACCTCATATCAGGCATTGGGTAAGGGTAAGCCTTGAATCTCTTCAACATAAAAGGAGTGATTCTAAGACCTACAGGTACCGTGATCTTTGTAGTAAGTGATCCAAATAGAATTTTGGACACTTGCTTATAATTGCCTATTAATTAACTATTAATACCATTAGTAAATGAATGTACTTAACCTTATGATTTAAAGTGGACATTATAAACCTAGGAAAGAATATTTCCTTACCTCTTACAGCTAGTGGCATTGTGAGCCTGGTACTTAGTTCTTCAAGGATCAACAAGCCCACATTCAAGTGTCTATTGTAGGCTATGGAGTGCACCAGCTTCTGTACAACACTTGATATTTTGTCATAGCCAGTCTTTCTACAGGTGAAGGCCCTTATGATTGAGTCAAATAAGAAAGATCATTCTCTCCTCAGATATTTCTTATTGAGACTGGCCAAATTGATCTTCTCACAAATTGATCTTCTCACTATAGTTGACAAAATCCATGAACTCATACAGTTCCTGTTGAGTGGGAACCTCCACCATGTTCTCAGTAGGGATACCCAAAGCAGCATTCACATCTTGCTCATTGAACTCGATCTGTTGGCCTCCAATAGAGAAATTCACCACTATAGATGTGCCATTATCATGCATAATTGTCCTCACTACAGCTGTTGTCCAAAAATCATGCAGAACATCCAAGTAGAGGATTGGGTTAGCTGTCAAAGCTCCTGCAAGATGGGACTTATATAAAAATTTCACAAACCCGTTGAAAGTGTCAGGAGCTTGGTTAGCTTCCGTGAAAGCAAGGTAGTTAGTTCCATTCTTAGGGATTGCAGCTCTATCATTGTTTAGTGCCATAGTAGTTGAGTAAGGGTGAATGTGTAGGAAAAATTAGAGAGAAAGAGCTTGAAACGAGAGAGAAATTGGTGTAGAATTGGAAAAATTAGGTCACTTGGAGTTCTCGAAGGCGTAAAGAGGTGTATGTCGAGATGTCTGAGTATTTATAGTAAAAGGTAAATGACTTATCAAGAACTAAAAATGGACATTTGGAATTTGCTTATCAAGAAGTCATATATAGAAAATAGATACATATCGATATGTCATTTTCCTGACTATTATCGAGAACTAGAAAATGACTTGTCGAGATGTAAAATAAATACCCAGTTTGTTCTAAATGAACTGAATTTATTTCTAATTTTTATTTGAATAAATCAAAATAAAATCAGAATGATTTTGTCAAAATTATTTTACCAAAATAATTTATCAAATTAAATTATTTCAGTTCTGAGTTATTGATTAATCTAAAGTTATACTTGTAGAGAACTCTTCTAATTAATACTTATAGAGAACTCTACAGTGACTTATCGATAAGTCATAATAAAGCTTGTCGAGAAGTCCTTCGAGAAATCAGAAATGACTTATCGAGAACTCACTCGTGAAATCTTAAAATGGCTTCTCGAGAAGTCAATTAGACTTATCGAGAACTCAATTCTCTAAATACTTTTGTTCTTTTTGACTATGTCTTGTGCTAATTTCACATATTAAAAATGTAAATTAACACATAGACAGTTTTCTCAGAATTGAAAAATTCCAAGCTAAATTTTGATTTTTAAAAAATAAATAAATATACAGGGATTTATGAAATATTTATATCTCATATTCCAGTTAATTTCCAATAATATCAAATTAACTTTGATTTACTAGAAATTAATCTGCTGCAAAATATTAGCCGAGTTCTTGCCTTTAGGATGAAGAATTGAGCATTCCAATTTAACCTATAAGTCTAGTGAGAGTTGCTTCATCCAAAGGTTTAGTAAAAATGTCAGCTAGTTTTTTTCTGTTGGAACAAAAATAAGCTCAATGGTACCATTTGCAGCATGTTCTCTAATAAAATGGTACCTTACATCAATGTGTTTTGTTCTAGAATGATTAACTGGATTAGCCACAATAGATATAGCACTAGTGTAATATCCCGTAATTTTTAGAATGAGATTAATAATTGAATAATAGAATAAAAGGATTAAAATTAGATAAGGACTAGGATTTAAGATTGAATTAGATTTATGGGCCTAAAATTTGGAATAGATTCTAATATGGGTAACTTGTAGGTTAAGATATAGGGTTTTGTATCGTTATAAATACACCATATTTGTCTTCCTCGTGTTTATTCATTAAATTCGTAGGGGATTTTCTTCATAAAAATCAGCAGTCTTGTAAAATTCGTAGAAAATTCATCGTAAGCCGGAATTTGTTGATTCTGGATTTTTTGGAAAGATCTTTTCATTCTCTACAACTTTTGTGCTTCGTGTTTTCCAAGATAATGTTTTTTAGATGGTCAAAAAGGGAAATTTCAGATCTGGTCTGGTTTGGAAGTAAGTTTTCGATCGATCTTGCTAGTGTTTTTAAAATTGTATGTCATGCGTTTACAATTGATATAAAGAGCAGGTTGTCCTTCAGAATGTGTTAGTTATAGGACTAATACATTCCCTAGGTATCAATCATGTGGTCCATAGTTTAAGTTTCACCTATAAGAGATTAGAGAGCCTAGATGTATAAAATTATTGTGAATTTGGGGACCAAATTCTTTTTAAGGAGGGTAGTATGTAATATCCCGTAATTTTTAGAATTAGATTAATAATTGAATAATAGAATAAAAGGATTAAAATTAGATAAGGACTAGGATTTAAAATTGAATTAGATTTACGGGCCTAAAATTTGGAACTGATTCTAATATGGATAACTTGTAAGTTAAGATATAGGGTTTTGTATCGTTATAAATACACCATATTCGTCTTCCTTATTTTTATTCATTAAAATTCGTAGGGGCTTTTCTTCATAAAAATCAACAGTCTTGTAAAATTCGTAAAAAATTCATCGTAAGTCGGAATTTGTTGATTCTGGACTTTTCGGAATGATCTTTTCGTTCTGTAGAACTTTTTTACTTCATGTTTTCTAAGATAACATTTTTTAGATGGTCAAAAAGGGAAATTTCAGATCTGGTCAGGTTTGGAAATAAGTTTTCAATCGATCTTACTAGTGTTTTCAAATTTGTGTGTTATGTGTATATATTTGATTATCAAAATATGGGATAAGTGATGATATATTTGAAAGTATTATGTGTTATAGTGTATTGTTATATATGTGTGGTGTCGAGACGATAATTTTAGATCTCTGATTTGTACCATGGTTTTTGAAAATATCGAATAAGAACTTAGGACCGTAGTCACCAGATTGTAGTAACAGTTTTGTGAAAATTTAGGACCGTTATCACCGGTTTGTAGTGGTCATGGCATGAATTATGGATTTCAAATTATTGTTGTTTATGTGTTATGTGTATTGTGTGTATCGAATAAGAATAAAAATAAGGATGTGTATCGAAAGTATTTGTATCATATATCGTATCTTATAGATTATCATATTTTGTTATAGGTGTATGTGTTACTTGGCCTACTAGTTGGATCGATTGTTTTCTTGCTGAGCTGTATAGCTCATTACTTACAATTTCAGATTCCATCTAAGAGTTCGAGTTGGAGAGCATTCAAGTTCGACGACTTAGAATTGGAGTAGATTGACTTTTGGACTTCCGCTAGCTGCGCTTTCGTAATAGTACCTTTATAATAGGATTTTTGAACAAGAAATTCTATTTTATTTAAGTTTTGGTATTTAGAATTAATAGTCCGAAAGTGAGGGCTGTTACATCATTACTTACACTTTTAGATTTCGTCTAAGAGTTTGAGTTGGATAGCATTCAAGTTCGAGGACTTAGAATTGGAGTAGATTGACTTTTGGACTTCCGCTAGCTGTGCTTTCGTAACAGTACCATTGTAATAGGATTTTTGGTCAAGAAATTCTATTCTATTTAAGTTTTGGTATTTAGAATTAATAGTCCAGAAGTGCGGGCTGTTACAACTAGTATTGTCACACATAATTGGAATTTTGTGTAACACTAGGCCATAACCCATTAGCTGATTTCTAATCCAAAGCACTAGAGCACAACAACTTCCAGCAGCTATGTATTCATCCTCAGCTTTGGAAGTTGACACTGATTATTGTTTCTTACTATACTAGGATACAAGTCTTTATCCAAGAAACTGACATCTTCCACTAGTGCTCTTTTTGTCAAACCTGCATCCAGTAAAATCTGCATCTGTATATCCAACAGCTTCAAAACCTGTTCCCTTAGGATACCATAATCCCAAGTTTGGATTCCCTTTTAAGTATCTGAATGTTCTCTTTACATCAATCAAATGTGATTCCTTTGGATTGGCTTGAAATCTTGCACACAAATTAGTTGTAAACATAATGTCTGGCCTACTAGCAGTTAAGTACAGCAAAGATCCAATCATTCTTCTATAACCTGAAATGTCTACACTTTTTCCTTTTTTATCTTTATCCAACTTAGTAGCTATAGACATAGGTGTAGATGTAGGTGAACAATCAACCATGCCAAACTTCTTCAATAAATCCTTGACATACTTAGTTTGATTGATGAAGATCCCATCACTTATTTGACTGACTTGAAGTCAAAGAAAGTAACTTAGTTCTCCCATCATCCTCATTTCATATTCACTCTGCATAAGCTCTGAGAATCTTTAACACAGCTTTTCATTAGTAGAACCAAAGATGATATCATCCATATAAATATGAACTAGGATCATATAGTCACCATGCTATTTGTAAAAGAGAGTCTTGTCTATTGTACCTTTAGTGAATCCATGTTTAAGCAAAAAATTTGACAGTGTGTCATACCAAGCTCTAGGTGCTTGTTAGTCCAGAGAGCCTTGAGTAGCTTGTACACAAAATCTGGAAATTTTGGATCTTCAAAGCCATGTGGTTGTTGCACATAGACTTCTTCTTCCAACTCACCATTAAGGAATGCACTCTTCACATCCATTTGATATACCTTGAAATTTGAATGTGCAGCAAATGCAAGAAAAATCCTTATTGCTTCAAGTCTTGCAAATGGAGCAAAAGTTTCATCATAGTCAATTCCTTCCTCCTGTGAGTAGCCTTTTGCAATCAACCTTCTTTATTTCTGGTGACAATTCCATTATCATCCATCTTGTTCATGTACGCCCACTTTGTTCCAATTATACTTCTGTTCTTTGGTGTAGGAACCAATTCCCAAACTTTGTTCCTTTCAAACTGATTTTGCTCCTCTTGCATAACAGATATCCAATCAGGATCAAGTAGATCTTCGTCAGTTTTCTTGGGTTCAACTTGTGACAAAAAATATGCTTGAAGACATTCATTTGCAGTTGCACTTCTAGTCCTCACTCCAACAATTGGATCACCAATAATTACTTCTCTTGTGTGACTCATATCCTACTTCCTGGTGTGAGTTTGTTGACTTGAGTTTTATGCATTTTCTTCACCACTGGCATGACTTGAAGAACCTTCTTCTCTTTCTCCCCTGATTTTATGATATCAAATTCAGGTGTTTGAGATGAGCTTCCATTCTCATGATTCACTTGTTCTGTGACTCTTCATCCATTCTGTGATTTGTGTTGACTTTAGTTTCATCCTCAGAATCACTATCAATGTTGAGATTTTCAAATTTTAGGGCTTCAACTTTATTTTCATCAAGGCATTCCAAGCCTGGACACTTGTCATCATCAAAAGTTACATCTGTACTTTCCATAATATTCTTTTGTTCAAGCACATAGACTTTATAGGCAGTTGTCTCAAATGAATATCCCATAAAAATTGCTTCAAAAACTTTAGAGTCAAATTTTCCCACATATTCAGAGTTGTCTTTCAGAACATAACACTTGTTTCCAAACACATGAAGATGCTTTATAGTAGGCTTTCTTTTAGATAAGCTTGAGTAGGGTGATTTTCCAAGATTCTTGTTAATGAGATATCTGTTTTAAGTGTAGCATGTAGTGTTGACAGCTTCTTCCCAAAAATTAGTTGGCAACTTGGCATCTTCCAGCATTATTCTAGCAGCCTCTACTAATGTTCTATTTTTCCTTTCAACAATACCATTTTGTTGAGGTGTCCTAGCTGCTGAGAATTCTTGAACAATGCCCTTGTCTTTGCAGAATTCTTTTAAAGGTACATTTCTGAATTCTGTATCATTGTCACTCCTCAATCTTTTCACACAATTCTGATCTTCAACATGTTTCTCAATCTTCTTTATGTGTTCAATTATGATGTGTGAAGTTTCATCTTTAGAGTGCATAAATTCTACCCATGTTTATCTTAAGTAGTCATCCACCATCATAAGTGCATATTTCTTTCTTGAAATTGATAAGACATTAACTGGTCCAAATAAGTCTATGTGAATAAGTTGCAAATATGCAATTATGGAATTCACAGTTTTACTCTTGTGACTTAATTTCTTCATTTTTCCTTTTTGACAGGCTTCACTAGCTTCATTTTGAGCAAACTCAAGATTTGGAAAGTCTCTCACTAACTCCCTTTTGACTAGAGTATTGATTGCTTTGAAATTCAAGTGAGAGAGCTTTTTATGCCACAGTTTGCTTTGTTCTTCAGATGCCTTGGTGTAGAAGTAACAAATTCCAACCTCATTTGCTGAGTTCAAATCTGCAACAAATAGGCTTCCCTTTCTTACTCCTTTTAGTGCAACTTCATTTGTTTTTTTGGTGATGATTAAGCATTCTCCTTTGTCAAATTTGACATTAAATCCTCTATTTATGAATTGACTGACACTTAGGAGATTTAATTCCAAACCAGCAACCAATGCTACATCTTCAATGACAAAATTTCCAGAAATTAATTGTCCATATCTCATTGTGAAACCTTTGATGTTGTCTCCAAAAGTCACTAATAGGCCAGCCATCTCCTCAAACTGTGATAAAAGGGCCATATCACCTGTCATATATCTTGAGCATCCACTGTCTATGGTCCATATGACTTTCTTCACTTTGCCCTGCGCACAATAAGGATTAAGTGTTTTTAGCTACCCAAGCAGTGTTGGGTACTTTCTTCTTGCTAACAGAATGTGCAGAATTAGAATGAGTTGATTCAGAAAGAATGGTGTTCATTGCTTGATTTGCATGTTCCTTTTTGGCTACAGACTCAATGTTGATTTCCTTGAGGTCTACTCTCAGCTTATGCCAACTTGTCATTACTTTCATGTTGTAAGGAATGCAATCAAAATTATCACAGAAGGAATATGGATCTTCAGTCTTTGCTTCACCATACTTGCATGCTCCCAATCTTGGCTCACTAACAGCCTTTTTACAAAGGTGAGTTAGATGATTTGTAGAGCCACATTTCTGACATTGTTTTCTAGGAGCATCAGCAACAAATGCAAAGTTGTTGCTTTTGTTTATCCCAATATTTCCATTTCTATTTTTCTTCTTCTTTCTTGCATCATCTGCTTTACCTTTGTTGATTGGATTCTTAGGAGTTTGATCAACCATGGGATTCTTCTCAGTTTTAGAAGTTGGAGTTGTTTTTGTATATTTCTTTTCATTGTCCTCATCAGCAATTTCTTGCTTTATGATCAACTCTTCTTCACCGAAATTTACTTCACATGCTTTGAACATGGGTAAACCAACCTTTCTCAGCATAGCTAGGACATCTTCACTTGCAATTGCTTTTCCCTTATCACCTTCAACTTTCCTGTTGTTGTTCAATGCATCATAATCCAAGCCAATAGCTATGTTAGCACATGGCTTGTTTTTCTCATGGTATTGACCAACTAAATGAGATGCATTTCTGAATGATTTCAGTTTCACTTCATTCTTCTCTAGCTACTCCCTCAATACAGCTTCTATCTTAGTAGCACACTTGAGCTTGTTCTTTAGATATTCATTTTCTTGCTTGACTGTTTCAAGCTCCACACAAATTAGATCAAACTTCTCTTTCTCACCCTCAAGCTTCTCATTACCTTTTGATAACCTACTGACCTCCTCAGTAGTTGCTACCATGCTATTATAAATGTGGAACATTTCTATGCTCATATTTTCAACAGTTTCCTTATATTGACTTTCATTTAAATCAATAGTGGTAAGAGTTGGTATAATGAGTGTTAGGGCGAAATCACGCACTAATATTCACGCAAGTATACGCGTTCGCAAGTAATATAGAATACTTTCTAGTTCGTTCCCTCAGAGACTCAGACTAAGTTATTGTCTAATTAAACTCACTCACCAATGTATGATTACTTCTCAATGTTAAGATAACACTTAAAATTGTTGATTAAATATTAACTATAATTACTACTTAATTAACCACTTAACTAACACTTCAATTTATCAATAATAAAACACTCATGAGATCACAACTTTATTATTACTTCCTTCTATAGCCATTGTTATTACCTTTAGCATGTGACAGTGATGATATTAATCGAATAACACGAAACTGATAAAAGCCAACTTTCATTGTACTAATACCATTCTACCAAGCATCCACAATTAAGATAGAAGTTGAATAGTCATCAATTATGTTGAGTTCCTATATGTCTACAGAAATTGACAACACAACGATTTAAGCACAAGTTATTCCTTTTGATTACATAAGGCAAATAAAACTGTTAGAGTTACCCACTAATCATGCACAACGTACATGAACCTATGCTAGCATGGCAAGTTCTAAATCTCAAGATCCACCGTCGCTTCACAAGAGATTAACACCTTATCTTATATGTTCGCGATGCACATAAGACGAATACGCACAACCAATACTAGATATCATGCAATCATCACACACTAAAGTATTAAACAATTAACTAAAGAATTTCATAATAAATCCGTTGCAACCCCATGATCACGATTAGCCCATAATAGAACTTATCGCCCTCATGGGTTCATATGAAATCATGATAAACGACACAAGAAAATAATAACTAAACTAATTATATTAAAACAGAGTACGTCACAAGAGTAAATAAGTCAAAGCAAGAAAACTAGCATCCAACGTTACAACGAAACAAGAATCACAAGAATATATGCTTCCTCTTCGTTGCGGTGTGCTAAATCGGTCTTCTTCCTTATCTCCTTCGCTTCTTGCGCAAAACACAATCTAAAACATAATCTCTTTCATATTCTCTATGAAAACATCTCAAATCTACTTATATAATAGTCCCATAAAACTCAGATTACATAGAAGTTGGAAGCCAAACAGAAGTAGAAGTCTAAAATAATTCAGCTTTTTCCCCGACCCTGCGCGGCCGCTCAGCATTTCTGCGCGGGCGCGCAAGGCTGCTGCGCGGCCGCTCAGCATTGCTGCGCGGGCGCGCAGGACCCTACTGGAAAAATTCCAGGTTTGCTCCGTTTCTTCGCCGTAATCTGCCCGTTCTTTTCCTCTCGCAATGGTGAACACATGCCAAGGCTTATTCTTGATGATTCCTCCTCCGAAATGCAACTAATACCCTGAAATGCATAAACACTAGAAAAACGCATCAAATACACAAAATACTTGATTTCAAGACACCAATTTAAGCTATTTTAAGACGTTCTAAGTGGTATAAAATGCCACTTATCACACCTCCAAACTTAAATCGATGCTTGTCCTCAAGCGTCACAGACTCAAAACAACTAAATATATGCATGAATGCAATCTATATGAAAATGAAACGATCCCCCTTACTACAATTAACCAATCAAATTGTCACGTCTCAACGAATGCAGTTAGACACTAAAGATCAATAAACTCATGCAAACGGACATACAGCCAGAAACGTGGTGTGTGCAAATGCTTAACAGATATGCTTCAGAACTAGACCAATTACTATGACTAGACTATCCTCAAGGCAATCCTACGATTATACAAAGAATAAAAATTCTAGGCACAAAGTGATATACAACACTACAAGAACTTTGGAGCTTACTATGGAATCGTGCTTTTTATTTACAACTCAAATGCTTATTTGACCGTGCAATGAGTGAGGTCCACAAAAGACTTATACAATGGTATCCATGTAACGAGCATTAGGTTAGCGGATCCCAGACTCTAAAAGCCTTAGGTCACTAGGCACAAAGTCCCCTAAGAACTTAATAACTCGAATACCAAAGAACCCACTCTTGATCAATTATGCAAATTTATTTTTTTTTTCTGAGCAAGTGCGTTTCGCTCCATCTTGCTCAACCCTAGACTACTCGCATAACATGCGAGCCGGCTACTAGCCATTTGACGCCTAGCCACAACTAGCAACAAATTCCATTTTTACTCCATTTTTTTTTCTTTTTCATGCCTTTACCACTAAGAACCTATTATCAAATTCTAAGCATAATAAATAGATTATCCTCGAAAATAATCAGATCATAACAACAATCTAGCCCTTAAGCATTCTCTAAGACTTAGTGAAAATACAAGTGCTTCTAGCATGCATATCAACCTACACAACTTAATAACACTTTAATGCTATCACTACACTCGCATCAATATCACAATTCAGTCGATAAATCATTGCAAAAGGGATCATGGTATATGCATGAGCTATATGATATGACAAATAAATAAAGCTATATAAAAAAAACTATATGGCAAAAATTATGCAACTATATGAACTAACTATCATGAATATGCAGCTATATGACACACACAAAATATTCCTTAACTACCACCCCCAAACTTAAAATCTTCACTGTCCCCAGTGAAGGTAGTAGAAAGGAACACAGGGTATACCTACTCGGAGTCATCATCATCATCACCCTCAGTGGTTGGAGTATCAGGCGGCGGGTATGCAGAGTCCTCACCAAAAACTGGCCACTGGATATCAGCTCCAAGGCCTCGAAAAGCAGTCCCTAACGCAAGGGTGAGCTCCTGAGCAAACCTGCTCTGCGTCTCATACATGGCATCCATCCGCCATGAAAGCCTCCTATACTGGGCATCACCCATCCCAGCACCCTCCTGAGCTCTCGAAGAACCAACCTCACCACGCCCTGGCCTAGCCATAGTAGCACCTCGTGCTGGACGCCCTCCTGGAAGACGATACCCATGCTCCTCAGGCTCACCACCGGTCCACTCCTGCATCCCATTCAGAGTGCCAGAATCTATCGGAGCTGCTGGCAACTGCAACTGCTCATGAACCGGCCAGTTCACTCCTACTGCTCGGCATAGCTTCGTAACCGTGGATGCATAAGGGATGTTCATATGCTTTGCTCCCCTCAAAAACTTCAGAATTCCTTGGTAGATAAACTCACCAAGGTCCACATAGTATTCCTCATTCAGAATTCCCCACAACAACTGTGCTCTCTCAACTGTGACCTCGTGTGCATGTGAAGAAGGCAAAATATTAGCACATATAAATGCATTCCATGCACGGGCATACCTGTTTATGGCGATCGCCGGAAAGTGACGATACTCATTATTGGCTGGACTGCGGTTCCAAACTGTGCCCGGTCGATAGAGAGTCACACAAATCAAATCCAAGTCAAAATCCTCAGCAGTCTTTTCATTCCAGTTCTCCTCCTCGGGCTTCCTCTCTCGCTGTCCAATCACACGGCGAATCGCCGCAGGACGATAATCAACTGTCAGCCCACGAACTACAGAAAACCCATTCTTTTCAGCCTTCGCGTTCGCGTAGAACTCACGAACAACACTCATCGGTACTGCTTCGGGTGACTCACAAAAAGCTATCCACCCCTTCTCTTCAATCATGGGCAACAACTCACCATCCCTCCCTGATGGTAAAAACCCCCTCTCCTTCAGAATCGGCTTCCCCAACAGCCTAGTGTACTCCTCCTCCGCAGCTCTGTCAGTTAACCGAGGCCTTGCAGCAGTACCCCTTGATGAATCAGCAGTAGGAACTGTGCTGCTGCTGTCAATAGTGCGTGCTCTCTTGGGTGCCATTGATTTGTGAATAAAAGTGTGTAAGAACTGATTTTTGATGTTTATGAGAGGGTTTAAGTGTATGAAGTTTGTGGGAGATATGTAGGATAGGTGTATGTATATATAGTGTGTGGAGTAGGTTAAATTAGATTAGGAGTGGGGTTGAGGGATAAAATCATGGGGTAATGGGAAAAGAATTCATGGGTTTATGGGCTGTGATGGGTTTTTGTGTTTTTTTTTTTTCTGAACTGTAAAAAATTTTCTGGAACTCGACCCCTGCGCGGCCGCTCAGCATTTCTGCGCGGGCGCGCAGAGGGTCTCTGGAAAAAAAAATTTCAGCCCCTTTTTTTCTGATTTTTTTGTGTTTTTGGATATGTTATTAACTTCTAAGGGATCCTGTAACAACAATTCATGGGTTGCCTCCCACGCAGCACTTTCTTTTTCGTCATTAGCTTGACGTTCCGTACCTTTCTCAAGTAGTCAACAAAATGGCACTAACCACCTCTCGGTTTGCCATGTCCCCATAGTAGTGCTTCAACCGCTGACCGTTAACCTTGAATGCTTGGTCCGAATCATTCTCAAAAATTTCCACCGCTCCATGTGGAAACACAGTTTTGACAATAAAAGGTCCAGACCACCTTGATTTCAACTTCCCAGGAAAAAGTCGGAGCCGAGAGTTGAATAACAGAACTTGTTGCCCTAGCATAAATAACTTAGGATGTAGCTTCCTATCGTGCCACCTCTTCACCTTTTCCTTATACATTTTGTTATTCTCGTACGCTTGAAGTCGAAATTCATCAAGTTCATTAAGCTGAAGCATTCTTTTCTTACCAGCTGCATCTAAATCCAGGTTCAATTTCTTCAATGCCCAGTAGGCCTTATGCTCAAGCTCCGCCGGTAGATGACATCCCTTACCGTACACCAACTGAAACGGTGACATCCCAAGTTGAGTTTTATATGCTGTTCTATAAGCCCAAACAGCTTCATCGAGCTTTAAAGACCAATCCTTCCTTGACGGACAAACAACCTTCTCTAGAATGCGCTTTATCTCTCTGTTAGACACTTCCGCTTGACCATTTGTTTGCGGATGATAGGCAGTAGCTACTCGATGATTCACATTATAACGCTGCATCATAGAAGTGAACTTACGGTTGCAAAAATGCGATCCTTCATCACTTATGATTACCCGAAGCGTTCCAAACCTTGTGAAAATTTGCTTATGAAGAAAATTTAGTACTACCTTTGCATCATTTGTCGGTAAAGCTTTAACTTCGACCCATTTTGAGACATAATCGACTGCCAGCAAGATGTACTGATTATTGCAAGATGAGATAAAAGGCCCCATGAAATCTATTCCCCATACATCAAAGACCTCGACTTCAAGCATCACATTTAATGGCATCTCATCCTTCCTTGACAAATTTCCCACTCTTTGGCAACGATCACACCTTAAAACAAACTGATGAGCATCCTTGAACAAAGTAGGCCAGAAAAAACCTGCTTGCAGAATACGAGCTGCCGTCTTCTCACCTCCATAGTGTCCACCATAAACCGTGGAATGGCAGTCTCGTAATATCCCCTCCGTCTCACAGAACGGGATACATTTCCTGATGATCTGATCAGCTCCCTGTCTAAACAAATATGGTTCATCCCACATATACCACTTCACCTCATGCAGAAACTTCTTCTTTTGAGCGGATGTCAAATTAAGCGGCATTATATTGCTGACAAGATAGTTTACAATATCTGCAAACCATGGTTTTTCCTCCTGAATTGCAAACAACTGCTCATCCGGAAAAGATTCATTGATTAACGTCCTATCTTGTGAAGTAGAATCGGGATTCTCCAACCTAGAGAGATGGTCAGCTACTTGATTCTCGGTACCTTTTCTATCTTTGATCTCTAACTCAAATTCCTGAAGTAAAAGCACCCAACGAATGAGTCTCGGCTTCGAATCCTTCTTAGAAACCAGATAGCGAATAGCTGCATGATCAGTGAATACTGTTACTTTCGTACCAAGCAGATAAGATCGAAATTTCTCAAAGCCAAAGACTATAGCCAAAAGCTCCTTCTCAGTAGTGGTGTAGTTCAATTGGGCCCCATTTAAAGTCTTACTCGCATAGTAGACCACATGGAAGAGATTTTTCTTGCGCTGTCCCAGAACTGCACCTACCGCATAGTCACTCGCATCACACATCATCTCAAACGGTTCTGTCCAATCTGGTGCTGTAATAACTGGTGCCGTGATCAAACTCTCCTTGAGAGTCTCGAATGCTGCCAAACATTCATCATCAAATTTGAAAGGCACATCTTTCTCAAGTAAATTGCACAACGGCTTAGATATCTTTGAAAAGTCCTTGATGAATCGCCGATAAAAACCCGCATGACCGAGAAAACTACGGATTCCTTTCACCGAATTAGGTGGGGGAAGATTTTCAATGACTCCCACCTTGGCCTTGTCCACCTCCAGACCTTTTCTAGAGACCTTATGCCCAAGGATAATGCCTTCACGCACCATAAAATGACATTTCTCCCAATTAAGCACCAAATTAGTTTCCACGCATCTTTTGAGTACGGCGCGCAGATTATTCAAACATTCATCATATGAGTGTCCAAAGATGGAGAAGTCATCCATGAACACTTCGACGTTATTTCCAATCATGTCAGAGAATATAGCCATCATACATCTCTGAAAGGTGGCCGGGGCGCCACATAACCCAAACGAAACTCTACGAAAAGCAAATGTGCCAAATGGACAAGTGAAGGTAGTCTTTTCCTGATCCTCTGGTGCAATACAAATCTGATTATACCTGGAATAACCATCCAGAAGACAAAAATACTCATGTCCCGCCAATCTGTCAAGCATTTGATCAATGAATGGGAGAGGGAAGTGATCCTTCCTGGTGGCTTTGTTCAATTTTCTATAATCCATGCATACTCTCCATCCTGTAACTGTTCGAGTAGGGATGAGCTCATTCTTTTCATTTGCGACCACAGTGATACCTCCTTTCTTAGGTACACATTGCACGGGGCTCACCCACGAGCTGTCAGAAATAGGATAATTGATGCCTGCATCTAGCCATTTCAGAATTTCTTTCTTCACCACCTCCTTCATGATCGGGTTCAGTCTTCGCTGCTGTTCCACAGTTGGCTTACTACCTTCCTCTAACAGAATTTTATGCATACAATATGAAGGACTTATCCCCTTGATGTCTGCTATGGTCCATCCTATAGCCGATTTGAATTCTCTCAAAATCCTTAAGAGCTTGTCTTCCTCACTACCTGAAAGGTCAGCTGAAATAATAACAGGTAACGTAGATGAATCACCTAAAAAAGCATACCTTAAGTGTTCAGGTAATGGTTTGAGCTCCAAGGTAGGTGCTTCCTCTATTGATGGTTTGAGCTTCCCTTCAGCATTCTTAAGGTCAGAAGTACCAAGAGATTCAAATGGTATGTCGAGCTTTCGCTTCCATGGAGAAGCGTTCAGATATTATAATTGCTCCTTGCTATCTTCATCATCGCTGTCAAAATCCCCCACTAAGGCCTTTTCCAATGCATCAGACATTAGCATGTGATCGAGTTCCGAAGTAACTACGGAATCAATCACATCCACTTTTAAACACTCCTCATCTTCTGTAGGGAATTTCATTGCCTTGAATACGTTGAAGGTCACATCCTGATCTTGGACCCGCATAGTAAGTTCCCCTTTTTGCACATCTATCAAGGTACGACCAGTAGCCAAGAAAGGCCTCCCCAAGATTATGGGAATCTTCTTATCTTCCTCAAAATCCAGAATAACAAAATCTGCAGGAAAGAAGAGCTTATCCACCTTGACGAGCACATCCTCAACTATGCCCCTTGGGTAAGTAATGGAACGGTCCGCCAATTGTAGCGACATGTATGTGGGTTTTGGATCAGGTAGATCCAGCTTTTTAAAGATCGACAAGGGCATCAGATTAATGCTTGCTCCTAAATCATAAAGGCACTTGTCAAAAGTTAGATTGCCAATGGTGCAAGGAATGGTGAAGCTTCCTGGATCTTTCAGTTTTGGTGGTAACTTTTGCTGCAGAACAGCGCTGCATTCTTCCGTGAGAGCAACGGTTTCAAGGTCATCCAGTTTCACCTTCCTTGAAAGAATAGTCTTCATAAACTTCGCATAACTAGGCATTTGTTCCAGAGCCTCAGCGAAAGGTATATTGATGTGAAGTTTCTTGAACACCTCCAGAAACTTCCCGAACTGTCTATCCAGCTTTTGTTGCTGCAATCTCTTAGGAAAAGGTGGTGGAGGATAGAGCTGTTTCTCCCCTGTATTAGCCTCAGGCAGAGTGTGTTCAACAGTAGTCTTCCTTGGTTCCGCCACTTTCTCCTTTTGCTTAGATTTTTCATCTCTAACTTCAGCTTCGACTTCTTTTGCCTTTTCAGCATCAGCTACTTTTCCAGACCTTAAGGTAATAGCCTTGACTTGCTCTTTAGCTTCCTTCCTGCCTGGTACTTCCGTGTCACTGGGAAGAGTGCCAGGTTGACGATTGAGCACTACATTGGCTAATTGACCGATTTAATTTTCCAAGGTCTTGATAGAAACCGCCTGACTCTTGCACAACAGCTTAAGTTCCTCAAAATCAGCACTAGTAGGTGCAGCTGCACTTCCTTGTTGAGGATATGATTGCCTTGTAGCATACTGCTGTGGTTGCTGGAATCCAGGTGGGTTAAACTGTTTACTCACTCCTTGCTGATATGGTGGCTGAATAGCATTCTGATTATTCCCCCAGCTGAAATTTGGATGATTTCTGTTGTTAGGATGATAGGTTGCTGGCACAGGCTGCTGTTGTCGCTGATAATTATTCACATACTGAACAGATTCGTTGACAAGAGAACACTGATCCGTAGCATGAGAACCTGCACAAAGCTCACAAACCATATCTATTTGATTAACTCCATACGTAGCCAAAGAATCAACCTTCATTGATAGCGCTTGGAGCTGGGCTGCAATAGCGGTGGCTGCATCAACTTCCAGAATACCTGCTACCTTGCCTGACGTCATCCTCTGAGTTGGGTTTTGATGCTCATTTGCAGCCATCGTCTCGATAAGATTATACGCCTCAGTATAGCTTTTAGCCCATAAGGCGCCTCCAGCTGCTGCATCGAGCATGGGCCGAGATTGGGCCCCCAAACCATTATAAAAACCAGTGATTACCATCCAATCCGGCATTCCATGATGTGGACATTTTCTCAACATTTCCTTGTAGCGTTCCCAAGCCTCGCACATAGATTCTGTAGGTTGCTGCGCAAACTGAGTAAGAGCACTCCTCATAGCAGTAGTCTTTGCCATTGGATAAAACTTTACCAGAAACTTTTGCGCAAGATCTTGCCACGTAGTGATGGACCCAGCTGGTTCAGAATGTAACCAGTCTTTAGCCTTATCCCTCAGTGAGAATGGGAAAAGCCTCAACTTGATAGCCTCATCAGTCACGCCATTATACTTAAAAGTGCTGCAGATCTCGACAAAATTCCTTATGTGCATGTTGGGGTCTTCAGTTGCCGCTCCTCCAAAAGAAACAGAATTCTGCACCATCTGAATAGTGCCCGGCTTGATTTCAAAGGTGTTAGCTTGAATAGCCGGATGAAGGATGCTTGACTGAATGTCATCAATTTTAGGCCGAGAAAAATCCATAAGAGCTGGATCAGCTTGAACAATACGATCTCCCATGTTTACTGGTTCTTTCTGCTCAGTTCCTGAATCCGAATCCTCAAAATCTAACTTCTCCGGAGTATCAAGAACTTCGTCTTTCTCCTCAGCTGTATCTAAGGTCCTCTTGCGAGCACGAGAACGAGTTTGCATTAACGCTTGCTAAAGTACCTGAAACACAACCGAAAAGAGTAATTAACTACTACGTCCTAATCACTGAGTCCTAATGACCAATGATGGTAAGTACATAAGCTAAACAAATACACCGAGTCCCCGGCAGCGGCGCCAAAAACTTGTTAGGGCGAAATCACGCACTAATATTCACGCGATATACGCGTTCGCAAGTAATATAGAATACTTTCTAGTTCGTTCCCTCAGAGACTCAGACTAAGTTATTGTCTAATTAAACTCACTCACCAATGTATGATTACTTCTCAATGTTAAGATAACACTTAAAATTGTTGATTAAATATTAACTATAATTACTACTTAATTAACCACTTAACTAACACTTCAATTTATCAATAATAAAACACTCATGAGATCACAACTTCATTATTACTTCCTTCTATAACCATTGTTATTACCTTTAGCATGTGACAGTGATGATATTAATCGAATAACACGAAACTGATAAAAGCCAACTTTTATTGTACTAATACCATTCTACCAAGCATCCACAATTAAGATAGAAGTTGAATAGTCATCAATTATGTTGAGTTCCTATATGTCTACAGAAATTGACAACACAACGATTTAAGCACAAGTTATTCCTTTTGATTACATAAGGCAAATAAAACTGTTAGAGTTACCCACTAATCATGCACAACGTACATGAACCTATGCTAGCATGGCAAGTTCTAAATCTCAAGATCCACCGTCGCTTCACAAGAGATTAACACCCTATCTTATATGTTCGCGACGCACATAAGACGAATACGCACAACCAATACTAGATATCATGTAATCATCACACACTAAAGTATTAAACAATTAACTAAAGAATTTCATAATAAATCCGTTGCAACCCCATGATCACGATTAGCCCATAATAGAACTTATCGCCCTCATGGGTTCATATGAAATCATGATAAACGACACAAGAAAATAATAACTAAACTAATTATATTAAAACAGAGTACGTCACAAGAGTAAATAAGTCAAAGCAAGAAAACTAGCATCCAACGTTACAACGAAACAAGAATCACAAGAATATATGCTTCCTCTTCGTTGCGGTGTGCTAAATCGGTCTTCTTCCTTATCTCCTTCGCTTCTTGCGCAAAACACAATCTAAAACATAATCTCTTTCATATTCTCTATGAAAACATCTCAAATCTACTTATATAATAGTCCCATAAAACTCAGATTACATAGAAGTTGGAAGCCAAACAGAAGTAGAAGTCTAAAATAATTCAGCTTTTTCCCCGACCCTGCGCGGCCGCTCAGCATTTCTGCGCGGGCGCGCAAGGCTGCTGCGCGGCCGCTCAGCATTGCTGCGCGGGCGCGCAGGACCCTACTGGAAAAATTCCAGGTTTGCTCCGTTTCTTCGCCGTAATCTGCCCGTTCTTTTCCTCTCGCAATGGTGAACACATGCCAAGGCTTATTCTTGATGATTCCTCCTCCGAAATGCAACTAATACCCTGAAATGCATAAACACTAGAAAAACGCATCAAATACACAAAATACTTGATTTCAAGACACCAATTTAAGCCATTTTAAGACGTTCTAAGTGGTATAAAATGCCACTTATCAATGAGGATGACTCTCCTTGCTTCAAGGCCATGAGTGCATAGTTTCCTACTTCCTCATCTTCATCATTTTCAGAATCATCCCAACTCTTTCCTTCTGCAATATAAGCTTTGCCATGTTGCTATCTTAGAAGAGCCTCATATTTTGCCTCCAATTCAAGATAAGCCTTGTCCTTTTTCACTTTCTTTGGTTTCTTGCATTCTGTAGCAAAATGACCCAATTCATCACAATTGAAGCATTTGATTTTTGACCTGTCTATAGATCATGTTTTGTAGCCATTTTCGCTTCCAAAATTAAACTGTGTCTTTCCCTTCCAGCTGTTATCCTTGTTGGGTGACTATCCCTTGTTTCTAAAGAATTTTGGCTTCTTTACTCTAGTGTTAGATAATTTCCTTGCTAACTAAGCCATGGCCTGATCTAACTCATCCAATTCATCCAAGGTGTGGAATTCATCATCTTCAACTTCAAGAATAACTTGCTTCTATGGTTCCTTGTTCTTTTGCTCATTACTTGAAGCAACTGGAGTCTGGACTTCTAACTCATCATCAGATGATTGGTTGTCATTAACAATTAGGGCACTTATACCATCCATAATATGTCATTGACCAGCTCTTAAAGACTTTCTTTGGATCATTTCCAGTTCATAGGTTTTCAAGATGCCATATAAAACCTCTAGTGTCATTCTGCTCAAATCTCTCCCTTCTCTTATAGCTGAGATTTTCTGTTCTAGATGGTTAGGATGGGTGAGCAAAAATTTCAAGTTAACCCCCTCAGCTTCATAGTATTTTTCATGAAGTTTCAAGTCAATAATCAGCTTGTCGAATATTTCAAAGACATCAATTATACTTTCTTTAGGTTTAGCCATGAAACCCTCATATTTAAGATACCAAAATCTCCTTTGGTTTGACCTAACTTCCTCTGCTCCTTCACACATAATTTCTATCTTCTCCCAGATCTGTTTGGTTGTTTCACAGTTGATAATATTGTTATACATTACATTGTCAAGTGACTCTATTAAAATTAGTTGCAAGCCACTATCCAGAGAGACTTTCTCCTTTTCAGATTTAGTATACTGTGAAGGATTTTTAGGAGCATAATGAGCTGGAATGACCATGTCTGCATCTGTAGATTATTCAACTCTTTTCATGGGGGTGAAAGGGTCATTCTTGAGAATCTGAACATATAATGAATTGGCCATTTTTATAAACAACAACATTTTCTTTTTACATAATGTGTAGTTAGATCTATCAAAGGAAGGAATCTTGATACTCCTAATTTTATGTGTATTCATTCTTCCAAGATCTTTAATCTGTTTACTTTCAGATTTTGCTCTGATACCACTTGTTCGGTAATGAATACAGCACAGGGGAGGGGTGAATGTGTTTTAGACAATTTTAAGGCTTTTTGATTTTCTTCGACTTGGTGATCAAAACATATATGAATTGTAACAATATTATGCTAACTGAAATAAAGATAGTGCATACAATATTTCAAAACTCACTTAATTTTATATAAAAAATCAAGCTAGTGTTTTGCTACAAATTCTGGGTTCTTTTTATGTTAAGAACTCAACTTCTTCCTTAAGAGAGTTACAAGAATTTCTAGATCTATTAGATACAATTAAAAGCAAAGGACCAGTGTTTACTTTATAGATTAGTAAACAAGGTTTACACAACATGCAATATAATGTACTGAACCCAACTAAAAGTAATCTCTAAAGCTTTCCATTTTCGGCTTAGTGTATCTTTGTAAATCCTGTGAATCTGTGACTTTCCTTTGTCAGTTACTCTTGACCTTTGATCTTGTACTCTTCAAGCTGCTTTTGTAGAATTTTCAATATAAGTGATTAGATCATTTGTTGATTGATAATCTTGAATATATAACTTGTCTGTATTCTATACTTGAGCTTCATATCGAGATCTCTAGTTTGAACTATAGAGAATTGACATCTCGACACTACGCCATAAGTGGCCTATTGTAATGCCACTCCTGGTGTTACAATATGCCAAAAAAGTGTTACAATTGGTCTATTGTAACACTAGGGGGCGTTACATCTGCGAGCATTATAATAGACCCTCTATTGTAACACTTTTTTTTTATCTATTGTAACACCAGTAAAAGCATAACAATAGGGCCCTATTGTAACAAGATAATGTCCAAATGTAACACCTGATTAGTGTTACAATAGCTTGATTGATTTTTTTAAATGTGGGCCCCACAAGGTGGGCCCACCTGGGACCCACTATTGTAACACTATGTTTATCTATTGTAACACAAATTCCACAATAATGTAACACACATTTCACAATTATGTAACAGTAAATGTAAGATACTGTAACAGCAAATTAGGCTAATATAACAGTTAAGATATAAATTTTTGAAATGTCATTCCTGTTTTCAGAAGAATCCCATAATATAAGTCCCAAACATACCACAACTACATAACCATTTAAATAACTCCCAACTCCATTTACCAAGTCTCAACTCCATCCACCAACTAAAACAACTAAACCAAAACAATCTACATTCAAAGTCTATTCACCAACCAAAACAACCACCACTACTTAACCGTTAAAATAACGAAACTAGTTACGAGATAATAATAGAACAAATTCGATGATTACAAAATACTTAAATTATATTGCCTTTAGTGCCTTGACCTCGAGTGCCTTCAGTGGCAAAAGGAGTGTGAGTTCCACTGGCAAAAGGAGTGCCATTCTCATCATGATCACTTGACTCAGTCGCACAAAAGTTTCCAACATCAATGTTCATACTTGAATCTGCACACGGGAATACGAATGAGAAAAAGTCACAGAAACTAGCAAAGAAAAGAATGAAAATGGATGATTTTTAAACTTATACCTACAAAACGAATAAGTAGAAGGTTGACCTCATGGGATTTTATTCCTTCTGGTGTTCCGTTAATTGAGTATATTAGAAAAAATCTAACAATGCATCAGATGTAAAATGCTACTTCATTCGAATAAAACTTATTGCTCCTTGTGATGTGAAAGATCCTATTTAATTATATTAAGAGGATATTTCACATCACAGGGAGTTTTATTCGAATGAAGTAACTTTTACATCTGATGCAATGTGAGATTTTAGGCTGCAAGAAGCTTTCCCTCCTCCGCTAGCAGTATTCTTAGCATCTACACCATATGCATATGCACCACAACATCAAAACACAACTTTGACACATTTTACTTAAAACCAATTCACAAATGGATTGCTGGCATATAACAACAAATTTACAAGCTAATTACATAAAGAACATATTTTTAACTGAAAAAAGATCAAGAAAATCAAGAATTAACATACCCTTTGTTGGTGTGAACATACCTTTCCACTAACTATAAAACCAAGTCCCTTGTTTGTGGATTAGAGCCTTGTTTCCCACCCTACCGCGAGATCTCCTTGACAGGCCATAATAAGATAAGAATTTATATTTAGCATACATACTTGCTCAAAACAAATAATATTAATGTAAGTCAAAATACACAAACAAATGTATGAGACAAACCTATTTTAATTTATATTTAGTATGATTTCTATAACAAAAAAGAACGTGTCTACCAGGTAAATACAGACAATTTTAATTTTAAAAAGGAAATTGTCTATGAGGTAAATGCAAACAGTTTTAACCCTCTAAATATCTCTGTAGGATATTTATAACACATGAATTATGATAATTGATAGCCCTCTCCTTTCCCACATGCCAAATAAACTTTCAAACAACATGATGCATATATTCCTCGCTGCCAATTTTGGGTTCGGATCAAAAGGTATTGTATGCCAGAAGATGAAATATACATCTTTCTAAAAGTAAACTCCTTAAACTTAACAAAAGACTGTAATGTAAATATTAATCAAATGTTCAGCAACTCGTTAGAGAAAAATATATAATCAGATGACTTATGTATAAAGAGTCATCATTCTTAAAATACGCTGATATATTAATTGCGTCCACTAACATCATTTAAATCCAGCCACATAGAATTTTTCACACATAAATACACATTAACCAGATTAATATCTTAGTATAAAAGTTTTGACTCCCAAACAATAAAAGTTTTATTCACAAATATTGAGATTTGTCTATTTGAGGGATAACCTAGTGAAATCAGCTAACCACCAAGACTAGTCAGCTACTATGACTATAAAATTCATTTACACATTGTAAGCTCAAGGTTCACAGCCACTTTCTCAAAAATGCAAATCAACAAAGCACAAAACCATAATATTGGTCTAAGCATATGTACCTCTACAGGTTACCCTTTTCTACGAAGACGGTCGTCCTGTTGATGGGAAAAGTATTGGAAGGAAAGTGCTTGATCGTGTACATGAAACTTACAAGGTT
Organism: Apium graveolens; assembly: GCF_009905375.1. NCBI lineage: Eukaryota > Viridiplantae > Streptophyta > Magnoliopsida > Apiales > Apiaceae > Apium > Apium graveolens. The sequence goes on from NC_133649.1 coordinate 73,711,724, forward strand.
GAGTTGGAAGGCAAAGACTTTGCATATGACGGTGAGAAGAGTTTGTTCACTGTTGGGGCTCTTCCAAGAAATAAGCTCGAGTTCACTGTTGTGCTTGAAGATATTTCATCTAATAGGTATGCCCTTTATTGACTTTGTTTCTCCTTTTGTTATGTGCAGTTATGTCCTCTTTGTTATCACCTAATTTGTCCTCTTTGTTATTGTTCAGCAGGAGCAATGGAAATAGTAGTCCTCATGCTGATGGAAGTCCTAATGAAAATGATCCCAAGCGGTTGCGCAGACCTTACCAGTCCAAAACTTACAAGGTTGAAATATCTTATGCTGTGAAGATTTCTATGTAGTCTATCGCACAAGCTTTGCGTGGTCAGGAGTCTGAGAACTCTCATGAGGCTTTAATGCATCATTTCCTTCTTTCAGCAGCTCCTGAATCGAATCCTACAAGTGAAAGTTATGAAATATATGTCAAAAGTAAAATAAGGTCAGATTTATAAATTAGCAGGAAAACAAGTCAATCTTACTATTTACCACTGAAAATACTTACAATTTGCTTTTTGACTGCATCTGTATTAGATTTGTACTTGCGGCCTTGTTTGCGCTTGCGACTTTTGAAATAGACTTGAGCATATTTTAGGTAATGATCTTTCTTCACATGGCACTTGTGCACTCTCCAATCTGTATTAAGTGACGTGTTTATCCACTTATAGACCTATTCAGGAATAGCATGCTGTTAGATATATTTGTGTTGTCATGTCTAATCTGATTTGTTTAGTTTCAGAACTTATTATCAGAACTTAACTGGAAATCAGAACTTACTGAAGACGGGAAGTTATCAGAACTTAAGCCATCAGAACTTATGTGACGACCTCAATCTCGGGGTTAGGAAATGAGGACTCACACACCTCTAATCTACTAATTAAATATGCATAAACCCCGATTAACTACTAACAGGATCAACAGGATAAAGTATGAGACAAGATTACAACTACCAATCACAGAATATAACTTACAAACCCAAAATATTATTAAATAATCAATATCGATTCCGGCTGGGAACTGACAGATAACCCATTGTATCTTTAAATACCACTTTCTAGGCGCGAGCTCACTCATAACCTGTACTACCTGCTCTGGCAACTGGAAGCCCTCAACACGGTAGGGACCGCCAGGTACGCTCTTACGAGCAGTGTGCCTAAGCCTGACCATCTTCTTGCTTAACTGCCATGGTTAGATTAAGACAAAACAAGTGAGTAGAAAATTTGGCAAGTAACTATATAGCAGTTTTACAATATCAATTCTCAATATACTTTGAACAAACTAGGGCATTCTATTTTAGCTAATCTAGGTGGTAGATTTCCATATATTTATTTTTTTTGTTTTCTTTAAGATAAGGAAAGGGTATCCGAAGAATAGTTGGGCTTTCAAGGAAACAAAGCTCAAAATAGGACTAAAGCCGACATTCATCACAATTTATTATAGGATCAAAATAGATCTTTCGATAGAGGAAAGAAACAATATGCAAGATATGGAATCATTCAAATGATCAACAATTTCAGGGATAGGGTTCTGAGCTTTAAACTCCACAATAACATAATCAACTCTTTTCAAAACAGTATAAACCATTTTCATTTCCAAAAATCAATTTACTGAATAAACGTTTCAGTTCCCTTTTTTAAATAATCATTTAGAACCCTTGATTGGATCACTTATCTTTCCATTTCATTATATACGGGTGATCAGCCCGTATCGACCTCCATTCCGGTCTTTAAGGTACCATTCGGCATAATTTCAGCCTTAAATTGGACTAGTCCCACTAGCCTCTTACCATGACTGGACTAGTCCCACTAGCCTCTTACGTCTCAATCCAATCCATCAGGAATTCATTTGGAAAACCTTGAGTTGGAAAACAATAGGTTTTCTAAAATTCATTTTATCATTACCAAGCCTTTGAAATCATTCGGACTCTTTCAAGTCGAAACTCATTCTTAATTCAGATTTTAAAGAAACAAAGTTCAGGGAGTGAATCAAAGATACGCAAAGAACAATTCTCAAGAATTTTGTATCAAGGATAATAAGGCACTAAATTTGAAGGATCAGAAATAACTTAGGGATCATTAGGGCGATCAAGAGAAACAGGGTTTCATTAACAGAGTTATCCAAGATAATTTAAAGGTTCAATATGATTCATGGCATTATAGGAATCTTAAACAGAAAGGCAGATTATCAACGGGTGAAATCAATAGGATTATCAATAACAGGTTATCAAGAACAAAGGGTACTTCAAATCAATATCAGGGTTTCATAAAGCAAGGGTTTTATACTTTAACAGTTCCATACTCTACATGGTATGAACAATATTTCCTTTATAATCATTTACACAAGTAATCAGAGTTACTTGCCTGAAATTGCTTTCCTGAGGGTTGAACTACTGCCACCTAGTATACGTTTCCCTTTCCTAGCCTGAATGCCCTCACGTTCCGAATCTACAATAAAAACCAAAAATCTTAATTAGATTCCCAACTCTTGTTCCCGGAACGATCTCTCTATACGATAACTCGATTATATCTTTGACTCGAGCATACGAATATAGCTTATACAAATAAGCACACAGCACATAGCACAATCCTTTCTCGAAGTTTTTATATCCTTATATACCTAGCAATCAAAGCGTACTCGCTTGACCTTGGCTATTTCTCAAATCAAACTAACACGACTCTTTTACGAGTACTAGACCCATTTACAACCAAACATTTACGTGCATACTATCACTTATATCAATCGACTTAATTCCCTTTTCTTTTATTCCTTAATTTGAACCAAAATAACAATCCAATCAAGCAAAATCAAAGATTTTCACATATAACACTCAATCATTCTTTCAATTACCAAAATCAAGTTTTGACCTTTATTTCTTATGGCCTATTCGGCCTTAACACTTATCACAATCAAGAATCAAACATGCAAAAATAGATTTTGACATGCAAGGTTATATACCACATTTCTTTCTTGTTTTAATCCCCTATTAAATCATTCCATTCATTAAGTCACCAAACCATGCACTACTTAGTGATTTCAACTTAATCAATCCATCAAATCAACATGCATACACTTAATCACCAAGTTATCCCCTTTTTATCTTGTTTTCATTCGGCAAGAACATAATTTTCAACTCAAAGACTAATTACTAGCATGCACTCATTGATCTCCTTTAAAACTATCATGCAATTGCTTTTAAATCATACAAACTTAGTGTTTACCAAGATTATCTCACCAAATTCAATTTCCTTTCTTATTAACTCAAAAATTTGAACCTAAACTTAGCATGCAACAATAATTCATTCCTTATTAATCTAATCACCATCCATCATTACTTTAATCAAGTCTACTCACAACAAACCACTTTAAAGATTCAACCCATTCGGGTTTATCAAGAAAACACACATACAAAGATCAATCTTGACATGCAAAGTCCTATATCATATTTTCAACTTGTTTTAAGCCTTAACTTAGTAATTTACTCATTTTCATCAAGATTTCCGAAGCACAAAGCCAAACATCACCTAATGACTCAACCTTAATCAAATTATTCAATGCATGCATTCACTTAATCACAAATCAATCTCTTTTAAACCCATTTTCCATTCGGCAAACATTCAAAATTCACAATCCAAGAACCAAACATTGACATGCATCACTAACTCCTCTTTTAAATCAACATGCAACTCTATTTCCTACTAATTAAGCTTAGTTCATACCAAGATCAAGTCACAAAATTCAATTTCTCTTTTTATTAGCATAAAGCCAAAGCAAAAACTCACATGCAAATCATCAATTTTGATTTTCTAAGCAACAATCACATGCACACATTCATTTTACAATCAAGGAAATCATTTTACCAATCACATAGTCAATTTTCAACAAAAGAAACAAAACCCTTTTTCAAGCTTTCAAGAAACCATAACATGCAACATTAAAATCCAACAATCACATCATGGAAAACCCACCGGCTCTCCTTTGGATCATGGCCGGTGGTGGTCGAACTTGAGAGTGCCCATAACGGGTCTCCTCTTGAGTTTTAAACCATAAAATCACTTGAATTCTACTCTTATGATCATATATCAAGAAATTATATTTCCTTGAACATAACCATAGAGATGGAACCATAAACACTTACACAAACACTTACATGCAAGTGAAATCTAAGAAGTATACCGAAAATGGAAGCTATAGATGGTTATATCTTTGAATTTGGATGAGTATTTGTTATTGCATGCAAGAGAGAGAAAAGAGATGGGGAGAAAGCCGAGAGAGAGAGTGTCCGAGAGAGAGAGAAGAGAAAAAAAGAAGAGAGAAAAGAGTTAATGTTCGGCAAGAAGAAGAAAATGAGGAAGGAAGGGAGTATTTATACTCCACCAAGATTAAGGGCAAAATAGTAATCTAATAACTCCCTTTTTAGTTTGCATTTTCTTTCTCTTTTTACTTAATTGCAACGAAATTCAAAATAAAAATATTTCTCTCTCGGAAAGTCAAGAATTATTGAAAATGACATTTTTAACGCGTAGGCCTCGAAATTAGCTTTTTATCCATTACTCATAATAAGAATTTGAGTGAGCGGTTGATTTTATATGAATTTCGCAAACTTGCTTTAATAAATACCTTTTCCACATAAAATCGATTTAAAAATGCAAAGATCAACAATTAAATTCACTTATCATTTTTAAAAAGTCTCTAAGACCTCTACGAAGATAACAGAACAAGTCCCATGTTTTTATCCATCTCAGATGATTTTATAAAAATGCACGAAGGTTAATTAAACCTTTACTTAAATCACATAATTCCTTTAAAATTAACAAAAATTGACACAGAACATATAATCATGCACACATTTAAGCAATCACACGCATATAGTCACATAACGACTCAGGTCTGATCATAGAATATATCACTCTTAAATCTTTATCCTCTTTTACGCGTACCGGGTCACGTTCAGCCTGACGGCCCGACGCTCAGCGTTTCAATTACGCTTCTCATTATCATTATCGACTGACACGTCACTTAGGACAAAACACTTTACTGACACATTCATTTCATTCAATCACACATAATTCCCCTTTTATATATTCTTTAAATCTTTAATGGAACGGGTTCCGTTCTACCTGACGGCCCGACAACACAGCTTAACTTCTAAGCTGACTCTTTAAATTGGAACGTTTTTATCCACGCTCCTTAACTCTAGTATACAGATAAGACAAATAATCACCGCTTAATCACATAATCTCATCACATAACACATACTTTACTTTCTTAATTACGACGCAAAATTCTCGGTCGTTACAATCTACCCTCCTTAAAAGGATTCTGTCCCCAGAATCTAATCTAAGCAAATAGATGGGGATACTTTTCTTTCATTTCGCTTTCTAATTCCCAAGTCGATTCCTCGACTAGTGGATTTCTCCACAACACTCTAACTAGAGGTACAACTTTATTTCTAAGCGTCCTTTCTTTTCGATCCAAAATTCGCACTGGTTGTTCCACATAGGACAAATCTGGTTGGATTTCTACTGGTTCCAACTCGATCACATAGCTCGCGTCGGCATTATACTTTTTCAGGAGAGATACATGAAACACATTGTGCAGATGTTGCATTTACGGCGGTAGCGCTAACTCATACGCTACTTTCCCAACTTGTTGTAATACTTCAAATGGTCCAATGTACCTTGGACTCAGCTTTCCTTTCTTTCCAAATCGAGTTAAACCTTTCCAAGGAGATATCTTCAACAAGACCTTGTCTCCAGTTTCGAATTGCACATCTTTCCGCTCTTGATTCGCGTACTTTGCCTGTCGGTCTTGAGCTGCAATTAATCTCTTTCGTATCATTTCAAATTTTTCCTTCGTTTGCTGCACTAGCTCAGGGCCAATTAACTTGCGCTCACCAACTTCGTCCCAATAAGTAGGGGATCTACACTTTCTTCCATACAACGCTTCATAAGGTGGCATGCGAATACTTGCGTGATAACTGTTGTTGTAGGAAAACTCAACTAAGGGAAAATGATCGTCCCAATTTCCTTTGAAATCTATTGTGCAGGTTCGCAACATATCCTCAATTGTATGAATTGTCCTTTCACTTTGTCCGTCTGTCTGCGGATGATATGCTGTACTCATTTTCAATTTCGTTCCCAAATGATCATGGAATTGTCGCCAAAATCTCGAATTAAACCTTGGATCTCTATCAGACACGATAGATACAGGAACTCCATGACGCATCACGATTTCATCCAGATACAATTTGACCAGCTTTTCTAATGAAAACCTTTCATTTATTGGCAAGAAATGTGCTGACTTTGTCAATCGATCAATTACCACCCAAATCGCATCATGATTAGACTTGGTTTTAGATAATCCTACCACGAAATCGATCGCGATATGTTCCCATTTCCATTCAGGTATGTCCAGTGGCTGAAGCAATCCACTTGGCCTTTGATGTTCCGCTTTAACTCTTTGGCACGTGTAACATTTGCTTATCCATTCCGCAATTTCCTTTTTCATGTTTGGCCACCAAAAATATTCTTTCAAATCCTGGTACATTTTTGTACTCCCAGGGTGAATTGAAAATCTCGAGTTATGCGCTTCTTGCAAAATCTCGTGCTTTAGTTCCACAACTTCAGGTATCCAAATACGTGAGTTAACACGGTATATCCCTTTTCCATCCTTTTGAGCTTTAATTTCTTCTCCCGTCAACTTATTCCTTTCACGAGTCATCACTTGCTCTTGACAGCATCTAATCTTTTCCAAAATTTCAGGTTGAAACCGTATTGCATAAATGGCTTCACCTCCACATTCTGGAGTTTGCACCACTATTTTCATCTTTTCAAAGTCCTTGATTAATTCTTCTAATGACGTTAACATATTCAACTTTTCCTTTCGACTTAAAGCATCAGCTACCACATTTGCCTTTCCAGGATGATAGTTTATCGCACAATCATAATCTTTGATCAATTCCCACCACCTTCTTTGTCGCATATTTAGTTCTTTCTGAGTAAAGATATACTTTAAGCTCTTATGGTCCGTATAAATCTCGCACTTTTCCCCGTACAAATAATGCCTCCAAATCTTAAGGGCAAATACAATTACTGCCAATTCCAAATCGTGCGTTGGATACTTTTGCTCATGCGGTTTGAGTTGCCTTGACGCGTATGCTATTACCTTCCCGTGTTACATTAACACGCATCCAAGTCCTTTATAGGAAGCATCACTGAATATCACAAATTCACCTTTATCATGTGGTAATACCAACACAGGGGCGGTTACCAACCTCTTCTTTAATTCTTGAAAACTTTCCTCACACTTTTCTGTCCAAATGAACTTCTCATTCTTTCTTGTCAATTTTGTCAATGGAACGGCAATCTTTGAGAAATCTTGCACAAATCTTCTATAGTATCCGGCTAATCCCAGAAAACTTCTGACTTTCGTCGAAGTTTTGGGCCTTTCCCAATTCATTACAGCTTCTATCTTGGCTGGATCCACTTTAATTCCTTCTTTATTAACTACATGACCAAGAAATTGCACTTCTTTTAGCCAAAATTCACACTTTGAAAATTTTGCATACAACTTCTCTTTTCGCAGAATTTCCAAGGAAATCCTCAAATGCTCCTTATGATCTTCCTCCGTTTTGGAATAAATCAGTATATCGTCGATAAACACAATCACGAACTTATCCAGATACTGCTTGAATACTCTGTTCAAAAGATCCATAAATGCAGTTGGCGCATTCGTCAAGCCAAATGCCATCACCAAAAACTCATAATGTCCGTATCTTGTTCGGAACGCTGTCTTGGGTATATCTTCCGCTTTGATCTTTAGTTGATGATACCCAGATCTTAAATCAATCTTTGAAAAGCACGAAGCTCTTTTTAATTGGTCAAACATGTCATCGATCCGCGGTAGAGGGTACTTATTCTTGATTGTCAACTTATTCAGCTCACGGTAATCGATACACAATCGCATACTTCCATCCTTCTTCTTTACAAACAACACCGGTGCGCCCCACGGGGATACACTCGGTCGGATTACTCCTTTTTCCAACAACTCTTGCAACTGAGCTGCCAATTCCTTCATTTCAACCGGCGCCATGCGATAGGGAGCTTTCGACACTGGTTCCGTACCAGGAGCCAATTCAATCGTAAACTCGATCTCTCTGTCTGGAGGTAGTCCAGGCAATTCATCAGGAAACACGTCCGGAAAATCTCTTACTACCGGAATATCGTCGATCTTTACAGATTCTTTCTCCACGTCCACGACATGAGCCAAATAAACCTCGCATCCTTGACGCATTAATCTTCTCGCCTCAATAACCGTTAGAAATTTCTTTTCTTGCCTCCTTCCTTTAAATATCACTTCCTCACCATCCTTGGTTTTTAACTTCACTTTCTTACTTTTACACTCTATTTGCGCCTCATGATTTGACAACCAATCCATTCCTAGAATAACCTCAAATTCTCCTAACTTAAAAGGAATTAAGTCAGCAGAAAAGTGCCGACATTCTATAGACATATCACAGCCAGGAAAAAACTTATTAACAAGAACTTTCTCTTGATTGGCTACCTCTATAATCAAATTAGGCTCTAGAGGGTACGCAACACAATTTAACTTATCAAGAATGCTTTCAGAAATAAAAGATCTGGTTGCTCCAGAATCCATCAAAACTTTTACTTTTACTGAGTTTATAGCAAGCATACCTGCTACCACATCCACATCTTGCACCGCATCTTTCATTGACATGTTAAAGGTCCTAGCTCTGGGTTGAGCTGATGGTGCTGGGAGAGACGGTGGTCCAGCAATTCTGAGAATATTAGCCTTCTGCACAGGCTCCTTGCAATTTCTAGCCATATGGTCTACCTTGCCACACTTGAAACAAGCCAAATCAGGCTTCCTTATTTCATTTGAACATTCCGAAGAATAATGCCCCTTCTGGTTGCACTTAAAACATGTTATATCCAGCTTATTACACCTCCCCGGGTGTCTCTTTCCACAGTTCTTGCATTCCTGCATCTGGGGTCTGCTTTCCTTTCCCGGTTGTCCAGCTTTCTGGAAACGGTTCTTCTGAGCTCCATTCCCGGGTCTAAACCTCTGGAACTTTTTGTTCTGACCTCCACCATTCTTTCCAAACTTTCCTCCGAACTTTGAACTTCCTTGCTCTTGCTCAGAGCTTTCAAACTTCCTCTTTCTTCCTTCATTTTCTCTTCGAGCAGCTTCCCGCTCACCTTCCACTATCATTGCCTTCTGAACCAAAGCAGCATAGTTCTTGATCTCCAACATTGCTATTTGACTCCTAATCCACAGCTTAAGTCCCTGCTGGAACCTCTTAGCCTTCTTTGCTTCAGTATTCACGTACTCTGGCACGAACCTTGCCAACTCCGAAAACTTCACCTCATATTCTGCTACCGACATTTCCTCTTGTCTAAGATCCAAAAATTTCATCTCCAACTGATCTTGCATATAACTTGGCAAATATTTTTCCAGAAACATCTCAGTGAACTTCTCCCAAGATAAGTCTTTGCCTTCCAACAACGCCTTAGAAGACTCCCACCAGAAACTTGCTTCATCTCTCAAATAATAACTTGCGTACTGAGCTTTCTTATCGTCCTTAACTTCGGCTAGCTCAAAGGCTTTTTCCATCTCTCTCAACCACGATTGTGCTTTAATCGGATCTGGCAAACCTAAGAACTCTGGAGGGTGAACAGATTGAAAGTGCTTGAAATTTCCAACTTTTGGGGCCACTGGTTGTTGCAAAAGCTGAGCAAGTCTGCTCATCAAAGTGGTTTCTGGGTTTATTTCTGGGTCTTGGGTGGGAATTTCTTCTTCTTGGTGATTTGGTGAGTAGGCCATTTCTTACAAACCTGATTGAGCAATTATTTAGCAATACGATGGCATGGCATATATAACAACAATTTTTTTTTTATGAAATCTCTTTTGTGGGTTTTAAGTTTTACCCAATTTGCACATGCAATCCTATTACTACATAATTCTCATATCAGTGTTGTTTTATCATGGCACGGAATAGGGTTTTACGATCTTTAGACATGATTGTACGAAAACATAGCTGTATTTAAAACATGGCATTGAGAACAGTTTATAAGATAAACAAGGTGCACAAAGGAAAGCAAGATAATAGATTTATTTAAATCAAGGGTTACATAGGAAATATTCTGGATTTTAAGGTTCTGAAACAAGGTACAATAAATAGCAGGGTTAAACAGAGGAAAAACTGGAAAACATCCCCCTATCTACCCCTAACTTCCAACTACTACTACTACTGCACTGGTCTGAAATACAACAAGATAAATGAAAAAGGGATCCCGGCATCTGACCAAGTATCCCAAAGCCTACCGGCGCTGAAAACAACAACAACAATCTACGGGCTCAACCAACAGTCCCGTCTAATCATCTAGGATCTCTCTCAACACAACCAACATCCAGCGAATGATCTTATGCAGCCTCCGGGCCTCAGCATCAGCATCACTAGTGGATGGTCCCTCATCCAATCTCCTCCTGGCAACCTGCTCCACCATCTTCACTCGAACTCGCCACTCATCATCCATAACAGAAGCACTCTGCTTAGACTCTCTGGCTAGTCTATCCACCAAAGCTCCTAACTCAGGAATGCGGGAGTACACAAAGTCTCGGTCCTGGGCTAACTTGCCACCAATACTGACAGGAACAGTCTTAGGCATCTCCGACTCTGGCTCAGGGGCAGGGGTCTCTGAATCAGGCCTCAAGGGTGAAATATGCATAGGGATCTCACTACTCTCAGAAGGGTCCTCCTCTGGGTCTGAACTAACATATACAGGCTCCTCTGGAGAGGGTGGAATAGGGTCCACAGGGGTACCAGTCAAGCTAATCTCTAAGTCTGAGTCACTACCACTACTAGGATCCTGAGAGAAAACATAAAACAGCAACCAAGAAACAATGTTAGGGTCAAATAAAGCTTCCAGCTAACTCACACCCTAACTCTAGTTTCTACTTTACCAATCAAACACTTTCCTTAGACTATACCTAATAGTCTAACTCAACTCTACCTGAGTCGAACTCTCTCGTGATATAGATATATTCCCAAAATACCCCTTTTTAAAAAAACCTAACTTGTCTCAGGGACTAGATCCTATAGCTCTGATACCAACTTGTGACGACCTCAATCTCGGGGTTAGGAAATGAGGACTCACACACCTCTAATCTACTAATTAAATATGCATAAACCCCGATTAACTACTAACAGGATCAACAGGATAAAGTATGAGACAAGATTACAACTACCAATCACAGAATATAACTTACAAACCCAAAATATTATTAAATAATCAATATCGATTCTGGCTGGGAACCGACAGATAACCCATTGTATCTTTAAACACCACTTTCTAGGCGCGAGCTCACTCATAACCTGTACTACCTGCTCTGGCAACTGGAAGCCCTCAACACGGTAGGGACCACCAGGTACGCTCTTACGAGCAGTGCGCCTAAGCCTGACCATCTTCTTGCTTAACTGCCATGGTTAGATTAAGACAAAACAAGTGAGTAGAAAACTCGGCAAGTAACTATATAGCAGTTCTACAATATCAATTCTCAATATACTTTGAACAAACTAGGGCATTCTATTTTAGCTAATCTAGGTGGCAGATTTCCATATATTTATTTTTTTTGTTTTCTTTAAGATAAGGAAAGGGTATACGAAGAATAGTTGGGCTTTCAAGGAAACAAAGCTCGAAACAGGACAAAAGCCGACATTCATCACAATTTATTATAGGATCAAAATAGATCTTTCGATAGAGGAAAGAAACAGTATGCAAGATATAGAATCATTCATATGATCAACAATTTCAGGGATAGGGTTCTGAGCTTTAAACTCCACAATAACATAATCAACTCTTTTCAAAACAGTATAAACCATTTTCATTTCCAAAAATCAATTTACTGAATAAAAGTTTCAGTTCCCTTTTTTAAATAATCATTTAGAACCCTTGATTGGATCACTTATCTTTCCATTTCATTGTATACGGGTGATCAGCCCGTATCGACCTCCATTCCGGTCTTTAAGGTACCATTCGGCATAATTTCAGCCTTAAATTGGACTAGTCCCACTAGCCTCTTACCATGACTGGACTAGTCCCACTAGCCTCTTACGTCTCAATCCAATCCATCAGGAATTCATTTGGAAAACCTTGAGTTGGAAAACAATAGGTTTTCTAAAATTCATTTTATCATTACCAAGCCTTTGAAATCATTTGGACTCTTTCAAGTCAAAACTCATTCTTAATTCAGATTTTAAAGAAACAAAGTTCAGGGAGTGAATCAAAGATACGCAAAGAACAATTCTCAAGAATTCTGTATCAAGGATAACAAGGCACTAAATTTGAAGGATCAGAAATAACTTAGGGATCATTAGGGCGATCAAGAGAAACAGGGTTTCATTAACAGAGTTATCCAAGATAATTTAAAGGTTCAATATGATTCATGGCATTATAGGAATCTTAAACAGAAAGGCAGATTATCAACGGGTGAAATCAATAGGATTATCAATAACAGGTTATAAGAACAAAGGGTACTTCAAATCAATATCAGGGTTTCATAAAGCAAGGGTTTTATACTTTAACAGTTCCATACTCTACATGGTATGAACAATATTTCCTTTATAATCATTTACACAAGTAATCAGAGTTACTTGCCTGAAATTGCTTTCCTGAGGGTTGAACTACTGCCACCTAGTATACTTTTCCCTTTCCTAGCCTGAATGCCCTCACGTTCCGAATCTACAATAAAAACCAAAAATCTTAATTAGATTCCCAACTCTTGTTCCCGGAACGATCTCTCTATACGATAACTTCGATTATATCTTTGACTCGAGCATACGAATATAGCTTATACAAATAAGCACAGCACATAGCACATAGCACAATCCTTTCTCGAAGTTTTTATATCCTTATATATCTAGCAATCAAAGCGTACTCGCTTGACCTTGGCTATTTCTCAAATCAAACTAACACGACTCTTTTACGAGTACTAGACCCATTTACAACCAAACATTTACGTGCATACTATCACTTATATCAATCGACTTAATTCCCTTTTCTTTTATTCCTTAATTTGAACCAAAACAACAATCCAATCAAGCAAAATCAAAGATTTTCACATATAACACTCAATCATTCTTTCAATTACTAAAATCAAGTTTTGACCTTTATTTCTTATGGCCTATTCGGCCTTAACACTTATCACAATCAAGAATCAAACATGCAAAAATAGATTTTGACATGCAAGATTATATACCACATTTCTTTCTTGTTTTAATCCCCTATTAAATCATTCCATTCATTAAGTCACCAAACCATGCACTACTTAGTGATTTCAACTTAATCAATCCATCAAATCAACATGCATACACTTAATCACCAAGTTATCCCCTTTTTATCTTGTTTTCATTCGGCAAGAACATAATTTTCAACTCAAAGACTAATTACTAGCATGCACTCATTGATCTCCTTTAAAACTATCATGCAATTGCTTTTAAATCATACAAACTTAGTGTTTACCAAGATTATCTCACTAAATTCAATTTCCTTTCTTATTAACTCAAAAATTCAAATCTAAACTTAGCATGCAACAATAATTCATTCCTTATTAATCTAATCACCATCCATCATTACTTTAATCAAGTCTACTCACAATAAACCACTTTAAAGATTCAACCCATTCGGGTTTATCAAGAAAACACACATACAAAGATCAATCTTGACATGCAAAGTCCTATATCACATTTTCAACTTATTTTAAGCCTTAACTTAGTCATTTAACTCATTTTCATCAAGATTTCCGAAGCACAAAGCCAAACATCACCTAATGACTCAACCTTAATCAAATTATTCAATGCATGCATTCACTTAATCACAAATCAATCTCTTTTAAACCCATTTTCCATTCGGCAAACATTCAAAATTCACAATCCAAGAACCAAACATTGACATGCATCACTAACTCCTCTTTTGAGTCAACATGCAACTCTATTTCCTACTAATTAAGCTTAGTTCATACCAAGATCAAGTCACAAAATTCAATTTCCCTTTTTATTAGCATAAAGCCGAAGCAAAAACTCACATGCAAATCATCAATTTTGATTTTCTAAGCAACAATCACATGCACACATTCATTTTACAATCAAGGAAATCATTTTACCAATCACATACTCAATTTTCAACAAAAGAAACAAAACCCTTTTTCAAGCTTTCAAGAAACCATAACATGCAACATTAAAATCCAACAATCACATCATGGAAAATCCACCGGCTCTCCTTTGGATCATGGCCGGTGGTGGTCGAACTTGAGAGTGCCCATAACGGGTCTCCTCTTGAGTTTTAAACCATAAAATCACTTGAATTTTACTCTTATGATCATATATCAAGAAATTATATTTCCTTGAACATAACCATAGAGATGGAACCATAAACACTTATACAAACACTTACATGCAAGTGAAATCTAAAAAGTATACCGAAAATGGAAGCTATAGATGGTTATATCTTTGAATTTAGATGAGTATTTGTTATTGCATGCAAGAGAGAGAAAAGAGATGGGGAGAGAGCCGAGAGAGAGAGTGTCCGAGAGAGAGAGAAGAGAAAAAAAAGAACAGAGAAAAGAGTGAATGTTCGGCAAGAAGAAGAAAATGAGGAAGGAAGGGAGTATTTATACTCCACCAAGATTAAGGGCAAAATAGTAATCTAATAACTACCTTTTTAGTTTGCATTTTCTTTCTCTTTTTACTTAATTGCAACGAAATTCAAAATAAAAATATTTCTCTCTCAGAAAGTCAAGAATTATTGAAAATGACAATTTTAACGCGTAGGCCTCGAAATTAGCTTTTTATCCATTACTCATAATAAGAATTTGAGCGAGCGGTTGATTTTATATGAATTTCGCAAACTCGCTTTAATAAATACCTTTTCCACATAAAATCGATTTAAAAATGCAAAGATCAACAATTAAATTCACTTATCATTTTTAAAAAGTCTCTAAGACCTCTACGAAGATAACAGAACAAATCCCATGTTTTTATCCATCTCAGATGATTTTATAAAAATGCACGAAGGTTAATTAAACCTTTACTTAAATCACATAATTCCTTTAAAATTAACAAAAATTGACACAGAACATATAATCATGCACACAGTCAAGAAATCACACGCATATAGTCACATAACGACTCAGGTCTGATCATAGAATATATCACTCTTAAATCTTTATCCTCTTTTACGCGTACCGGGTCACGTTCAGCCTGACGGCCCGACGCTCAGCGTTTCGATTACGCTTCTCATTATCATTATCGACTGACACGTCACTTAGGACAAAACACTTTACTGACACATTCATTTCATTCAATCACACATAATTCCCCTTTTATATATTCTTTAACTCTTTAATGGAACGGGTTCCGTTCTACCTGACGGCCCGAAAACACAGCTTAAATTCTAAGCTGACTCTTTAAATTGGAACGTTTTTATCCACGCTCCTTAACTCTAGTATACAGATAAGACAAATAATCACCGCTTAATCACATAATCTCATCACATAACGCATACTTTACTTTCTTAATTATGACGCAAAATTCTCGGTCGTTACAACTTATATCAGGACTTAGGTGTGGGTACACTTTAGATAAGGAAAGCAGCTGATTTACAAGAGAGGATCTGGATTAAACAAGTAAAGATATGCATGAAGAATTGGACATCTATAGGACTACAATAGATAATCTCTGATTGATGTATTCTAGGAAACAGAATCATTATCATATCAATTAGTAGTTATCTTGTAACTGTGTATTATATAAACACAGATTAGGGTTTACACTAGATGTGTTATCATTCATGAGAATATTATTCATTGTAACCCTAGCAGGTCTTAGTGATATCATACATCACTGAGAGAGTAGATTAAACCTACTGTAACGGAGTTTGATATATTGAATAAACTTGTTTTCTGTTACATACTTGTGTTTATAATCGAATTGATTGTAGATACTACATTCAACCCCCTTTCTATAGTATCATTGAGGCCTAACAAGTGGTATCAGAGCCAATCTGTTAAGCTTACAAACAGTTAAGATCCAAACAAGCAATCAATCATGTCTGATCAAGGTTCCTTTACTTAGGGTGTCTGAGTACCATGTATGAAGTGTGAAGATGGCTATGTTTCTGGAAGCTACAGATCCAAAATATTTAGATAGAATTTATGATGGTCCACACAAGCCCATAAAGCTTTTTGTTGAAGTTGGGAATGAGCCATAGAGGATGATTCCCAAAGAAAAGAGAGAATTCACCATTGAAGGCATCTCTTCACTAGGCAAGGATGCAAAAGTAAGACACTTGCTTCATAGTGCACTTGACAATGTCATGTCAAACAGGGTGATTGGATGCAAGACTGCAAAAGAAATCTTGGATGCATTGGAAGTGAGATGTTAAGGAACCAATGCCATCAAAAAGAACAGGAAGATAATACTCACACAGGAATGTGAGCACTTTGACTCAAAATCTGATGAGTCACTAACTGATACATATGACAAATTCACAAAGCTGTTGAATGATCTATCACTAGTGGATAAGGAATATGATCCAGAAGATTCAAATATGAAATTCCTACTAGCTCTTCCTGAAAAGTGGGATTTGAAAGCTACTACAATAAGAGACAACTATGAACTTGCTGATATGTCTCTTGATAAAATCTATGGGATGCTCAAGACTCATGAACTTGAGATGGAGCAAAGAAAGAAGAGGCATGGAGGGAAGTCTAAGACAATTTCTTTAAAGGCTGAAGAAAAGCCAATTGTCTCTAGGAAGGCAATAGGAAAGGCTCTCATCATACAGTCTGATTCAGAGTCATCAGATTTTGATGATGATGATTCAGAACCTGAAAATTTATCTGAAGTGGATGTTGATGCAGAGATGATGCAACTGTGTGCTCTTATGGTAAAGGGTATCACAAAGATAGCCTACAAGAAATTCAGAAAGGGTGAGAAATTTTCCAGGAAAGGTGGAAGTTCAGATAAGAAAGGGTTCAGAAAGACTGAAGGCAAAGGAGGAAAGTCTGACAGAGGAGACAACT
The DNA here is from genome assembly GCF_009905375.1 of Apium graveolens. Taxonomy (NCBI): domain Eukaryota; kingdom Viridiplantae; phylum Streptophyta; class Magnoliopsida; order Apiales; family Apiaceae; genus Apium; species Apium graveolens. Next base: position 73,728,863 of record NC_133649.1, read on the forward strand.
CAAATGTCAAATGCTACAATTGTGGTGAAAGAGGCCACATCTCTCCTGATTGTAAGAAAAAAAAGGTGATAAAGGCCAGACACTCATCACAAAGAAGAAAAACTGAGCAGACACTTCAGAATCTGAAGAAGAGGTGAACTATGCCTTAATGGCAAATGCTGATAGCAGTTACGATGCTGCTGAACTAAAGGTACCTCTATCAACTCTTGCTTTTGATACAGAAGATATTACTGAGTTGAGATTATTTCTGAAAAACATTTATATTAGCTATAGAGATCAGACTTTAGAGAATGAAAGATTAAAATCTGAAAATCTAAAGTACAAAAAACAGAAATAGCTATCTTGAAGAAGAGTTAGTCAAGATGAACACTATTCAGACAACGAGAGATAATGCTATGTATGTTAAGAATGAATTGCTTAAACAGAATGATTATCTAAAAACGTAAATAGAAAAAGAAAGAGAAATCATCAGGACTTGGACTAACTCGGGCAAAACAACTCAGAATATTCTAAGTAGTGGAAACTGGAAAGAGGGGTTAGGTTATAAAGATGGTAAAAGTGAGAAAAGGACTTTTCCAATTAAGCCAAAGGTAAATCCTGTTAAATTTGTTATAAAAACTGCCGTGTCTGATTCTGAAGAGATGAAAGACTCTAAAACAGAAGTCAAAGAAAAGTCAACTTCTGACAAATTAAAACAGAATAAACTAGCTTTGGTAAACATTGGCTTAATGAAAAAGAAGCAGCTTAAGTATAAGCTGAAAGTGATTAAAAATTTGAACAAGGTAAAGGAAGCTAGGAAAAATAGGAATGGAAAGGAAGGTGTGAATAAAAGTAATAATTATATACCTATTCCTAATGCTCCTACAAAGAAATGCTATAATTATGGAAACTCTAACCATCTTGCTTCTTTTTGCAGGAAAAATAAAGATATAAACTCTTTACCTCCTAGATCAGGAGTTCAGAGTCAGTCTGTTAGGTTTAAACCATAATATCCTTATTTTCATTGTGGTAGTTTATGGCATTCTATTTATACTTGTAAGGAATATCATAGTTTGTACTATGATTATTATAAAATAAAACCTTCTATAAAGAAAGTTAGTGTAATTCCTTCTAGTGTAAATTCTGATGCAAAGTCTGATATAAAGTCTGATAAAAAGCATGTTATCATAAACTCTGAAACCAAATCCGCTGCAAATGCTAACAAACTTAACAAGGCCAAAGGATCCAAGCAAGTATGGGTCCTTAAAACTAATCAATAGTGGTCTTTGTGATTGCAGGGCAACAGGATAAACATCCTGGTTCTGAACAGTGGATGTTCAGGACATATGACTGGAAATAAAGCCCTGCTATCAGAATTTATGGAGAAAGTTGGCCCAGGAGTTTCTTATGGAGATGGAAAATGGGAAAGACTCTGGGATATGGCAATATCAATCTTGGGAATGTCATAATTGAATCAGTAGCTCTTGTCTCAGGACTTAAACATAATCTGCTAAGTGTGAGTCAAATCTATGACAGAGGTTATCATGTAGATTTCTTTGAAGAACACTGTGAAGTTTTAAGTAATTCTACAGGAAAAGTGGTTCTGAAAGGTTACAGACATGGTAACATATATGAAGCCAGACTTTCAACAAATTCTGATGGTTCTGCAATCTGTCTCTTAAGCAGAGCATCAATTGAAGAAAGTTGAAATTGGCACAAGAGACTCTCTCATTTAAATTTCAACAATATAAATGAGCTAGTAAAGAAAGATCTTGTGAGAGGACTGCCAAAATCAATATTTGCTCCGGATGGTGTTTGTGACTCATGTCAAAAGGCAAAACAAAGAAAATCTTCATTCAAGAGCAAAACTGAATCCTCAATTCTTGAGCCTTATCACTTACTGCATGTTGATCTATTTGGTCCAGTCAATGTCATGTCTATTGCAAAGAAGAAATATGCTAGGTTATAGTGGATGAGTTCATAAGATACACTTGGGTGTATTTCTTGCACAAGAAGAATGAAACTGCATCTACTCTAACTGATCATGTCAGACAGCTGGATAAGTTAGTCAAAGATTCTGTTAAAATAATAAAAAGTGATAATGGCACTGAGTTCAAAAATTCAATCATGGAAGAGTTCTGCAAAGAGCAGGGAATAAAGCAGGAATTTTCTGCACCTGGAACTCCACAGCAGAATGGAGTTGTAGAAAGAAAGAGCATGACTCTTATTGAAGCTGCATGAACTATGCTTGATGAAGCAAAGCTACCAACCTATTTTTGGATTGAATCTGTGCAGACTGCTTGTTTTACACAGAATGCTACACTAATAAACAAGCATGAAAAAACACCATATGAGATGGTGAAGAAAAAGAAGCCAAATCTGAAATACTTTCATGTATTTGGATGCAAGTGTTTTATTCTTAAGACTCATCCTTAACAGCTGTCAAAATTTGATCTAAAAGCTGTTGAAGGAATTTTTGTTGGATATCCACTTTCCACAAAAGCCTTCAGAGTCTACAATTTAAGAAAAAGGGTTGTCATGGAATCTATCAATGTATCTTTTGATGATAAGAAGATTACTGGGCTTGAAGATTTCAATGATCATGATCAGCTGAGATTTGAAAATGAAGATGTAAATTCTGATTCTGTAAATTCGGATGACCTAAATCCTGATCATGTAAGTTCTGACGGGTTAAATTCTGATGTCATTGAAACTGTGGTAACCGCTCCAAAGGAAAATGCACCTGTCCAGGGGGAGCAAGCTGATAATCATACCACATCTCAAGGCTCTCAAGAAGCATCAGAACCAGTCACTGGCTCTTCAAGTTCCGATTCATCAAGTTCTGATGAGCCAAATTCTGACAAATCTGGAAACTCTAATTCTTCAATTCCTGAAGGATTCAACTCAAATTATGGAATCTCAGAGAGCATAACTTCAGGGGGAGCATCAGAAAATGCTGATGGAGACAGCATGGATTATGGGGGAGGATCCAATTCTAGAGATCATTTCCATCTGCAAGAAAGTGGACTAAATCACACACACCTGACTTAATAATTGGAGATCCTGAAGTAGGTGTCAGAACTAGAACAACAACAATAAATGAATGTCTCTATCATTCCTTTCTATCTCAGACTGAACCAAAGAAAGTAGAAGAAACTCTTTAAGATGCTGATTGGGTGCAAGCAATGCAGGAAGAGTTAAATGAATATGAAAGAATAAAGTCTGGACCCTAGTGTCCAGACCAAAGAACAGGTCCATTGTTGGCACAAAATGGGTGTTCAGAGACAAAACTGATAGTGATGGCATAATAACGAGGAATAAAGCAAGACTGGTTGCAAAAGGATATTCTCAACACGAGGGTATTGATTATGATGAAACATATGCTCCAGTTGCTAGATTGGAAGCCATAAGAATCTTTTTGGCTTATGCTGCTCACAAGAAGTTTAAAATCTTTCAAATGGATGTAAAGAGTGCATTTCTCAATGAAGAATTAGAGGAAGAGGTATATATTGAACAACCTCCAAGATTTGTAGATACAAAATTTCCTAATCATGTCTACAGACTTGATAAAGCACTCTATGGCCTAAAGCAAGCTCCAAGAGCATGGTATGAAACTCTGGCACAATTTCTTCTAGAAAGTGGATTTACCAGAGGCACAATTGATAAAACTCTGTTTTATATCAACCATGGCAAGGACTTACTTTTAGTCTAAATTTATGTTGATGATATCATTTTTGGTTCTATAAATGCCAAACTCTGTGAAACATTTTCAAAGCTAATGTAGTCAAGATATCAAATGAGTATGATGGGAGAACTTAGCTATTTTCTGGGACTTCAAGTCAAGCAAACTGAAGAAGGTACTTTCATAAATCAATCCTAGTACACCAGAAATTTACTCAAGAAATTTAGAATGCAAGACAGTTCAACTGCATCCACTCCCATGGCCACAGCCACAAAGTTAGATAAAGACACTGGAGCATCAATAGATATTACTAACTTTAGAGGTATGATTGGCTCACTTCTATATTTGACTGCAACTAGACCTGATATCATGTATGCTACCTGTCTTTGTGCAGGATTTCAGGCTGATCCAAGAGAACCTCATCTAATAGCTGTGAAAAGAATTTTCAAGTACCTCAAGGGTACAGCTGATCTAGGATTGTGCTATCCTAGGGAATCAGACTTTAAGCTAATAGGTTACTCAGATGCAGATTTTGCAGGATGCAAAATAGACAGGAAAAGCACTACTGGAAGCTGCCAATTTCTTGGAGGCAGATTGGTTTCTTGGTTTAGCAAGAAATAGAAATCAATTTCCACATCAACTGCAGAAGCAGAATATATTACTGCAGGAAGCTGTTGTGCACAGATTCTTTGGATGAAGAATCAGTTACTCGACTACGGGTTAGAATTTTCTAAAATACCTATTTACTGTGATAATCAAAGTGTTATTGCTATGACAGGAAATCCAGTTCAAAACTCAATGACAAAGCACATCAGCATTAAGTACCATTTCATAAGGGAACATGTGATGGAAGGTACCGTGGAATTGCATTTTGTTCCAACAGATCAACAACTAGTAGATATATTCACAAAACCACTATGTGAAGCTACTTTTACAAGATTGGAAAATGAACTTGGAATGGTTTCAGGTTCTTTCTCAAAATCTGTTTAGTTTTTGTTCTCATACATCAGACTTTATGATCAGTGTTTACAGATTTTCTTATCTCAATATAATATGTGCTTAAATTGTAACATATTAAACACTGCTTATTATCTGATGTGATTTTATAAACTCTGAAAGTGTTTTGAATATTCTGTGACTATTCAATCCGATGAGGATTATCTTGTTAAATGCTGACTTAGTAGTCTTTAACAAACTATGTATCCCATGTTTGAATAAGTTATTTATGTGGAAATCAATAACCAAGCAAATTCTGATTTTGATCTTAGTCAAATTTACTTCATGTATCTTATTACTAAGTCACAAACTAGATTATTGTTTCTTATCTGTCAAATTCTGATGTCAGTAAATCTTAAGGATGAATTACATGCTTGATAAGCCTCACTTATCTGCAGATTTTTTTTTTGAAATCAGGTGCTCCTGTGAGATCTAGAGTAAATATGTGAAAGGGAAGATCCAAGTGCATTGCTAGTATTAAGTTATATGCATTAGAAAAGCAAATTCATTTTTCTTGGTGATTTTTCGCATTCTCTGATTACTGGAGAAATATTCTGATAACATCATAAATTTTGATGGAAGTTGTAACTCATTTACACTGAGAAGCCCTTGTCAAAAAAATTTCAAAAGATGCATAAAATAAGCACAAACAGTTGAGGTGGATTCTTGCATAACTTTATTCTACAGTAGACTTCACAATTCAAGACAGATTTTAAGCATTTTTCTTAGTTATGCCTTATTTCTAAGATATACTGAAGTTTATTAGACTTTAATCTTTATCTGAACATTTGCACATACACACACTATCACTCCATATAAATGATGAAAATTACTGTGGTGATTAAGTTATTTCTGATAAATAGTTAAGTATTATTTGCATAAATTCTGAGGACAAGTTCTGATTATGTTCTGATGATTAAACTCTGGAGACACCAGATAGTATTTGTGTGAAGAAACACAGAAATAGTCATTCACTTTTTGAGTACAGAAGCCATGTTCTAATGACCATTAAATTTTAATAATAGTCAAGTTCTGATGCAAACTCTGATGCTTACTTGTCACATTTTAATTGGTTGATTTATTATTAATTTTTACTATAACGGTAATTGTTTTCAGAAAATAATTAAAGTGAGATAAAAATAGTGATAATCATTTGGTTAATGGGTTGCGTGTTTGTTTTGGTAACCGCATGTGAGTAATAATTACTGCATGTTTACCGTGCCCACTAATAATGTTTTGACTGTTTACATGCTGTCAGGTGTAAAATGTCTATTCTGCTTCACAAATATAGCCGTTGTCACATGGAGAGTATAAATATTAGAGTTAAAAGATTTTACAATCTTTTACCTACTTTTAATCTTTTCTAATCTCTCTTATTCTCTCTCACTCTCTATTATTCTCTGAAGCTATTTTCTCACAGGCATTTTAACAAACACTCTATACACATACAACTTTTCACTTAATTTTCACAGAAATGGCACCTAAGGATCTTATCTATGATGGAGCCAAGTTTTTCCCCAACAACTATATGGCTATTCTCAACAAGGACGAGGCTCCATCAGAACTTCACTTCATTCAAGATTTTCTCGCTCGAAGTGAAATTGGGTATGCTTAGACCCAACCACGGACTCTCTCAGGCAAGCAAATTCTGGATTTTTGGAGGTCTGGAGTCTATGATAATGGTGGTGAAAGTGGGTCCCCAAGCATCATTTTTACAACTGGGGAAGATGAGCACTTGCTAACCTTGTTAACTGTTCGACAAGCATTGCATCTACCAGAAAACTGTACTTACAATTCACAAGTTGGGGAGTCAGTTCTTCAAAACATGATGGCAAATCTTGGCTATGAGAAGTCTCTTTCCAAGCGTGGACAACTGAAGAGGCCCTACATCAGGAGGGAGTGGAGCTTCTTTTTCGATTGTATTACCAAAGCCTTTGTGAGTCCCTTAATAATTCAACAAGAATTACAGAATGGGGGTTGAATGGAATTCTTGAAACTTTTTCTTAAATAAAATTATTCTAACTTAAATATATATATCAGTGTGAATTGATTTGCAAAGTGCGGAATAATAACTTCAAGTAATCAAAACACAAGTAATTAAAAACACAAGTCTTTAAAAACTTTCTAGTGGATTTGAATGTATCCACCAGAGATATATAATATATATCGAGAGAACTCTGTGTAGCAAAAAGCTCACAGCTGCTTACAAATGTTGAATAACTAAGAATACAGAGAAATGCTAAGAATACAGCTTACAAATGTTTCTCTTCTTGTATCTCATTTTTTTTTCTATTTGCTGCTTTTTGGTTTATATATCACCAAGATTACAAAGCAATAAGACAAGATAATAAAACAAAAACTATCAAGTCTAATACTATGCTACTTCATTACTCTATTCCAGCATCTTTGAATATCTTCATAATAGCATGGAAATGGCAGTGCTTCTTTGTTCTCGAAAACCCAGTTGAATAGGCTTCCACATTCCATTTGCATACACTCGACGCATGTGATTGTGTTGTCACTGTCAACAGATGTTTGAATTCTTTATCCGTCGGGTTCATGATCATCCGTCGAGTTCATGATCATCCGTCGGGTTGTCTAGTTGATCATCCGTCGAATGGCATTGTTGTTTATCCGTCGGGTAGCAATTTGGCACTTGACTTTATTTCATTTATGCAGGATTACAAGACATCATCTATGTACAATTAATCAACCTATTCTGCATATCTAGTTAAAGTCAACATGACTTGAGTACTACTTACAGAATCTAAACAATGTGTATGCAGAAATGTGCTACAGACTTATTGTTACATAAGCTACTCACTCGATGGATAATAATTCATCATCCGTCGGGACTATATTGAGTCATCCGTCGGGACTATAATCCTTATCCGTCGAGTGCTACATTTTTCACTAAGTAAAATCTACCAAGGTGTTTTGTTAATGAAATCCTTATCCGTCGGGACTATAATCCTTATTTATCGTTTTTGTTGTTCTAATAAGCCCCAAGCCTTTAGTGAGTTAATTGAACCCTTTAAACTTCACAAAAGGGCTTTCACAGACTTATTATCTGCTGATAATAAGAAGGATATACTAAGAGCCCTCCAAATTCCCCAATCTGTCAAACAATTATTAGTAAATTCTGATCCTCACACATACACAACCATTTATCCTGATGTTGCACCTACACAACCTACTACTTCTCAATCTCCACCAACCCAGCCTTCCCTCAACCAGCACAATCCTCTCAACCACAACCATCAGCACCTACTATCAGAACCTCACCTCTCAAGTCCAAATCTAAACCACACTCTGGTACATCTAAACAAGTGCTAGTTGTGAAATCTGCTACACTATCTAGGCCCAAAACCAAAAGAACTATCTGTGTGCCTAAATCTCCACCAAGGAGAAGAAGAAAGTTGATTCTGATAGATGAATCTGATGAGGATGAACAGGTCTAGGTTCCTGCATCAGAACCTGTGACATTAGAAGATGAAGAGGTAACTCCTCAGAAATAGAATGAAGCTGAGGGTTCTGGGATTTTGAAAAGGAAAAGACCTTCAAGTTCTGATACAGATCATGTCACCCTCCATCTAGAAAATCAAAATCAAGGAAGATAAGAGCAGGTGTGCATCTTGCACAAATTCAATTTAAGGATGCTGAAGATGCTGAGGAAGGGGATCAGGAATCTCTGATCTCATCAGAACCTATTGTGATTGAAGCCCCGCCAGCACCTGAAGAAGTTCTGATTCAGGAATATGAAATTCCTGATGTCCACAGATCAGAACCTGTACAAGAATCTGTGATTTCTCCACCTCACTCTCCAACCAAAGAAACCGCCTCAGTTGAAGATTCAGAGTTAAGTCCTGAAATTGACATTCACGGGTTGAATATTCCAAATGTTTTGTATTTGGAAGCACCACCAGCAAAAGAGTCCACTCCACCTGTTTCTCCAATACTAAATGCTGAAATTCCTACTACGCCAATTCTGGATTTGGAAACTGAAGATCAGAATTTGGAAACAGATGAAGTTACTCCAGAATCTCCTTCAGTTACACACACTCTGGTTGTAATAACCCCCAAAATTTTGAACTTTTTGTAACCCTTGTGAATAGTGTTTTAGCTGAATGAGAAAACTTTTCATGCCACACTATGTAGGGGTTCTGTTATGGATATTCTGAGATTTTATTAGTACTCTATATGGTATATGAGTGTATGTAAAGATCATCAGAATCCAATTCCGAACACTTTGATTTTTCCCGGAAATACACTAGATACGGAGAGAATTGAGTATAAGGTAACAGGATAAAAAGGATTTAAATTAAAGGATTATAATAGAGGATCATAAAAAGGAATGTAATGTATTGAGAAAGGTTATGGGAACCTAAGTAATAAGATCCCGGGTATGATCCTTCAAACGATAAACGAAAAACGAAAGTTAAGCGAACCGTATAACAGATCAGCGGTCATTAGGCAAACAATTAGGAAGTTAATCAAAGGGATTAGAGAGAGTGATGTCACCCAACCAATGAGAAGAGGACAAGGAGGGAAAGATGACATCACAACATGACATAGGCATGACATGGGAAGGAAGGAGATGTGGTGGATTTTTAACCACACAAAATCAAGGTTAAATTGGTAATTAACCAAAAACAAAACAAAACCAAATCAACCAAGCCAAATAATTCATTCTTCATCAAAACAAAAAAAGAAACCAAGGCATTATTCTTCAATTGCTCTCGGCTTTTTACTATTCCAAAGGCAAGAAATTTCAAAAATTCAAGATCCAAGCTTCCTAAATTGGTGAGTTAATTCCCTAATCATCCTTATGCATAGTTAGGGCTATATCATGAGTTTAAGCCATCAATTCTTTCTCAATCTTCTTCATTAAATCAATGAAGAAGACAATGAATAGTGTTTTCAAGTTTTTAACTTGAAATTTTTCTTGTTTTCCTTTAAGATCCAAGCATCCCTAAGACTTCTCAAAGCTTCTTAAGGCTTCCTAGCTACTCCCACCACTTCAAGGAAGGTATATCATCTCCAAACCCTAGATTCCTATGTTTAATAAGATGATTTTGATTATTATGGTGATATTGTAGCTTAATGTTTGTGGTTTAGAGTTTGGGTTGAAGTGGTATTGAAATGGAATGGTAAATCTTGTTGTTTTGGTTAAAAGAATGTAGTATAGTTAAATTCAAGCTTAGGCATAAGTATGAATGTTAAAAAATTGAATTGATTGGGGCTGTTATGATGTGATAAGGATGGATGTTGGTTGTATGATTGATTTGAGGTTGAATTGGGATGGTTTTTGAATGGTTTAAAATTGGGAAATCGCGTAAACATAGCCGTCATAACGTCCGATTTTCTTTAGACTGTTTTTGTGCATAACATTAGGACCCGAGAACCCCCTGCTAGATTATGACCATTGCCATGTCTAAATAGCTCGTGTTACGAGCTTCGTTTTGATATGTAGTTCGTTCGATTCCGATGCACGGTTTAGGAGAAACGACCGTTTCAAGTAACGGCGTTTCGCGAACGAAACATTTCCCCTCGCCTTACTTTGAAACCTTGGTTAAGGACCTTAAATGACTAATTAGGGGTAAGAAACATTTATGGTAAGTGTGTTAGGCAGTTGGTAAGACACTCGCGAAGGAATCGCCTTAAAACTCGTAAAGGTTAAATTATTAAAAATGGTGGAGCCGAGGGTACCCGAGTGACTTAAGAGAATCAATAAGCGCAAAACAAGCGTTAGAGTCTAAGTTAGTTAAAGTATAGATTTACAAGTGACTTTGGTTTAATTCCAACTTACTTGTTGTTTATAGGTTACCAGACTCAGTCCCGAGCCTTTTATCACCCCAAGTCGCTCAGGCAAGTTTTCTACCCGTTATACTGTTGTCGTGATGTATATATGTATATGCATTATCTTGCAGTAGATGCATGTTGGTTAATTAGCAAATGTTGCGATATATTGTAGCATGTTATATGGTACATATGCATGCCTGTTTCGTATTCTTGCCATATATATCTGTTGGTTCAGTTGATAATACCTATGCTAGAGGATAGCTGTAATTTGCATATACCCTTATTATAGGGACCCAAAAGATGAAAACATTTTCTAAAACCGGGAGTCGAGGATCCCTAGTAGATTTTATATATATATATATATTATATATATATATATGGTTATAGTTTTCAAAACTATTAATCGAATAAGGGTTATTCGATAACTTTATATTATTTATTGAATATTATTTCGAATATTCATCAGAGGACTTATGACTCCTTTATATTATTCATTGAATATTATTTCGAATATTCATCCGAGGACTTATGACTCCTTTATTTTATTATGGAATATTATTTCGAATATTCATCCGAGGACCTATGACTCCTTTATTTTATTATTGAATATTATTTCGAATATTCATTCGAGGGCTTATGACTCAGTTTATATTATTTAATGATTATTAATTGGATAGTCATTTGAGGATGTATTGACTCCTTTATTTTATTTAATGAATATTATTTATAATATTCATTCGAGGTATTATGACTCCGCTTATTATTTAATAATATTCTTTATTTTATTTAAGAATAATGTTCGATAATCAAACTTACTTTTGATATTCAAATAAAGATATTACTTTCGTATAAGTATATCTTTGATTATTTGCTATTCATTTCAAGTATAAGTTTTCCAACTTCTACCTCAATTATTCCTTATGGGAATATTATTTAAATAATAATATTCAGATATTTCTTTCATATCGGGACTGATTTATTTTAACAAATCAGTATTACTCCAAATATTCTTAAAAATGTTTTCGAGTCATCAAAATGAATTTAAAAAGGGTAGAGCGGATCCCAAAACTTGTTTTCAAATTCAAGATCTTCCATTTTAAGGGGGCTTGAATACTCGCTCAAAAATCTAGGGAATCCGGCTCTATGGTGTATTTTATATTCGCAACAAGGTTGCAGTTTTGGTAAATGAATTGATTACTTACCCAACGTTCGGGAAGTAAGTCCATCTATTGAGTCGGCATAAGCAACATGGGCTCAGTGGGCGTCCATGATAGTGTAAGTGGCTCAGTGGGAGTCCATCAAATGCATAAGTGGCTGAGTGGCAGTCCAGCATAATGTCCTATTACGACCAGGGTGATGACCAGTGGGGAATTCGTCCATCTACTAGTAGAAAAGGTTACTTATTGGTATCTTTGCCTGATCAGCAAGATATCATGTTTATGCCAAAATTCTTTTCCTTTCCAAAATTCATTGGATGTTTCAAACTCTGTTCATACTTTACATGATACAGGTTTCCAGGAAATGTATAAGAGATATATATGTGGATATATATATCAGGACTTAATGAAGTACCTCGTAACTTCATTTCATTCAATAATATTTCAAAGATTTAATCTATTCAAGTCTTAACTTGTGGTCTTATCTATGGGATGAACTTTTGATACCTATTATACTTTGAACAGTGGTAGTTCAAGTAGTTTTCTAAAATGATATAAGTGTAGTGAAGTATTTGGTAACTTCATCCCTTATTTTTACTTATATCTAGTAAGTAATTATCTTACACATGATAAAAGATTCTAGTAAGTATCCATTTAGATACTTATATTATTGTTATCACTATATATTATCTTGCGAGCTGTAAGGCTCACTCTTGCTTTATTTCTTCATCACACAACAACAGTTAGGAAAGATGGCCAGACTCCAGCAGACCCAGCGCAAGCGCGTGGGAAGCGTCCCGCGTCTTCCCGATGATGTTGTAGCTGCTATAGCTGTAGAGGTAGATCTATTGTAGATCATACCATCTACTTTTGAGAATCAATTATGTACAATTATAACTTGTGGCAGATAATGGCAATTAACTGTAAATTAGCAAGTAATCATTTTGGGTTGTAATAACTTTTAAATTGTGGATTCAAAGACTTGTACTTATTTCAATTTCATCTCTGAGACTATAACGGGTTGTGGTGTGTGTTAGTGTGGGGTCACAGCATAAGGTTATTTATTATTAATTAAGTGAAGTGATATTATGGAAAGAAAGACCGTGACGACCCGGATCCCCGACCCCGAATCTGGGGGTGTTACACTGGTGTTATTAGAAGATGATGAGATTTTATCAAATTCTGGAGACAGTGCTCCAGCAAGTGCTCCAGTCAATGCTCCAATTCTTGGCAAGGAGGCACTGCTTAAATTTGTTGAAGAAGATGCTCTTGTTCCTTGGGAGGACACTCACAGAGGAGTTGAATGGACAAAGAAGTGGAATGAACCTGACTTCATTCCCAGCCCAACTATTCTGACAGATCATGTTGCAAAAGCTGATGAGTTGCTGATAAATTCTGACTTCAAAACACAACTTAAAATCACTGCTCTCAGTACTAAAACTCTTCAAGGTCTACACTCCAAGACTCATGCAAATGTTGATAAACTTCAGGAAATAGCTGATAAGCTAGACATGGTGATCAAACTAGACAAGAAGAGGTTTATCAGACCACTTCAAGAAAAAGTGGATGCTATTGAGCTTGTTCAAGACAAGCAGCAGGCCCAACTGGATGAGGATTATAAAATCAAGCTGCTCAACAGACGTCAGTTAAATGAGATCCAATCTTCAGTGGAACTCCTTATTTCTCTACTCCTGACAGATGATGCCAAAAAGGGGGAGAAGGTAGTTAAGTCCAAATGCTCAATTAGCAAGGCACTGAAGAAAAAGGATGATTCTAAAGATGACCAGGGAAACCCTAGCAAGGGCAAATGTCAAAGTCAAGGAAAGCAAGATAGCATAATTCCTATTCAGAAAGTACCTGATAGTAAGATTTCTGATAAATCTACTATTCAGAGGAGTAGTAAGGAAGGAAAGAAGACTTCAGCTACAGATCAAACTTTGCTGCTCACAAGTTCTGAAATTGAAGATCAAGTTCTGAACAGCAAGTTCTGATAATCAAATTCTGATGAGAAAGTCTGATGTTCTCATTCAAGGTGGAAGTCAAGACTCAAAAAAATTCATGCAAACCTTAAAGTTCAAGGGAAAGAAGGCAACCTTCTTTTACAAGGATCCTAAGATTCAAGACTTAGATGAGGAACTTGTAAAGAGACTGTTCCTTAAGGATAATCCAGGAGTGGATTTAGAGGAACTTAGAGAAGAAGAAGAAGCAAGATTTAATGCTGAAAAGTCAAAATTACAGTCTAAAGCTTCTAATGCAAAGAAGCCTCCCAAACCTAAGGAGAAAGGTATAGTAATAAGAGAAAGATCTTCTACAGAGATTCCTAGATCAAGGACTAGATCTCAAACTACTACTGATCCCAAAGACAAGGGAAAAGGAAAAGTTGGGGAGACAATCAAGAAAAAGAAGATAAAGATTCGTCAAATTCTGATGGATCCTGTGTGCAAGATGGTTCAAGTCTTTGATGATACTGCTGCTGAAGATGAAATAGTTGAAACTCTGAAGAGAAAGAGGATGACAGAAGAATCTAAGATAACCTCTGACATAGCTCAACTTGTTCAGAGTGAAGATATTTTAGAACAGCAAGCTACAGATGAAACTGCAAATCTTGACCAATTCATCAAGACGTCAACCTCTGATACTGCTCAAGTTGAGATAGACAGCTTAACACTTGATCAGAAAAAGAAGCTGCTATGGAACAAAGCTACTCCAATGGAACCTAAGACTAATCTAATGTTGAATCAACTTGTAGCATTTGGATTAAAAGCTAAGCAAGCTAGAGACAAGTCTGGGTTAGGAGAAGTTACTCTCAGAGATCCTTTCATTTTGACAGACAAACCATATGAAGAAATTAAACAAAAGCACCTTGACAAAGTGTTGTCTGCTCAAATTGTCATGGATACTCATGATGAATCAGAAGTTAAAGAAAAATTGATCCTGTTTCTCAATGATGGCAGAACTTACAGACTAGCAGATTTTGATGTGCTAAAGAAGTCTGTCAAAGAGCTTCAACATATTCACTACCTTCTAGAAGTAAAATCTGATGTTACAAGAAGATGGCCATATTACATTTTGAAGGCTATAAGAGATCTTCTCAGAATTCTGGTGCAAAAGCTTATAAATACATTCCAAAAATTACTGAAGATGATGGAAGGGAAGTTTCTATGAAGAAGAAGTCTGCCAAGATTGAAGTAATTCTGAAGGGAAAGTGTTTATGCTACAATGAAGACTCTTCATATCCCAGAGTTATCAGACTTGGAGATGGGCTTGAAAGAACATCTATTCCTGCACTCAGAGTAGCCATTTATCAGATTGGTGATAATGAAGATGAAGAACAGATGCAAGTCAAAGCACAGTTAGTTGAAGTTCTGAGAAATGTTGAGGAAAAGCTGGTAACAGACTTTACAAGGAATTACTATTGATTCAGATTGATCCAGTGATATTGGTAAAGCTACATGTACTGTAAGTTGTATTTAGCTGTTTAAAATAATATCTCATTACATTTGTACTTAAATGTTTTTGACATCATCAAATCTGTTAACTTGTATATTTTTCATAATTTACATGTTGGGGAAGATTGTTAGATATATTTATGATGTCATGTCTAATCTGATTTGTTTAGTTTCAGAACTTATTATCAGAACTTAACTGGAAATCAGAACTTACGAAAGACAGGAAGTTATCAGAACTTATATCAGGACTTAGGTGCGGGTACACTTCAGATAAGGAAAGCAGCTGATTTACAGGAGAGGATCTGGATTAAACAAGTAAAGATATGCATGAAGAATTGGACAGTTATAGGACTGCAGTAGATAATCTCTAATTGATGTATTCTAAGAAACAGAATCATTATCATATCAATTAGTAGTTATCTTGTAACTGTGTATTATATAAACACAGATTAGGGTTTACACTAGATGTGTTATCATTCATGAGAATATTATTCATTGTAACCCTAGCAGGTCTTAGTGATATCATACATCACTGAGAGAGTAGATTAAACATACTGTAACGGAGTTTGATATATTGAATAAACTTGTATTCTGTTACATACTTGTGTTTATAATCGAATTGATTGTAGATACTACATTCAACCCCCTTTCTATAGTATCATTGAGGCCTAACAAGTGGTATCAGAGCCAATCTGTTAAGCTTACAAACAGTTAAGATCCAAACAAGCAATCAATCATGTCTGATCAAGGTTCCTTTACTTAGGGTGTCTGAGTACCATGTATGAAGTGTGAAGATGGCTATGTTTCTGTGTTATCATTAACGAAAATATTATTCATTGTAACCCTAGCAGCTCTTAGTGATATCATACATTACTGAGAGTAGATTAAACCTACTGTAACAGAGTTTGATATATTGAATAAACTTGTTTTCTATTACATACTTGTGTTTATAATCGAATTGATTGTAGATACTATATTCAAGCCCCTTCTATAGTATCATTGAGGCCTAACACATACCTTTCCTATAACGTGTCAAACATAAAATGCATTATTAACCAAAGTATCAAACATAAACATGAACAATTAAGAAAGGGATAGATTTTGGTAGTGGAGATTACCAAAGTGTAATCCAACATTTTCTTCTTTAATTCTTCTGGAATAATATGCCAATTAACATGAGTAAGCGACACATGATCCTTAACCAGCGTCCCCAGAAAATTACTCAGCTCTCGCCTACTTTTAGATACCATATTTAAAGCATAACAAGGCACCAAGATTTCGTCTAGCAACATTTATTCATACACATTCATGAAAATCCATTACCAAGTAGCATAACAATCACGAACATTATAATGCCAATTATTAGGGCACCAATATTTTTCAACAAAGCATAATTAAAAGCTCACATACATTTAAATATAACACCATGGGATACCAGATTTAACCTAAATAGGGAAGATAATTAGAATTTAACTTCTGTAAATTAAAATTTTTCCAGAAAATGAACTACTATTAGATTCTGAATACGAAAAAACCTTAACTCATGAACTCATAATAAGCAATGCATTCCAACTGTCTATAATATCATAAACCAGAGACCAAGTAGGTATAAACAAACAGCAGACTTAATCAAACACAGAGAAAATAAATTTATTCGTGCATGCATACATCACCATACTTAATCAAACAAATACACATAAAAGCATAGAAAAATACACATAAAACCGTAGAAAAAGTACCTTAATAGCTTTAAATTTTAACCTCTTAAAACTTCAATCTCTTTAAACTTTATTCGCTTAGCCCCAATCTCCTGTAAAACTAAAAGAGTCAATTAATAAAAAGCCACAATGAATGTAAAAGCCCCAATTATAGAAAAAATTACCTCAATTGCAAAATCCCCAATTTATGAATCCCTAATTGCCTGCAAATTGAAAAAAAAATTGAACCTCAGTAACCGTAATCATCCAAAATATGTGTGTTTGTGTATTAGAATACCTCTAATTCGGAGCTCAGTTATCTTCAATTCGGAACACTCCGAGGTCGCACTTTTGTGAGAGGGTTTGAAGAGAGAGAGAAAGAGAGATGAAGACTAGTGAGTGTGTTTAGAGAGAGAGAGAGATGAAGAGAGACCAACTAGGGAGAAAGAGATGAAGATATGAAGATCCATGGAGAGAGGGTGGGAGAGATGAAGAGAGACATAGGGCTGAGAGAGAGAGAGAGCGGGTGAGAGTGTTTAGGATAGTGAAGTTGTAATTTGGGGGGAATATTACCGCCCAGACATTTCACCTCGATAACTGTGTCGCTATTTTTAATCTTAATTAATAAATTTGTAATTTTTTATTTTTATATATATAAAAAACATTTTATTTTATTTATTTATAATTTCATTTGTCTCTGAAATAAAATTTAATAAATCATAAAATTTTGGTAATATTTTATATGATATTTTAAAGTTATATATAATCTAAAATATTATTACAATAATTAATTTATATTAATGTATTCACTAAAATAATTTTAAAAATAAAAAAGTAGCTATTGTAACAGTAAATGTTGGTGTTACATGTTGTGCGACACCGTAACTTTCATGCAACATTAGCTTTATAGCTATTGTAAGAGCAAATCAGTACTGTTACAATAACATAAGAATTTCTTAGCTATTGCAACGAAATGCTTGTAATGCTTTTCAAAAACCATTGCATCTGGCCATTTATGGCGTAGTGCGATAAGTATAATGGCTTGTCGAGATCTGTTAGTTCTCTATAAGTGTTTTGACTTGTCGAGGTCTCTTAGTTCTCTATAAGTGAACTTGGCTTGTCGAGGTCTCCAAATTTTTGCATGTAGAAATGACTTGTCGATATCTCTGAGATCTCTATAAGCATTTTTACTTGTCGATATCTCTGAGATCTCTAATGAGAATTTGACTTGTCGATATCTCCAATTTTCATGTCTTCATTTGGCTTGCCGATATCTCTGAGTTCTTTAATGCAGAAATGACTTATTAATATCTTAGAGATCTCTATATACATTTTAACTTGTAGATATCTCTGAGATCTCTAATGATAATTTTACTTGTCGATATCTCCAATATTCATGTCTTCATTTGGCTTGTCGATATCTCTGAGACTTCTCTATAAACCATTTTGGACTTCTCGATAAGTCATTCTGGAGTTTTCGAATGACTTCTATATATGATTTGATCTGTGACTTGTAGGTATCTTGACTTAAAATATTTTTCACAAAACAGATTTATTCAACTCCAAGCTTCTTCACAATTTCTCTGAGGCATGATCTTCTTGTTATTCTTCCAGAGTTTATTCTTAGGCTTGAGACAGTTTACAGAAAAATACTCGAGTCTAATTTTTGACATTTTTACAGACACAAGTAATACAGTACAAAATACAAATTTAGATTATCATACAACTAATTCTTAGGGTTGTCAATTTGAATTAGTCTTGTTATAATACGGCATGTCTTGCACAACACTATTTGCTCAAGTATCTCAGCTAACCTCTCGTGTACAAAGCCAGTAACATGACATCAAGTCCTTAATAGACTCCCACAAATATTTACAGATGCAGAATTCAGTATCTTTGGGAGCTATTATGGGAGCTTTGAACATCCCTCTTCAGGAAACATCTCAAGCTATAAGGACCCAAATCCCTCTGCCTACACCTATTGTGCCTGCTATCAATACTAAAGGGGAGATGGAGTCTCAGCTAAAATCCAGCCAGGCTATTATTCAAAACAAAGATAATGTTGGTATGGACAGACTCATGAAGACAACTGAGGGACCTTGTTTTGACAATAAATTTGATGAACTTCTAACAACCCTCAGAATCTCTTTAAACAACAATTACTTTAGATATAAGAAGTCCTGGGATAGAAACATAAATTTTGTGAGGGTGATGATGGTGATCAAGAGAAACTTCAAAGAAAAGAGGATGATTGCCAACATAAATGACTCAGGTGTGGACAGATGCATACAGGTGTCTCTCTCTTATCTACAATCAAGAAGAGCATCTGAGCTGGATAACTTTTTCAACAAGGTGAACAGGGTGAATCCAGAGGACACTCTCTTGCTCAATAAAATCAAAAAGGGTCAAATGGTTGCATTTCCATAAGTCTACCTTCAACCAAACAAGGGAGTGGTCTACATCTGTCCTAACACCAAACAGTGCAAGTATTTTCAAATTTCAAAGCACTGTGTCATGGGGAACAAGAAATTGTTGATGATTGTAGAGATATATCTGAAGTCAAAGAAAAATAAGACTGTTAAAGATGTGGAAGCTTTGAAGATTATTGCCAAATATTTGAACAATGTTAAAACTATGTTGTCAAGAGCTCAAATTAACACAAAAGATTACTTGGATGATGATGAGCAGAAGAAAGATGAACATAAACCTTCTAGCTCAAGTCCAAGTCATTCTAGCAAAACAACTGGTAGCAAGGTGGATGATAAGAATAAAATGAAGGAGGAGAAGAAAGGAAGGGATGATGGAAATAAAAGAAGAAATGATAGAAAAGGGGAAAAGAAACAGATTGTCCAAAAAGCTCAAGTATCAAAAACTCTACCAACTCAAACCCTTAAACCCAGCCAAATAAACACTCAATTTATTCAAACCTCAAAGCCCAAGTACCTATACAAACTAAATGCACATTCTCTACTCAAAATACCAATAACATCTAGCCAAACCTCACTCAAGAAAATATCTAAACCTCCCTCATTAGTCCTTCAATAAAAACGCACTTCAAGAAAGTAGGAAGAAAAATAAAAGAAATTCAAGCTCATGCTGATGCTAGTGCTATCTGGAACTGCTTCAATCAAGATGACTTTCTACCAGTTTTTAAGATCATAAAGATGATGATTATCCTCAACAATTAGCTGAGGAGATAGTCAAAGTTTGGGTTATTTATCTGGGAGAAGTCAGAATCTACTACAAGGATGGCACCTTTATTTTGCTGAATAGAGAAGTAACATAAACATTTTTATTTGCAGAATTGAAGAGAGTGATTAGCTTGATGAATGCTAAGGATTCAAGTACAAGGATGAGGAAGGCAGTATTGGATGAAAGGTTGACAGAAAGGAATATCAGGCATGCCAGAGAAAAGGATGAGAGGGAAGAAAGAGAAAGGAAATATGCTGAAGAGATTGAGATGTTTGAAAAAATATCTAATGAACTGAAGGCAAGGGGGTTGAGCAGGGTTTCAAAAGATGGAAACTTTCTAAATATCAAGGCTGGCAGAGTTACGAGATTCAGGATTTATCTACTCAACAGTTACTCATTAGATAAATGGCTCAAACTAGTGGAAGCTCTAAGAGGGATAGAGGTTATTGAAGAACTTGAAATATTAGTCAAACTAAAGGACCTCATTAGAAAAGAACCTGGTTATGAGAAATTTACCTAAGCTTTGTAACTATGTTATGATGTAACTGCAAGTTGTGTAAAAATTGTATTTTGTCAATCTGTCAATTTTATTTTATTTGATTTTAGCTTGGGTTTAGTCTTGTTATCAGGCATGAATTTGTGATAAGCAATCTTCTCACAAATTAGGAGAGATTGTTGTGCAAGACATGCATGTATATAACAAGACTAAGTCATATTGACAACCCTAAGATTGAGTTGTATGATAATCTATATGTGTATTCAGTAATTGTATTTCTTGAGTCTGTAAAAATATTTACTAGATATACTGGGGGATTTTTTCTATGAACAGCCTTCAAGCTAAGGAATAAACTCTAGAAGAAGATCAAATCTTGATCATGCCTCAGAGAGAAGGGTAGCAGCTTGGATTTGAATAATATCGTTCTAGGAAAAATGTTCTAAGTCAAGATATCGACAAGTCACAGATCAAGAGATATAGAGAAGCCTGTCGAGAAGTCCAAAATGACTTGTAGACAAGTCCAAAGAGATATTGACAAGTTATCTCTCCATGTAGAGATCTCAGAGATATCGATAAGTCATTTATTCATGTAGAGATCTCAGAGATATCGACAAGTCATTTCTTCATGTAGAGATATTAGAGATATCAACAAGTCAAATTCCTTATGTAGAGATCTCAGAGATATCGACAAGTCATTTTTCTATGTAGAGATCTTAAAGATATCGACAAGTCAAAATCTCCATATAGAGAACTCAAGATGTCGACAAGTCAAAAGCCCATGTAGAGAGCTGGAGATGTCGACAAGTCATTCTGCATGTAGAGAACTAAAGACCTCGACAAGTCAAATATACATTTAGAGAAGTCAAGATATCGATAAGTCATTTTACTTATCGATATGTCACTTATCTATAGAACAAAAAGAGATCTCGACAAACTATCTCAAATTCAGAATACAGACAAATTCAAGATTCATGATTATCAGTCAACAAATAATTTATTCACTGAATTGGAAAGACTACAAAAGCAGTTTGAAGAATACAAGATCAAGGGTCAAGATTCACTGAACAAAGGATGGTCACAGACCTACAAGATTCTGCACATATTTGGTAACACCAAAAAAGGAAATAGACAAGATAGCTTTATAAACCGTGTTAGTACATTTTAGTGTAAGTTTTGTAAACCCTTGATGTTGGTCTATAAATCATGCACGGGTTCTTAGTTTAGAATTAACAAACAGATCTAAAAGAATTTTGTATTCTCTCTCAAGATTGTATTTGAGTTCTTATTTCTAAGAACACAGATTTGTAGAAAGACAAACTTCATTAATAAAATTAAGTGAGTTTTTGATATATTGTGTTTTGTGTGTTTACTGTTAAATATTATATCTCTATAATTCTTAACTGCGTTGTTCATCCGTAATCGAAACAGTTTTAAAAATCAATTAAAATCCAAGAAACACATTCGCCCCCGTGTTATATTTCATTACACTCAATATCTCAAAAATATACCTGTGGCATTTGGACAAAAGGAAGTCGTTCTAAGCCAGACTTTGCAAGTACTCGTGAGTTACCTGTCTAGCTCTGTATTGCTAGAAGCCTGGAACAGAGCTACCAATGTAGCAACTGCAGCACAGAATATATATTTTTAAGTATAGCCAAAGCCACTTGGTGTTTATCTGAGTCGCGGGAATAAAAGGAACTTGCCTGTTTTCACACCATACTTCCATTCTGAAGCAATTTAAAATGGCAAACTATTACAATTCAAAGAAAACGCAAATGATATAGAATGGTAAACTATGACAACTCCAGACCAATGGGAATCTTGCTAACAAATTGAAATTTAAATCAAACCACAAGTTGCTCGGTAAAAAATTAAGTACCCGGCTAACATACAATAATAAGATTCATCAAAACTGCATTTATGGTATTCAATTTTGTGAACGACTTACCACCTAAAACACATTGATACCATAAGAATACAAGCGACTACAATAAGGACTAATCATTCAAGAAAAAACCCAATTCTTGCTATTTACTCAACTACATCAATATCTCAAATTTTATAAAATACCATCATCAAATGAGCATCCATACGCTATGTAACATTTATAAATACTTTTACATAATCTTCATGGATTGCAGTATCTATCTACAAGCTCCACAAAAAAGCATACATACAACAAATTAAACACTGACGGGCATCATAGAATTGATTCAACTAAACCCACCTTCTACATTCAAAATCAAATTAATGAAAACACTTCTAAAAAATTGAACGCAAAAAAAAAACATTAAAATTGTAAATGTAACTCGTTACAATAAGCAATCCAATGCAATATAATGTAATTTCATACTCCTCACTTCAACATTTTATCAAGCACTTTCGAACCAGTTTTCTCAATCTACTAAAGAACCAAAATCAACACTACAACCACAAATTCTATGTCCTGAAATACTTTATTGACCTCCTTTCCCTTAGGTCTTGAGCTCAGCCG
Organism: Apium graveolens; assembly: GCF_009905375.1. NCBI lineage: Eukaryota > Viridiplantae > Streptophyta > Magnoliopsida > Apiales > Apiaceae > Apium > Apium graveolens. The sequence goes on from NC_133649.1 coordinate 73,751,807, forward strand.
TTGTTTGCACCTATTCCTCTTCACCAGCAAAAATCAGATAATAAGTGGTCAATTCCAAATTTAATTTTTCAAAAATCATATACAGTATATTTATATCAAAACAGAGTAGGCATTTTCAACAAAATACAATCAGATGCACTCGACATGGAAACTTAAACAAAAAGAACATTCCTCCGATTTAATTTCTTAAAACAAACATTAACAGCAAAACAGATAGCAAAGAGTGAAGTGAGGATACTCACATATGTTCCAAATGCCGGGAATATTACTATACGCGTAACAAATTGACAATTATACTAACAACAACAGACAAATTCAACCGAGTAACAAAACAAACATGAAAACATAAACAGTATATAATTAGAGACTGAATTGACAAGAAATTAGAGAATCACTTAGCTCTATGAAACTTTATCAGAATTATAGAATCAGCTGATTCACCAAGCCCTCGAGAAGACTTGACTGTTCTTGAATAGATTATTTCCCCACTTATGCTGTGATGACTTACTGCATTATCACTTTCAGGATAAAACAACTCAGAGCGATCCGTTCACAGATACGAGAAGGCTCAACAACGACCAACACCTTAATTCACCAAAAAAATCAATGAATATATGTATATATATGTGGGAGAGAGCCAGAGATGATGTTCCAGAGTTTCTATCTTTTCCCCAATCGATCTCCCTCTTCAGATTTTCACACGCTTCACCTTTTGCTCTTCTCTACCCAAAGTAACGTATTTAATCTGATCTATATATATTATATATATATTATATAAGAGTCTAATTATTATTATTAATAAATAATAATAATCCTCACTCAAATATTAATATATAATATACTTATTTATATAAAAAATATTTATATAGTTTTAACAATTGGCTTTCCAGTTCAGGCCCTGAGCATCAGCCTCAGACCCTAAACATTCCAGAAACGTTTTCAGCATACCATCAGGTCCTGAGCTTCCAACTTCAGGCCCTGAACATTGCAGAAACTTATTTCAGCACATCATCAGGCCCTGAACCTCTAGCCTCAGGCCCCGAACATTGCATAAATTTCACAATATGCTTCTCAGCTAAAATCGAAACAACTCTTATACAAATAAGCATTCTTGCTCTTATTTTTACATGGATTTCACTAAGAAAATGTCTTCGATCCAAATGTGAAATTTTATGTCCTTATAGCAAGGAACAACCTCCACGTATTATTATTCGGAAATTACATCAAGAACACATATTACATGTGTCCTAAAATTTCTATTTTCTAACAATCCCCCAAAAATCCATACAAGAATGCATATCAGATTTTATCATGACTTATTTTTTCAGAGTCGGTATCCTTTCGAGTTTGAACCCTCCCAAGTCCCCTAGACAACGACAAGTCAAAATGCTATGGTGCAGATCTTTGTCTTTGAGACGTTATGGCCGTGTCTCGATCCTGTTCGTCGAATGCTTCAAGGAATAACCATTTCCTCTAATTGTGACCTCACAATTGCATTCGTTTAGCTGGGCATCTCCAAAGATGTACTGCCAACATCTCGTCTTACGATTTGACCTCATTCAAAGTTTATAAATCCTGACACAATATTTGGTCCAACAGTATTTATCAAATCCTGATCCAAAACCGTTTCCATCAAAGTTTATTAAAACTCTTGCTAACTAGCAGTTCAAGTACCTCTTAAGATTTACAGGGGATAGACTCAGATACCTAAGTATCTAAAAGTATATGGTAGAGGTACTACCAATTCATCCTTATAACTTGTTATTACCATATTGAATACACTTCGAGGGATCTCCTCTCAGGTGTATTGGGTTCCCGCTGTTGATGAATCATGATGGGTTACCAGTGCCATCCCCAATCTCGACTTAAGGACTACAGCATGCTCTAGCCCCTTAGTCAGCGGATCAGCTATATTATCTTGAGTTCCTATGAACTCTATAACGATAATCCTATCATACATAAGAACCCTTATAGACTTCAATCTAACTTGGATGTGTCTCTTTGTCTTAGCATTATATTTCAAACTTCTGATCTTGTTGATAGTTGTACGACTATCACAATGAATAAAAATGGCAGGAAGCGGCTTGCTTACTACAGGTAACATTGACATGAGTCTATGTAACCATTCAGCCTCCGTCCCCGTGGCATCAAGTGCACATAACTCAGCCTCAAAAGTAGATCGAGTAATCAAAGTCTGTCTAGAAGACTTCCTGAACACTGTTCCACCCGCAAGGGTAAACACATATCCAGTCACAACATTGGAACCAAATTTCTTAGCTATCCAACTTGCATCACTATACCCCCGGAAATATCCGATAATGCAAGCCAAGGGAAATAGTTCCCTTGAGATATCGAAGAACTATATCCAGTGCCTTCAAATGAGTCTTGTTTGGACAGCTTGTATACCTAGCTAACTTAGACACAGAATAAGAAATATCTGGTCTAATCACATTAGCAAGATATTGCAAACTCTCAATAATTTGAGAATACCTTAACTGAGACACAGGAACTCCTGAACTATTCTTGACTATAACAACTTTTGAATCATAAGTGTACTAGCGATTCTACAATTTGAATAACCGTACTTCTCAAGTATATATTTCTCTATGTAATGAGACTGTGACAATGTTATTCCATCAGTTGACTGAGTCAACTTGATCCCAATAATCACACTAGTCTCACCCATATCCTTCATTTCAAAGTGCATCTTAAAAAAACTCTTTGTCTCGTTAATAATCTCAATATTGGTTCCAAACAACAAAATATCATCTACATACAAGCACACAATCATTACCTTTAACCTTATAGTAGATACACTTGTCACTTTCATTAACTAAAAACTCGAACACTAAAATAGTTTCATCAAACTTTTATGTCAGTCTATTGGTGCTTGTTTAAGGCCATAGATGGACTTGACTAGTCTACATACTTTCCTCTCATTACCAGAACCAACAAATCCCTCAGGCTGATCCATATAAATCTTTTCATCAAGGTCACCATGAAGAAAAACTGTCTTTTCATCCATTTGATGGATGAGAAGACCATGTACGGAAGCTAATGTAATAAGCATTCTGATTGTTGTTATTCGGGCGACATGAGAGTATGCATCAAAATAGTCAATGCCTTCACTTTGCCTAAAGCCCTTAGCAACTAGCCTAGCCTAGTACTTATCTATTGAGCCATCAGGGTTTAGCTTCCTCTTGAAGATCCATTTCCATCCAATAGTAGAACACCCAAGGGGGAGATCAACTAACTTCCATGTTCAGTTAGAAATAATTGAGTCAATTTCACTCTTTACAAAGCCTTTCCAATGCCTTGACTCCGAAGAGTCCATGGCTTGACGAAAAGTTGAAGGCTCATCCTCGGCATTGTAAGTGATAAAATCATTTCCAAAGTCCTTGACTACCTTTGCATGCTTACTCCTTCTTGATTCCTCTACTTCATTAGTAGTAGAGCTACTACCAGGATCCGTCCCTATATTTGTCATCTTTTCCACATGATCAGGAATAGAACTCGATGTGTGAGTGGGATCATCCTCGAAATTACCTAAAGGTATACCACTCTTCATAGGGAACACTTCCTCGAAGAAAGTTGCATCACGAAACTCAACTATCATATTCACCACAATAACATCTATGTCAGAATTTAATACTAAAAATATCATAGCCGTTGTAGTTTCTGGATAGCCCAGAAAGATACAATCAACAGTTTTTGGACCTAGTTTCTTTCTCTTGTGTTCAGGGACAAGCACCTTAGTAAGGCACCCCCACTCAAACTCGTCTTACGCTTTCTCCATGATTCATAAGGTGTCTTGTCCATATGTTTCAGAGGGACTCTATTCAGAATATGGAAGCCGTATTCAGAGCCTCTCCCCACATGTACTTAGGCAACCCAAAATTAATTAGTATACTATTAATCATGTCTTTAAAAGTTCTGTTCTTTCGCTCTGCCACCCCATTAGACTCAGGTGTGTATGGTGGAGTAACCTCATGAACTATACCATTGCTTGCACAAAATTCATTAAACAAGGTACTCGTATGATCACCACCTCTATAAGACCTCAAACGTTTAAGTACTTTTCCAGTTTGTGTTTCAGCTTCATTTTTATACATAATGAATTTATCTAGTGCTTCATCCTTATGTTTAAGCAAATAAACATAACAATATCTACTACAACCATCTATTAAAGTAATGAAATATCTACAGTGATCCTTAGTCAACATACCACCAAGTTCACATATGTCTGAGTGAACTAAATCTAACAAGTCTGAATCCCTAAAAATATTATGAAAAGGCTTCCTAGTTTGATTAGCAATTACAAACACTTGAAACTTAGATTTCTTATCAATGGCATGCTTTAGAATTAACTCTAAATTCATCATATTCTTTAGAGCGCCAAAATTTAAATGACCAAGTCGTAAGTGGCACAATTCAGATGATTCAATACAATTAACAGAAGGTGCAACACTATCATTAATAAAATCATCTGAAACGGGTTTAGCATTTATTAAAAAAAAACCATCAGATAAGTAACCCTTTCCAAAAAATATACCATTGTGAGTAATCACTACTTCATTACATTTTAAAGAAAGTTTAAAGCCATTCTTAACTAAACAACTTCCACTTATTATATTTTTATGAATAGAGGGTACATGATGCACTCTAGCAAGAGACAGAATAAGCCGAGAAGTAAACTTTAGGTCCATATTTTACTCCAAGCACTTGTGCAACACTAGCATTCCCCATCATCACTGTCACTCCATGACTCTATTGATAAGATACAAACAAACTAATATCAGCAAAAATGTGCACATTAGCTCCAGTATCAATCAACCACTAATGTGACAGATAAGTGGAAAGTAGTACAGGTTTGTAAGTAACATACCCATCATCATTTTCGGAGGCAACAACCTCACCAATGACTATGTTAGCTACAGGCCCATTCGTGGTTCCAAGTCCAATCACAGTATTTGCTTGAGTTACCACTCCAACTTTCTTAGCTTTCTTACTACGACAGTCTTTGATCCAATAACCAACCTGTCCATAAGACCAACATGGTTTTGGCTATGGTTTCTTAGCCTTGTTCTTGTCAGGTTTAGTGTTGGCCTTCTTAGTGACTTTCTTTCTATTCTGTCCTATAGTCACTACATTCACCTTCGAGCTTCCATATTAGCAGACATCATATATCCTTGTTTGGACTTGTGTTGCTCCTGTACAGAGATGTCCAACATCAAGTTAGTCCATGTGATCTCTCCTTTCTGTCTTTTCAAGGAAAGGGCAAACTTTTTCCAAGACTTACGAAGCTTTTCAATCACCGACCTAACCCGAAACTTATCAGGCAAGACCATACCAGACTCACCCAAAGCATGAACCAACATCTCAAACTCATGACCCTGTTCAATCATGGATTTTCTATCCACCAGTTTGAATTCAAGAAACTTAGCCACTGAATACTTCTTAAGTCCTTGAGAATCAGTATTATGGGTTTGGTCCAGCTTATCCCATAAGATGTTACATATTAAATTTCTCAATGATCAAAAGAAGCTCAGGATCTGGCTGTTCGGGATAACTCAGACGTAAAAGATATCTACTCCACAATACAAGGAACAGAACAAATCTTCTAAGCTGACTGCCTTCAAATACTGATGACATCCAAATGCTGATGATGTGTCAAATCCTGATGATGTATCATCAAGATTTGGCATGTCATCGGCATTTGAATGTCATCAGTATTTGAAGACAGTCAGCATTAGAGGATTTGTTTTGTTCCTTATTATGTGGAACATATATCCTTTACGTCTGAGTTATAGGACTTTATCAATTCAGTTTAAGATATGTATCAGTTTCAGTTAGCATTTGATAATGCATATCTTAGATTGATTTGTTGTAGCTGTGTAGTATATAAACACAGTTTAGGTCATCACTTAGTGTATCGATCTCGAGTATCATTCAACCTAGCAGTTCTCAAGAACATCAGTATTTCTTAAGAGGATTTTGTAACAGTTTTTATCAGAAATATTAAAGGCTGTTATATTTTATTACTTATTCGAAACATTTATACAATTGTATCCAACCCCCCTTAAACAATTGTATCTTCACTGGGCAACAATTGGTATCAGAGCTCACTGATAAATTTACAATCAGAAACGATCTAAACATGTCTCTGAACAAGTATGAAAGCATTAAAATTCCCATTATGAAAAAGGCTGAATATCCAACATAGAAGATGAAGATGCTCATGCACCTGGAAGCTACAGATTCAGATTATCTCAATGTAATCAATGATGGACCCTTCATGCCAACAAAACTGGTGCCTGTAACTCCCACTGTTGCTGAACATTATCAGTTGAAGGAGAAGACTGAGTGGACACCAGAAGAGAAAGTAGTTGTGCTGAAAGATGCAAAGGTAAGAAACATTTTACATAACAGTCTTGATTCTTTGATGTCAAACAGGGTTATAGCCTACAACACCGCCAAAGAGATCTGGGATGCTCTTGAAACTCAATGTCAAGGAACCATGGCCATCAAGAAGAACAAAAGGGCTGTTCTGATTCAAGAATATGAACACTTTGAGGCCAAGCCTGATAAAAGTCTCACTGACATCTATGACAGATTTATGACCCTGCTCACCAATTTGTCTTTGGTGGGAAAGGTGTATGATCGAGAGGATTCAAACACCAAGTTTTTGAGAGCTTTGAGTGAAGAATGGGAGACTCAGACTTCAATCATACGACATCAGTATGATCTGGAAGTAATTACTCTGGATGAAGTCTATGGCATGCTGAGAACCCATAATTTGGAAGTTCGGCAAAGGAGAGAGAGGAAAAGCAACAAAGGGAAATCTGTTGCTTTGAAAGTAAATGATAAAGCTTTAAAAGAAAAGTTTGTTGGATATGTATGAAAGAAGAACAATATGCCAGAATCAGATACTGATGATTCATCATCAAACCCTGATGATGATACTGATTCTGAAACTGATGAGAACATGACAGATTCTGATGTCATACAAATGGCCGCATTGCTGGTTAAGGGCTTCAGGAGAATGAAATTCAGGAAGTCTAAGAGCAACATAAGTTTCAGGAAGAAGTTCACTGGAGGTGAAAGGAAGTCAACTGGGAGAAAAGATGGAAAGGACTCTAAAGCTGGGAAGGTAGACATGACAAAGATCAAGTGCTACAATTGTGATGAACCTGGTCACTTTGCCTCAGAGTGCAAGAAAACAAAGCATGTAAAGGGAAGAACAAAGCCCTGATCACTTCAATCAAGAATTGGATGGACTCCTCTGATTCTGAAGATGAAAACACATGCTATGCACTGATGGCCAGTCTTGATGATCCTGTTGCTTCTGAGCCTAAGGTACAAACTCCTTTCTAATCTTTTGATACTGAAAATATATCTGAATTGAAATCTATTCTTAAATCTTTGCATGGTAGTTTTAAGAATAAGACTCTAGAAAATGATAGACTTATAACTGAAATTGAAATCTTGAAATCTAGGAATGAACAGTTAGAGTCTGACTTAATAAATTAGATAGATTTGAAGAAAGAATGTGAGAGAGCTAAACATTCAGTTAAGATTCTTGAGGCTAGATACAGTATGTTAGATAAAGATCTAGAAAATGAGAGAAAAACCCTTAAAGCCTGGACTATTTCAGGCAAAAAGGTTCAAGAGATAATCTCAAAGAAAAACTGGAAAGAATGCTTAGTCTATAAAGATGGAGTTAAGGATGTTGACACTGAAAATAAAATTACTCTTAAAACTCCTGTTAAGTTTATCTCTTCAGAAGCAGATGAACCCAAATCCACTTTTGAAAAAGGTTCAACATCAGTATCACACGAAAAACCGGTAAGTGATAAAATTCAAAGAAAGAAAAGCAAGGAAACCATTAAGTCTGTTAAGAAAGAAAAGAACATAGGACTTTTGTTAGCAAGACAATTGAAAAAGAAAATATCTGAGGTTACTGACAAACATCAAGTAAAAAGTCCTAAAAGAAACAGGAATGGTAAGCAAGGTATTTTAAGGATTCAAATTACAAGGTTGTTCCCAATGCTTCTAGAAAAACTTGTTTTAATAGTGGAAATACTAATCATCTTTCTATTGATTGCAGGAGGAATAAGAAAGTAAAAAACTGTTATTCCTGAGTCTGATGTTAGGGGTAGATCAGCATTTTATAAACCACAAAATCCTTGTTTTCATTGTGGTAGTAGCTGGCATTCAATTTATACTTGTAATTCTTATCACAAGTTGTATCACAATTACTATGAACCTTTGCCTAAGTTTAATAAAGTTGCTTGTGTGCTTAATTCTGTTGGTTTTACTAAATCTGCTTCTGACAAGATAAATCCTGACAAAGGAAAAACTGTCAAAAGTACTCCTGACACACAAAGGCTTAAGTTGTTCAAAAAGAGGGCCCAACAAGTGTGGGTCCTTAAAAATCCTTCTAATTAATTATTCTTCTGATTGCAGGGTAACAAGAAAAATACACTTGTCTTGGATAGTGGATGTTCAGGACACATGACTGGAAATGAATCCCTGTTGTGAATTTGAGAAGAAGGTTGACCTAGATGTATCTTATGGAGATGGAAATGTAGGACACACTCTGGGATATGGCAACTTGATAATTAGAAATGTAGCAATAGAGAATGTAGCTCTGGTGGATGGACTGAAGCATAATCTTCTGAGCATCAGTTAAATCACTGACAGAGGTTATCATATTGTATTCTATGACTCACACTGTGAAGTTGTTCATAACAAGTCAAATAAAATTGTCTTGATAGGATACAAACATGGTAATATTTATGAAGCAAGGCTACATGAAAGTTTGAAAAGGAAGCTACTTTCCATATCTCTAAGGCATCAGTAGATGAGAGCTGGAACTGGCATAAGAAGCTCTCACATCTCAACTTCAATTCAATTAATGAACTTGTCAAGAAGGAGCTTGTAAGAGGATTTCCAAACATGCTATACTCATCTGATGGTCTTTGTGATGCTTGCCAAAAGTCCAAACAAAGAAGAGTATTTTTCAAAAGCAAAACTGAATTCTCCATTTCTGAGCTATATCACATGCTACATCTGGACCTCTTTCGACCAGTGAACATAATGTCCATCAACAAGAAAAGGTACACACTTGTAATTGTTGATGATTTCACTAGATATACATGGGTTTATTTTCTACACAGGAAGGATGAAACTCCAAAAATTCTTCTGGACCACATAAGGCAAATTGAAAATGGATCCACTCATAAAGTGAAAATTTTGAGAAGTGATAATGGCACTGAATTCAAGAACTCAAAAATGGAGGAATTCTGCAACTACAAAGGCATGGAACAACAAATCTCAGCTCCTCGTACACCTCAGCAAAATGGTGTTGTTGAGAGGAAGAACAGAACCTTGATTGAAGCTGGCAGAATTCTGCTAGAAGAAGCAAAACTACCCACTTACTTTTGGGCTGAAGCAGTAAACACAACATGTTATACTCAGAATATCATTCTGATAAACAGACATGGTGTTACTCCTTATCAAATGCTAAAAGAAAAGAAGCCCAGTCTCAAACATCTTCATGTATTTGGATGTAAGTGCTTTATTCTGAGAACTCATACTGATCAGCTTGGAAAGTTTGAATCAAAGGCTGATGAAGGAATCTTTGTTGGATACTCACCATCAAAAGCATACAGAGTGTTCAATCTGAGAACATACACTGTAGTAGTCTCCATAAATGTATCTTTCGATGATAAGAAGATTCATGGTTTTGAAGAAGACACTCATGAAAGCTTAATCTTTGCAAATGAAAATGCATTGTTGGAATCTGCATCAAACTCTAATGAACTGTCAAATCCTGATGATCAAAATCCTGACACTCCTTCAGATTCTGAAGATAATCACTGTAATAATGAACCTGCACATGTTGAGGGGGAGCAACAATAAGGGTCAGCTGATGGTACTAACATTGAAGAATCATCTCAAGATTCTTCTTAATCTATTCTCTCAGAATCTAATGCTGATTCAACATCAGACAAACATGAGTCAAGTCCCAATATCTCATCAGAAGATAACACAACAAATTCAGAGGGAGCCTCAAATGCATTTGAAGAGGCATACAATTCAGGGGGAGCATCTAGCTCCAGAAGGACACTTCCAAGTGCCAGAAAATGGACTAAGGATCATACTCCTGACCTGATCATTGGAAATCTTGATGATGGTGTAAAGACAAGAAGTGCAACTCAGAATGAATGTTTATACCATAATCTACTTTCAAAAGAAGAACCAAAGAAAGTAGAAGATGCACTTAAGGATGCAGGTTGGGTCATGGCTATGCAAGAAGAACTGAATGAGTTCGAAAGAAATGAAGTATGTAAACTGGTGCCTAGACCTAAGAACAGGTCAATTGTTGGCACAAAGTGGGTCTTTAGAAATAAGACTGATTCTGATGGAACTATCATCAGAAACAAGGCAAGATTTATGCTAAAAGGATATTCCCAACAGGAAGGTATTGACTATGATGAAACATTTATACAATTGTATCCAACCCCCCTTAAACAATTGTATCTTCACTGGGCAACAATTGGCATATGCTGCTCACAAGAAGTTCAAGGTCTTCCAGATGGATGTCAAGAGTGTATTTCTCAATGGAGAACTTGAAGAAGAAGTCTATGTTGAACAACCACCAGGATTTGTGGATCCTAAACATCCTGACTATGTTTACAGACTTGATAAATCACTCTATGGACTGAAGCAAGCACCTATAGCATGGCATGAAACCCGTGCTCAGTTTCTACTTGACAGTGGATTTAAAAGAGGTATAATAGATAAAACCCTATTTTATCTGAATAAAGGTAAAGATTTTCTTCTAGTCCAAATTTATGTGGATTATATCATTTTTGGATCAACTAATCAAACACTGTGATAAGTTTTCAAAGTTGATGCAATCAAGATATAAAATGAGTATGATGGGAGAGATGAGCTACTTCCTAGGCTTGCAGATTAAACAGACTGATAATGACATCTATATCAATCAGTCCAAGTACACAAAAAATCTACTGAAGAGGTTTAATATGCAAGAAAGTGCAACTGCAAGTACTCATATGGCAACTGCTAGAAAACTTGATACAAATGAAGGTACAGAAGTTGATGTCACATCTTACAGAGGTATGATTCATTCTCTATTATACTTAACTGCTAGTAGGCCATACATTATGTTTGCCACTTGTTTGTGTGTAAGATTTCAGAAAAATCCAAGGGAGCCACATCTTATTGCATTAAAGAGAATTTTCAGATACCTCAAGGGTACTGTTTCACTTGGACTTTGGTATGCAAGGGAAGCTGATTTTGCATTATGTGGATATTCAGATGCTGATTTTGCAGGATGTAAAATAGACATGAAGAGTACATCAGGGAGCTGTCAGTTCTTGGGAGGCAGATTAGTCTCATGGTTCAACAAGAAGCAGAAATCTATTTCTACTTCAACTGCTGAGGCTGAATATATTACAGCTGGAAGTTGCTGTGCTCAGTTGTTATGGATGAGAAATCAGCTCATGGACTATAGATTATCATTCTCAAAAATTCCTATTTATTGTGATAATCAAAGTGTTATAGCTATGACAGGAAATCTGGTGCATCACTCTCTTACAAAGTACATCAGTATCAGATATCACTTCATAAGAGAGCATGTCATGGAAGGAACCATAGAGCTTTATTTTGTTCCTACTGATCAGCAGCTGGCCGATATCTTCACAAAGCCATTACCTGAAGTAACATTTACAAAGCTTGTGAATGAACTTGGTATGGTTAATTGGGATAAGTAAATTTATTTCAGTTTTTATTTGATCAAATCCTGATGCATACTGATCAAATCCTGATATGTCCTAAATACTGTGTTTTTCGATATTAAGCCAGAAATATTTGATGTATTTCATTTTTATATGCATGATAAATTAAGTGAATTTATTTGCTAATTGTGCATGTTCGAATAAATATATCACTGCTATCATTACACAATCTAGGGAGACGCACCTTAAAAAGAAATCTTTTGGTTAAATCATTAAGTTAACTCTACACTTAATCATTAATTAGTCCTGTAGTCCCTTGATATTCCTTTGGCTATTTAACCGTCATTTCATCTCAGTCATATCATCTTCTATTCTCACACAAAACTATTCTCTTTCTCTTATTCCTCACTATTTTCTTCCTTCATAAAAATGGTTCTTGTAAACATGTTTATGAACTATGAAAACTTTAACGTCGAGTTCAGTTATGATGACTGGGAGCAGGAATGGCACATCACTGCCATTCCCGATGAGATATGGAATTTGGTTCCACAAGAGATTCAGACAAATCTCTTGTTCTTTGAGATGGACTATCAACTCCATCTTGATCGCTTGGAAGAAGAACGGAGAGAGGCTCTTCTTCAACAAAAACGGATCATCCGGCTTGCAGTGCTAGTTTTCAACAACAGGAGGAACTAATCGACAACCTTACTTCTTAGACCAAGGCTGTTGATGTTACACCATCTTAGACTAGGATTATCTTGTAATATTTTGCATGTAATCTATAAATTTCATGAAATGTACTCTTTCGATATATTAATGAAATTTCTTTTGATTGCAAGATTTAGTCTATGCTTATCTCGTATTATATGCATGTGAATATTCTTGTTGAAGCCTGTTATTCTTTACATCATCTAATTAAATCATATTTCTTGATGAATAATTTGATTAAAATTGTGGTTGCTAATAATTTGTGATGCTTTGACAAACAAATATTGAATTTGAATCGACATATCCTGAGTTAGTCAAATCCTGACAGAAGAAAGGTTTCAAATCCTAACGACAGGTCAGCATGTTCTAATTCAGATTATTAGTGTTAATCAATCTATGATTAAGTTTTATTGTTGTAATTAAGTGTCTCACTTAATTAATGATTAATGGTGGATTATCTAATAAACAAATTTCTACGGTTGTGTCTTGATATAACTGTATGTATTTTGTCTTTACTTCCGTAATTTACTCCACCATCAAACGCAATTACTCTATAATTGTTCCCTGTTCAAAGTCAAATTCACCAAGTCACCTTCTTCATACGAGTGTGTTATACCTATTTTTGAATAGTGAAGCTATAAAATTAGAAGAAATTTTGTGACACAATTCATCATACACATAGTTTTACTGTGCACATCCCACACTTACTCTCTCTCACAAGCTATTCACATCATGACAACTTCTGAAGCTTCACCACTCTTCAGTCAAACTACAATCATTCATGGAAATACATTTGGCACTAAAAATTACTTAGCTCTGCTTACACATCAGTAGCTACCATAATCTTTTCAAGATATTCAGGATTTTCTCCTTCTATGTCCAATTGGGTATGCTCTCACAAATCCTGTTAAGGTGTCATACAGGGCTGTCATGCAGGTCAGGAACACAGCTGTGGTAAATTCAACACATACGGGCTTCTCTTTTGAATAAAAGGACCAAAGATATGAAGTTGATGATGATATTCTGATTCAAGCCTTGAGATTTCCTGCACTTGATGGTGCTCCCGATACTCATACCACTGAGCAACTGTTTGATATGCTCAGGACTTTAGGCTATCAAGGAGACATCACAACAATTGGAAAAATTGCCAAGACCAAACTGAAAAGAGAGTTGAACTTTTTCTTTGACTGCATCAGTAGGTGTTTCTTGAATAAGACAACAAACTTTGATGCTCTTCCATCCACTTCTCTTCGAATTGGGTACTCTCTTCTTTACTCTGGTAATTTTGATTATGGTAATACTATATTACAGTTCATAATTGCTAGGAGAGCATATGATTTAGGAGTAATAGGGTATACTAGATTTTTAAAACTGATTTTCAATTATCTATGCCCTAATGCTATTTTTGATGATGATGAATACTCCCTGTTTTTCAAATTTCTGAAAAAGCAATCACTGATCATATTAAAAGGGATGAAAAAAATAAATTTTCAGGACCACCCTTTCTTTCTAGAGAAGTCTGGCAATTTCTGTTAAGAAATAGACCTACTCCTACACAAGTGCCTGCAAATCCTGATGCTGGCACCTCTGTCACAGTTCCTGATGCTGCGAATCAAGAAACCACTCATCTTGTTTCTAACCCAAGCATTTCTTCTTCCAAACAGCAAACACAACAAGCTCATAAATTAGCCTCCTCTATTGTCTCTCAAAAGACATCAGTTGTAACAAAGAAAAGGTTGTTTAAGAAATCTATCACATCTGGATAGAAAGCTAAACAAGCATCACTGTGTGAGAGTGAGAAGAAAGAAGACTGCTTTCCAATCAGGAAAAGAAGACTGATCATACAAAATAATTCTGACTTAGATGATCAGATGCCAATAGGATCCTTATCAACAATCAAGAAGTCCATTGATCAACATCCTGATGACTTGATTGACACTACTGGAACTAAGGAGCCAACTACTGATGCTAGTGCTCTACCTGACAAGCTTCTAGTATTAAAGGGAACTGCTGAACATAAGAAAACTGCAAAGAGCCAGTTGAAAAGAAGAAGCGAAGAAGTAATTGGATAAATCAGAAAGAAGAAGAAGACTCAGCCTCTTGACAAGGATGTTAATACACAAGAACCTAGGTCTCAAAGGTAATAGCAACTGCAACACATCCAGTCACACAAGAACCATCTTCTCAAAGGGAAGATGCAGACACTGAGGCTGCACGGATCATTTTTAATATTTCTCAGAGTGATCTTCTTGCTGACTCTGTTCAACTACTCCAGGAAAAGCAAACTCATCAGGAGATACTGTCACAGGTGGATGCAATCATTGATGATCCTATTTTTGAGAAGAGCACACAAGAACGTTCACCAAGCATTGCTGAAGCAGCTTACATGTCTCAGACTCCACAAGAACCATCAGTTCAAAGTACTGATGATGGTCTTTCACCTTCTCCTGACAGATCAAATTCTGATGTTGCAACAGCTCCTACTGAGAATCATCCTTCAACTACACTAGCTACAATTGATGATCCATTACTGGTTGCTAGTTTGACAAAGCATCCTGATGTGCTGTTTGTTCCTCCACTTTCATCACTTCCACTTGAGGACTCACCTTCAGGTATTGCTAACTTCTCATATATTCGCATGTTTGTATGATTATAAATAGTCTCTCCTTTGAGGTTACCTCTATTTATATGACAAGCATACAACTCTTCTCAGCCATCTCTTATTTCTTTGCTAAATGTGTGATTGAGCCTTTCGTGAGACTGTGTGAAAATATCATATTAAATTTTTGAGTGGAAGTCTCCTGTACTAGCAAAAGGAGAGGTAGCTTTGAGACAAGAATCTTATAAGTTTTCTTTACTTATAAAGGTTCTTCTATGAGAATAATATTACTCTTAAAAGTAATACATTGTGTGAGAAGTGATGAGATCACTTGAAAAGAACATAGAGATTTAGGTGTTACCATGTTTCTGTTTCAGGATCACATCAGCCACAGGCATCTCTGGACAAAGGCAAGGCAATTCTGCCTGACTCTGCAAATTCTTCTGATGGCTTTTCTGATTCTAATAATGACAGTGATGTAGATGATTCTGACACAACTCAGCTTAAGACTGCGATTGATGCATCTAAGAAGTCAAATTTTGGTTCTTCTTCGCACTTCAATGAAAATCCTTCTTATTACAATCCTGATGCTGAGCACTTAAGATAGACAAAATGGGATTATAAATGGAGACTTGCCAATACTTCTATCTCGTCTGCTGTTGGCCTGCAACATATTCATCGTGCCTATGATTAAATTCAAACTCCTGATCTGAAGTTGCATCTTAAGGCCTCCACTATTTCTGTTAGAGGAATTCACTCTGATCTTGATGAAATGAAGAAGTCTCATGCTTGTGTCAAGGAGAAAATTGATGGATTTTTGCTTCACACACCTAACTCAGCTGAAATCAAAAGTGTGAAAAATACCATCATAGAAGTTGTTAAATCTCAAGACAGCATGGCCTCTAGACTTTCCTCCTCAGAAGATAAGGTTTCTTCTATAGGTGACAAACTGGATGCTCTGTTTTCTCTTCTTTCAAATACTGATGCCAAAAAGAGGGAGAAGATAGTTGCTACAAAATGTACACCAGATTCTATCCAGACAAAAGATAAAGATATTGATGATGATGGTGAGAAGAGTAATCCAGTTACAGATGTTTAAATTACTTCTACTGCTCAACAAACTCAACATTCCCAGAAGAATGATTCTTCAGAATAAAGGAAGTCTATTGGTGCTTATAAAGCCTAGCACAAGACTACTGCTGTAATATTTGGGATATATCGTGTAATTATTTTACAAATAAATAAATATTATGCATGTTCCGTATTTATTCCGTGAAGTATTTGTTAAGTGGTATATGTGTTTGGATGTTTAAAAATAATATAAATTGAGTATTTTAATTTTTATATGTCCAAAATAAAATATAGATAATTGACATATCTTCCTATTTATTTTTATGTTGATTTATGATTTTATAGGAAATTTATGGATTTTATAAATTCTTTTTCCGAGTAATTATAAACTATTTTATATAATCGGGAACCAGCCGACTTCGCCCGTTCTTATGTTTTTATAACCCGAAACTCTTCCGAGAACTCCTTCCTAACCTAAGTCTTGCAAATCGATTCGTATAAGTCTTGCAAATCAACGAGGTCTGTAGAGGAGGGAGTTGTTATTTGAAGTTTACGTCGAGCTCGCCGGAAACCAGCGAACTTCTCGGCCAATTTCCGGCCAACTCAGGGATTATTAGAACGAATTGATGGTATGTTTGTGTTCCTGGTGTTGTGTAGATGTGATCCGGAGGTGGTGGTGGCCTGACCATCCCTGGATCGTCTTCTCCGGCGAGACAAAGGTGTTTTCCGGCGAACCCTGTGAAAATTACAGTTTAGTACCCATACTTTAAAGAACGATGAAATTTAGTCCCTGTAGTTTCCAGAAGTTGCAGAAATAGGATTCCTGTTTATAAAATATTTAAAAATCATATTTCCTATTTATTTTAATTATAAAAATTCATTTTTAATTACTGAAAATTCCAAAAATTATTATTTTAATTCCAAAAATTATTTTTAATTCAAAAATAAATTTGAATTAATTAGTTAATTAATTTTAGTTAATAATTAATTGATTAATTGGTCAATTAATTCGAAAATTATTTGATTAATTGATTTAATTAATTATTAATTGATTTTAATTAATTATTTATAAATTATTTAATTATGTATAAATGATTTAAAAATTTCAAAAAATAGTTTCGAGCTTTAAAATATTATTTTAAATCATTTTCAAGGCCCGATAATTATTATAAAATTATTTTAAAACCAGATTTGGTCAACTGAACCTTGTTTATTGCTTTAAAATTGACCCAACGACCCGTTTTGACTCCAAAAAATGTTTTAAAAATCATATTAAATACCCGAAAGACTGTTTATGACCCGAGACTTCTTTATAAAAGAAATTTCATTGGTTGTTTGGCATGCTATGTGCTATATGTGACTTGTTTGTTTGACTGTCGGTCTATATGTTCAGTGTTTACTTGTTTTTAGCGTAACTTTCAATCCATTAGTCGGATTTGGGTAAAACGAAAGGTAGATAGAAGTGTATACCAAATAGAATTGTATGAGTTGAGTATTGATAGATACTTATGTTATGTGAGCAGAAGAGGCAATGTAATAACCCCAATTTTTGGAATTTTTTTGAAACCCTTATGAATAGTGATTTTGCTGATTATGCTGATTATGCTGAATAAGAAAACTTTTCATACCACACTTTGTAGAGGTTCTTTTATTGTTATTTTGAGATCTTATTAGTACTCTATCTGGTATATAAGTGTATGTAAAGATCGTCAGAATCCAAATTCGAACACTTTGATTTTTTCCCAAAAATCCACCAGATACCGAAAGAATTGAGTATAAGGTAACAGGATAAAAAGGATTTAAATTCAAGGATTATAAGAGAGGATCATATAAGAAATATAATATATTGAGAAAGGTTTAGGGGAACCCAAGTAATAAGATCGCGGGTATGATCCCTCAAACGATAAACGAGAACGAAAATTAAGCGAACCCTATAACAGATAAGCGGTCATTAACCAAACAATTAAGCAAGGATTAGCATAAGAAGATGCTTCCACCACCAAGTGATGACAAGTGGCAAGAGATGAAGTCACCAAGATGATGTCATGCTTAGTCATACTCCACTCACTTTAAACAACCAACAAATCATCCAAATATCCCATTCACTTCATTTTCCACCACAAAAACATTCAACAAAGCAAATACTCTCCCAAGAACACATAGCTCATGGCTTTTCCATTTTTTCAAGGAGAAAAATTCCAAAAATCAAGTTTCTAGCTTTGTCAATTTGCAAGGTAATTATCCAAGGTCCCTTATGATTAGATAAGCATATCCTAGGAGTTTAAGCTTCTATTTCTTCATGAATCTCTTCCAATAAATCAAGGAAGAAGATGATGAATAGTGTTTTCAAGATTACTAACTTTATTTTCTTTGATTTCCTTTAAGATCCAAGCATTCCTAAGCTATCTCAAGGCTTCTCAAGGCTTCTTAAGGCTTCCTAGCTACTCTAATCACTCCAAGGAAGGTATAACACCTCCAAACCCTAAATTTACTTTGAGTATTAAGATGGTTTTGATGGTTATAGTAAATGAGAAGCATGATGCTTGTGTGTTTAGAGTTTGGATTGGATTTGTAGTGATTTGGATGTTGAAATCTTGTTTATAGTTAATGAAACTTAAGTATAGCTAGTAGTTCATGTGTGGGGTTGTAAGTTGGAAACTCTTGAGGTTTGGGGACTGATGTAGTAAGGTTTGGATGAGGGTTGGTTGTATTGTTGGTTGTGAGTTGAATAGTGGTTGTTTGGGGTGGTTTAAAACTTGGTAATCGTGTAAACATAGCCGTCGTAATGCCCAATTTACTTTAGACTGTTTTTGTTCTTAATATCAGGACCCGTGAACTCACTGTTAGGTTTTGACCATTGCCATGATTAGATAGTTCATGTTACGAGCTTCGTTTTGATATGTGGTTCGTTTGAATCCGATGTACGGTTTAGGAGAAACGACCGTTTTAAGTAACGGCGCTTCGCGACCGAACCATTACCCCTAGCCTTACTTTGAAACCTTGGTTAAGGACTTTAAATGACTAATTGGGGTATGAAGCAATTATGTTAAGTGGATTAGGCAGTTGGTAAGGTACTCGCAAAAGAATCGCCTTAAAACTCTTAATGGTTAATTTATTAAAAATGGTGGAGCCGAGGGTACTCGAGCGACTTAAGTGAATCGTTAAGCGCGAAAGTGAACGTTAGGGGTCTAATTGGTTAAAGTCTAGTTTCTTAAGTGACCGGGGATTAATTCCTACTTATGTTGTTGTTCATAGGTTATCGGACCCACTCTAAGCTTAAGTCTATCCGAGAACACTCAGGCAAGTTTTCTACCCGTTATACTGTTGTTGTGATGTATACATATGTATATGCATTATCTTGTGATAGATGAATGGTGGTTAATTAGCAAATCTTGCGATATATTGGAGCATGTGATATGGTATATATGCATATCTGTTTCGTAATCTTGATATGTATCTGTTGATTCAAATGCTTGTAAGTTGCATAATACCTATGCTAGAGATAAGTAGTAGTTGCGTATACCCTTAGTATAGGGGACCCAAAGGTGAACATTTCCTAAAACCGAGAGTCGATGTCCCCGAGTATATTATATATATTTTTTTATATATATATAGATATAGTTTTCAAAACTATTAATCGAATAAGGTTTATTTGATAACTTTATTTTTATTAATGAATATTACTTTGAATATTCATTCGAGGACTTATGACTCGGGTTATTTTATTTAATGAATATTAATTTGAATATTCATTCGAGGACTTATGACTCACTTTATTTTATTTAATGAATATTATTTTGAATAATATTCATTCGAGAACTTATGACTCCACTTATTTTATTAAATAATATTCTTTATTTTATTAAAGAATAATGTTTCGATAATCAAACTTATTTTCGATTATTCAAATAAAGATCGTACTTTCGTATAAGTATATCTTGGGTTATTTAATATTCATTTCATGTATGAGTTTTAAAACTTTTACTTCAATTATTTTTATAAGGATTATCCTTATGGGAATATTATTTAAATAATAATATTCATATATTTTCTAATATATCGAGACTGATTTATTTCATTAAATCAGCATTACTCCAAACATTCTTAAAAATATTTCGAGTCTTCAAAATAATTTTAAAAGTTAGAGCGGATCTTAAAAACTCGTTTTCAGATTTAAGATCTTCCTTTCGAAGGTGACTTGAATATTCCCTCAAAAATCTTAGGGATCCGGCTCTGTGGTGTATTATATATTCGCAACGAGGTTGCTGTTTTGAGAAAACAATTTGATTACTTGCCCAATGTTCGGGAAGTAAGTCCATCTAATTGAGTCGGCATAAGCGACAGGTCGGGGTACGGTCTATGAAGGTGTAAGAGGCTGGGTGACAGTCCATCCACGCGTGAGTGGCCGGGTAACGGTCTAACGCAAGGTCCTAAGGCGGCCAGGGTGATGACCGACGAGGAATTCATCCATCTACAGTAGAAAAGGTTACTTATTGGTATCTTTGCCTGATCAGCAAGATATCGGGTTTATGCCAAAGTTCTTTTCCTTTCCAAAATTCATTGGATGTTACAAACTTTGTTCATACTTTACACAATAGAGGTTTCCAGGAAATGTATAACAGATATATATGTGGATATATATATATCGGGACTAAATAAAGTATCTCGTAACTTCATTTCTTTTGAATGATATTTCAAAGATTGAATCTATTCAAACCTTTTCTTGTAGTCTCATCTATGTGATGAACTTTTGAAACTGATGATACTTTGAATGGTGGTAGTTCAAGTAGTATCCGGAAAAGATATAAGTATATTGGAGTATCTTGTAACTTCATCTTTTCAACTTATATCGGGTTAATGATTATCTTATGCATGACAAAGATTTTCACAAAAATGTTGAGACAAGGCTAGATATATGAGATCCCTTGCAACGATAATTTTATACAGTTATAAACTGGAACTCTGTGTATATTATGCATGGCAGAGGATTTCAAAGATTATGAAAAGTATATATACTTATATACTGAATATTTTGCGACTTGGTCGCGTTAAGATATCAATTTGGTTCATTTCTTCTTGACCAAGACTTTCATGAATACTATGAGAATGCTCATATATTGTTAATTATTATACATATTATTTCGGTGGGCTTGTTGCTCACCCTTGCTTTCTTCTTTCATCACACAACAACAGATAGAAAAGATGAACAGGACCAAGCTTCCAATTCGCAAGCGGTTAGGAAATGTTCCGCAGTTTTCTGGAAGCGTTGATGCCGCTGTAGCTGAGGTAGGAGCTACCAATAGGCTAGGTTTTCAACTATTGATGAACCAGACTTATGTATAATATGAATTGTAATAATGGCAAGGAATATGTAAATTATTCAGAAACCCTTTTAAGGTGTAACGGTTTATAATTGTGGAATAAAATGACTTGTGTTATTTTTTGGTATTCATCTCTGAGACTATAACTTGTGGTGTGTGTGTGTGTGTATATTGTGGGGGTCACAGTACTCAGTAGTTCGTTGACTGTTAAGATTAAGTATTGATAAGGGAAATGGAACTCGTGACAACCCAAATCCCCGACCCCGGATTTGGGTGTGTTACAGTAATGGTATCAGAGCCAAGCATTATAAACCTCAGAGATGATGTGACGTTAAGATAATAAGTTCACTAAGATAATAAGAACTCTTGCCAAGTTCATAGTCGGGCTACCTAACATAGTACTGACAGTTAAAACCCTTACAGGAACCCTTATAAATATTGTGATATTAACATAGTTCGTTCTCGTATAGGGCAGCAGGGCACCGAACCCTGAGGTTCAGGAGCATCAGCATTAGGATGTTTCATTACATGTTGGAGATCAAATTGTGAATCCGATAGCGTACCCTAACGAGGGACCGGATGAGATTCATATTGAGAATGTTACGGTTGAGGATGTTATCCCAGAAGGGATTGTTGCTGAGGAGGATCTCGTGGAGGATCCTGACGGGAATGAAGAGAGGACCGCTAAGGAATTGATGACCGTAGTCAGGGCGACTACCAGAGCAAGAATGATCGCGAGGGTGGCTCTAGAGGATGAAGAGTTACCAAGGGCACAAAGGTTAATGAGGGCAGAAGGAGTGGGGCCTTCCACGGCACTAATTATACCAGTATCAGACCCACTTCCAGAGGTTCCTGTAGACATCCATGAGGTTCCACCAATTCATGTTCCCTCCCTGTACAAAGCCCAGCACCTACTGAGGAAATGCCACCTTTATCTCCTGCACCATTGTCACCTAATACCGTGCTTGGTTATCCATTTAGATCTCCTGGGTCTGCACCACCTGCACTCCATGGACTGCTAGATGCTACCACTCAGGCTTCTCTTATCGCCAATTATCATATGACTTTGGGTGGCCTGTCTGAGGCCCGTAATGTTAGAAGTGATCTGTTAGACCGACTTACTGTACCAAGAATTGAGGGCGGGGTACTCCCGGCAAGATTAGCACATAGCATGGACAGGATTGAAGCTACCACCCGAATTACAGCTAGAGGCCATCTTGAGGGTCAGGTTGATCCAGCTCTACTTGCGACTATCTTAGACCTCATCACCTCTGTGATGGAGCAGGTTAGGGATGTCATGCGTGCCCGCATTTTTTGATCCATGGTAGTGTGCAGAGCCAGAGCGATCAGAAAAGGGTTTCATGTAGCACCGCTTTTGGAGGATTAGCCTAAGTTATGAATGATTAGTTTCGATGACTAGATGATTATCTATGGTAGTACTTTTGGGATAGGAGCGATCAGATCAAATGATGTAATTCTCTTTAATGTGTTTAGTGTTGTACCCTCGAACAAATGGTTAAGTATATATTCGTTAATTTCAGTTCAGATCAGTTTGTTTGTGATAAGTTCATATTGTTAGTTGCATTATTAACACTTAAGAGAGTGTCGCGAAGTTTATAGAACTTGAGAATTCATAATTTGCAATCATGCAAGGATTAAACGAGGGAAACACTTAAGCAAAGTAAGTAAGACAAATATCCAGAGATTCTCAAAATTTTTCTAAGCATTATGCCCCCACGAGGAATAAGATTAGGGGCAAACCTTGAATGTGATAATCAGGGAGGTCGCAATTAAGATATAAGGAACCCAGAATATAATGAAGTGGAAAATGAGGATTTTAAATTAAAAGATGACCCTAATTATGGGGAGTAGGAAGAAATATTTATACTGAGAAAACAGAAGTCGAGCAAGATAGGAAGAACCAGGATGGTACTCCTATTGGGAAATCCATGGACCTGCCTAAAACAAAACTTATACTTTTACCCCTAACCACCACCTTGAGGAAACAATGTGGTGTGAAATTCTTTCAGGACCGTTAAGTCGCTAAGCTCTCAGAGTTCCAAGGAAATAGCTGACCCAACCGAGGCAAGAGCCTGGCTAAAGGAAATACAAGAATCATTTGAGATTCTAAATGATTGACGAATCACAAAAGACTGTTTTTGTCACTTACCCTCCGAAGAGAGAGACCATCCACTGGTGAAAGACCAAGAAAGGCACGGAGCAAGAGGTTATGATAAACTGATTAAAGTTCAGTCAAAATTTTTTCGAGAAAGTAAATCCCAAGGTTATGGAGATAGTGTAAAAGCTTTAAGAGCCAAAACAAAGGCGGACGAATATGATGAATTATGAATCTAAGATTGTAAAAGTTGTCAAGATTCGTCTGGAGGACAAGAATCCCAGAACGACGTGATGTTTGAAGTCAATGATTAGTGGGTACATGAAATGATTGTAATAGAAAGGAAAATAAAAAGAAACTGAAAGGAGCATAAAGGCAATAGAGTTTGAGGAATGATAAGGGAGTCGGGTATGAGGAATCCCTAAAGACTCGTAGTAATAGAAAGAGAAAAGTATATGATCGTCAGGATGAGGGTGATTCATTATGAGTTAAAGTTGATGGTTGAAGGCATAAGTGATACATATATTTTATCCCCTGTAGGTTGGGAGGATTCGAGGAAACCTTGAGATAGATCGAAGGATAAATAAGGAGACGCCAGGTATGAAAGATATCCCAACATTGAGATGACTGTTGAGATAAACAACAAAAGTAAATGAGGAATTATTAAGAAGAAGTTCACGTTGAACACAACCAATATCTTCCAGAACATCCCTGTTGTCATTACCAAATTAGGAAAGAAAAGCGGGTAACCATTGTTATCTTTTGAAGGCCATATGGGTTGACCTCAGTTTGAATAAAGATGCTATTGTGAAATTGGTATAGACTATCTGGGTGGGAATGATTGAATAAGATAATCTATCAAGGACATATGACTTGATTTATCCATGGAAGGATGCAAGTACCTTTTTAAAGGTGGAATTAAGGATATAACTTTGATAACTTGAGATGAACCATAGGGGAATGCATGAAGGTTGGCATTTCACCCTTAATAGGGACAGTATGAGTTTTGACAGTATGGATGGGAAAGGATTAAGGTAACAACAACCTTTAAGGATCAGTGGAGAAATTTTTTAGAAGTATATAGACAATGATTCTGGTATTAATAAATGGTATCTTGATATGCCCTGTGCCTAGGGTGTACCTGATGAAGGATTTAAGGATAACCTTAGAGGTTTTACAAGGAGAAAGGTAATATTCAAAGTTCTCAAGAATAGAAATTTTGATGAAGGAAATATGGCGTAATTATAATAATGCCAGGTGGGCACGTGTTAAACCATAAGAAGTATAGATTGAACCAATGAAGGTCGGAATTGTTAAAGCAAGAAGGGCCCAAGATAAAAGACGTCCTAAGTATGATCGAGAGTCAGCCATGATAATGTTTACATTTAAAGACTAAGGCAGTGACTTATGGAAAAATGGTGATTTTTTTTATCTCAAGGACTTAAGAAAAGCATTTTCACATAAGAAGTGATTGAAATGAGGTAGAAAATTTAGTTGAAGGTGGTTAAAAAAAATATTGATTATAAGGAACTATTACTATCAGGAAAGGCCAATGAGGTGGCCAACACTCTAAGTGCAAGAGAGCAATTATAGGCGCTCGTGCCAGAGGGATGCAGTGATAATGGTTGAAGCCGTGAAGGTTGTGTTATGGTTTGGAAGATTGACATTCCTTCTGTGACTGTGCAATACCCAACCGTAATAGTAGTTTGGTAAAGGTTTAATTCGTGTAATCGCCATGAGCGAGCTATCTATCTTAGAAGGAACTATCTTGAGAATAAGCCAGGACCATGTTTCAAAAAGGACTAAATGAACCTTTGAGCTTCATGTCTCCTAATATAGACATATGATTAAGAATGGTATTAACCTACTATTGTTGCTTTCATTAAAACTCTTCTGCATTTTATCTGCTTCATGTCATGAATGTACGTCAAGATCAGGAGTGTTCTTCATGAATCATGAACGGTGATCATGTTACCTCCTTAGAAGAATTCGATACGATATGTATGGACTCCGTATGGTTAGCTATTAAGACTTCATGGAAAGCGAATGACTACAGTAGGTCAGTGGTGGGCCATAGTAATGATCCAATGAGTCTATGAATAATGAGACAATGACAACTGTGAGAGTTGTATTGTAATGAATGTTGAGATTGAGTACCACTAATCGGGTCGTGGTGATGTATAAGTTATCATTGAATAGACTAATTAAGTAGACTATTTACCTATTGAATATTTATTCCTCCTTATCAATAGAGGGTCGTATGACTATACGAGGAAGGTTGCGATGCAAGCATAGAATTCTAGTAACGATGATGTCTAGAATGAGATCCCAGATTCGATTTTCGATATCGAGGGAGTTTCAAAGGTGATTGTGTATAAGCTCGAGGAAGAGCATGGGTCCATAGAATGATGGATGGAATAACAAAAATATTTAGGCATGTGAAATACGATGCTATAATACTTGATGTTGATATAAATACGTATATGTTTTGTTATCCTATGACAAACCTCTATAGTTCAGAGGTAGATTCCAAGCCAGATATTTTATGGCAATATTTTTACATATATACAATTCTCTTCAGTTCGTTCTTTTCTCTTCTTTTCATTTCATGTAAGTTGAGAAGAACAACCCTTCCAGAAGGGGAGGTATTGCCGAATGACTATCTATCTGTGTGATATAAGCCTAGTAGGATACCACATGTTGTTTAATTGCTTGTCAAGTACTAAAGGCTGGCCACCTTCTGTACTAACTATGCGATATAACAAGTGTTCATGATCATAGTGATCTCTCAATAAATTCTTTTACTTCTATACGATGGATCAAGCTTTCAAAGATAGAAGCAGCTAGAAAGGAGTAGTATCAGTGCGGTGGTATTCCGAATCTAACGCATTCGTGATACTAAGGTTGACGCAATTATTAAAAGGTTATAAAATGCTAACGAACAAAAGTGTAACCAATATAGTATTATGTACGGAAGATAGTAATGACTACGAACTGGAAAAGAATGGGTATTGAGAAGCAAAAGTTATAATGCTAGAAGCTATGATGAGAGTCTGTGCAATAGACTTGAAAGAATTTGAAATGGTCACTTAACACGGATTGAGTTTTCTTACGACAATAGATCATATGTCATTATCGGGATGTCGCCTTATAACATCCTTGAGGGAAGACAATGTCGATCTCCCTTATGATATGATGATGTTGCAGAGCGCAAGATGCTTAGACCAGCAGTGGTCTAAAGGACCAAGGATATAATAGATTTAATCAGAGAACGGCTGGTAGTAGCCCAAGATGGGCACACGAAGTATGTTGATTTGACATGAAAGGACAAAGAATAGGAAGTAGGGAACCTAGTGCTATTTTAGGTATTCCCTTGGAAAGGATGGATGAGGTTCGGAAAGAAAGGAAAGCTAAGCCCATGAATTGTTGGACCCTTTGAGGTGTTAAGACGTATTGGGAAGTTAGCATATGAGCTAACCCTACCCCCGAACATGTAGCAAGTTCATAACGTGTTCCACGTATCAATATTAAGGAAGTATAATTCGGATGCCAGACAAATAGGGGCATATGAGAGCATAGACATGCAACCCGACGTAACCTATATGGAGCAACCAGGAAGGGTTATAGATTGAAAAGGAACAAGTGCTTAGGAGAAGGGTTTTCAAACTAGGCAGAGTTTGGTGGTAGGACCACAATGTGGGAAAATTTACTCGAGAGTTAGAAAGTGCAATGCTAAGAGAGTATCCCTATTCATTTTCTATCTGATTTCGGGACGGAATCCTTTTAAGGAGGGGAGACTGTAATAACCCCAATTTTTGGAATTTTATTGAAACCCTTATGAATAGTGATTTTGGTGATTATGCTGAATAAGAAAACTTTTCATACCACACTTTGTAGAGGTTCTTTTATTGTTATTCTGAGATCTTATTAGTACTCTATCTGGTATATAAGTGTATGTAAAAATCGTCAGAATCCAAATTCGAACACTTTGATTTTTTCCCGAAAATCCACCAGATACCGAAAGAATTGAGTATAAGGTAACAGGATAAAAAGGATTTAAATTCAAGGATTATAAGAGAGGATCATATAAGAAATATAATATATTGAGAAAGGTTTAGGGGAACCCAAGTAATAAGATCCCGGGTATGATCCCTCAAACGATAAACGAGAACGAAAATTAAGCGAACCATATAACAGATAAGCGGTCATTAACCAAACAATTAAGCAAGGATTAGCATAAGAAGATGCTTCCACCACCAAGTGATGACAAGTGGCAAGAGATGAAGTCACCAAGATGATGTCATGCTTAGTCATACTCCACTCACTTTAAACAACCAACAAATCATCCAAATATCCCATTCACTTCATTTTCCACCACAAAAACATTCAACAAAGCAAATACTCTCCCAAGAACACATAGCTCATGGCTTTTCCATTTTTTCAAGGAGAAAAATTCCAAAAATCAAGTTTCTAGCTTTGTTAATTTGCAAGGTAATTACCCAAGGTCCCTTATGATTAGATAAGCATATCCTAGGAGTTTAAGCTTCTATTTCTTCATGAATCTCTTCCAATAAATCAAGCAAGAAGATGATGAATAGTGTTTTCAAGATTACTAACTTTATTTTCTTTGATTTCCTTTAAGATCCAAGCATTCCTAAGCTATCTCAAGGCTTCTCAAGGCTTCTTAAGGCTTCCTAGCTACTCTAATCACTCCAAGGAAGGTATAACACCTCCAAACCCTAACTTTACTTTGAGTATTAAGATGGTTTTGATGTTTATAGTAAATGAGAAGCATGATGCTTGTGTGTTTAGAGTTTGGATTGGATTTGTAGTAATTTGGATGTTGAAATCTTATTTATAGTTAATGAAACTTAAGTATAGCTAGTAGTTCATGTGTGGGGTTGTATAAATTGGAAAATCTTGAGGTTTGGGGACTGATGTTGTAAGGTTTGGATGAGGCTTGGTTGTATTGTTGGTTGTGAGTTGAATGGTGGTTGTTTGGGGTGGTTTAAAACTTGGTAATCGCGTAAACATAGCCGTCGTAATGCCCGATTTACTTTAGACTGTTTTTGTTCTTAACATCAGGACCCGTGAACTCACTGTTAGGTTTTGACCATTGCCATTATTAGATAGTTCATGTTACGAGCTTCGTTTTGATATGTGGTTCGTTTGAATCTGATGTACGGTTTAGGAGAAACGACCGTTTTAAGTAACGGCGCTTCGCGACCGAACCATTACCCCTCGCCTTACTTTGAAACCTTGGTTAAGGACTTTAAATGACTAATTGGGATATGAAGCAATTATGTTAAGTGGATTAGGCAGTTGGTAAGGTAATCGCGAAAGAATCGCCTTAAAACTCTTAATGGTTAATTTATTAAAAATGATGGAGCCGAGGGTACTCGAGCGACTTAAGTGAATCGTTAAGCGCGAAAGCGAACGTTAGGGGTCTAATTGGTTAAAGTCTAGTTTCTTAAGCGACCGGGGATTAATTCTGACTTATGTTGTTGTTCATAGGTTATCGGACCCACTCTAAGCTTAAGTCTATCCGGGAACACTCAGGCAAGTATTCTACCCATTATACTGTTGTTGTGATGTATACATATGTATATGCATTATCTTGTGATAGATGCATGGTGGTTAATTAGCAAATCTTGCGATATATTGGAGCATGTGATATGGTATATATGCATGTCTGTTTCGTAATCTTGATATATATCTGTTGATTCAAATGCTTATAAGTTGCATAATACCTATGCTAGAGATAAGCAGTAGTTGCGTATACCCTTAGTATAGGGGACCCAAAGGTGAACATTTCCTAAAACCGGGAGTCGTTGTTCCCGAGTATATTATATATATTTATATATATATAGATATAGTTTTCAAAACCATTAATCGAATAAGGTTTATTCGATAACTTTATTTTTATTAATGAATATTACTTTGAATATTCATTCGAGGACTTATGACTCGGGTTATTTTATTTAATGAATATTAATTTGAATATAATTCGAGGACTTATGACTCACTTTATTTTATTTAATGAATATTATTTTGAATATTCATTCGAGTACTTATGACTCTGCTTACTTTATTTAATGAATATTATTTTAAATATTCATTCGAGGACTTATGACTCTGCTTACTTTATTTAATGAATATTATTTTGAATATTCATTCGAGAACTTATGACTCCGCTTATTTTATTAAATAATATTCTTTATTTTATTAAAGAATAATGTTTCGATAATCAAACTTATTTTCGATTATTCAAATAAAGATCGTACTTTCGTATAAGTATATCTTGGGTTATTCAATATTCATTTCATGTATGAGTTTTAAAACTTTTACTTCAATTATTTTTATAAGGATTATCCTTATGGGAATATTATTTAAATAATAATGTTCAGATATTTTCTAATATATCGAGACTGGTTTATTTCATTAAATCAGCATTACTCCAAACATTCTTAAAAATGTCTTCGAGTCTTCAAAATGATTTTAAAAGTTAGAGCGGATCCCAAAAACTCGTTTTCAGATTTAAGATCTTCCTTTCGAAGGAGACTTGAATATTCGCTCAAAAATCTTAGGGATCCGGCTCTGTGGTGTATTATATATTCGCAACGAGGTTGCTGTTTTGAGAAAACAATTTGATTACTTGCCCAATGTTCGGGAAGTAAGTCCATCTAATTGAGTCGGCATAAGCGACAGGCCGGGGTACGGTCTATGAAGGTGTAAGAGGCTGGGTGACAGTCCATCCACGCGTGAGTGGCCAGGTAACGGTCTAGCGCGAGGTCCTAATGCGGCCAGGGTGATGACCGGCGGGGAATTCATCCATCTACAGTAGAAAAGGTTACTTATTGGTATCTTTGCCTAATCTGCAAGATATCGGGTTTATGCCAAAATTCTTTTCCTTTCCAAAATTCATTGGATGTTACAAACTCTGTTCATACTTTACATAACAGAGGTTTCCAGGAAATGTATAACAGATATATATATGGATATATGTAATATCTGGGATATACCGTGTAATTATTTTTGCTAATTAAATAATTATTATTTGTGTTCAGCATCGATTCTGTGAATTAACTATTAAGTGTTATTTGTATTTGAATATTCAAAAATAGTATTAATTGAGTATTTCAATTTTTATATGTCCAAAATAAAATATAGATAATTGTCATATCTTCCTAACTATTTTTATATTGATTTATGAATTTATATGAATCATATGAAATTTATAAAATCTTTTTCCGAGTATTTAAAATCTATTTTTATAAAAACGGGAACCAACAGACGTCAACCGTTGTTACGTTTTTGGAACCCAAAACTCTTCCGAGAACTCCTTCCTAACCCGAATTGTAATATTCCGAGCATTTTCCATGTTTCGACTTTTTCGATCCGGCGTACGGTTTGTCCTGCGCGGGTCCAGGCGCAATATATTCGATATAGTATTCGTTTCGGTAAATCAATAAAAACCCGTATTTTCGATAAACGGGAGCTTTTTATTAAACTATCACAATTATCACTTCGTAATACGTGTAACCAGACGCTGAGACCAAGACCGCAGTACAAATTGTACTGATTTGGATAATTATCCCGAAAAACGATACCGTTTGGATCAGTTTTTACAAATAAACGCACCGTTTTATATCCGGAATGATCCAACGGGATACTAATTTTCCGTAAATATAAATAGCCTTTTACCGTATTTTATTTCGTATCAAAATCATTTGCAGACAGATAAATATATAATTTTACAGAGAAAAATCCTATATTCATAAATTGTTTCAAGAATCAAACCAACTTTTGAAGGTGTTATTGATCTTTGATTGAAAAGCTCGAGTACTGGATTTGAAGGTCTTGAGAAGCTCTATCAGAATCTGTAATCCATAAACCTGCAGAATCAAAGGTTTAATTTTTAAAAATTTATTTATTTTCGAATTATTTTTATGAAAAATATGAATTTTTGTTCGGATGATTGTTTGTATGATTTGATGATTGCATGTTGTAGAGCTTGTTTTCCTGATGATTTTGGTATATTATACGTCTGATTTGGAGTTCAATAACATGTTCAAATTTGAGTTTGATTTTCGAATTTTAAAATTAGGGTTTATAACCCGTATGAATGTTTTCAATTGAAATTTGGGGGTTTTTGATTTAGGGGTTATTAGCTGTTGATTTATAGTGGGTTGTGTTCCTTATGAAATTTGCAATCGATTGATATATAGCTCGTTAATAGAGGATGCTTGAATCGAAGGGAGTTGTGTTTTAAAGATTTACGATGTTCGCCGGAAACCGGCGATGTTCTTGGCCAATTTCCGGCCAGAACAGGGATGATTAGAATGTTTTGATTGCATGAACAAGTTCCTGGTGTTTAGTAGTGTTGATCTGGAGGTGTTGGTGGGGTGAAGACGCCGGGATCGTCTTCTCCGGACACTCCCGATTTTCCGGCGACTGGAACTGCAAAATTGCAGTTTAGTCCTTGTAGTTTTGAAGATGGTGAAGTTTAGTCCCTGTAGTTTGCAAAGTTTTCAAAAATAGGATTCCTGTTTATAAAATGTTTAAAAATCATATTTACTATTTATTTTTATTATAAAAATTCATTTTTAATTTCTGAAAATTCCAAAAAAAATTAGTATTTTAATTCCGAAAATTATTTTTAATTCAAAAATAAATCTGAATTAATTAGTTAATTAATTTCAGTTAATTTTTAATTTATTAATTGGTCAATTAATTCGAAAATTAATTGATTAAATGATTTAATTAATTATTAATTGATTTTAATTAATTATTTAATTAGATTTAATTATTTAAAAATGATTTAAAAATTCCGAAAAATAGTTTCGAGCTTTAAAATATTATTCTAAATTATTTCCAAGGCTCGATAATTATTATAAAATTATTTCGGAGCCAGAATTGGCCAGCCGAACCCTGTTTATTAACCCGAAATTGATCCAACGACCCGTTTTAATTCCGAAAAATGTGTTAAAAATCATTTTAAATACCCGAAAGCCTATTTATAACCCGAGACTTCTTTATAAATGATTTGTCATTGATTATGTGATGTATTATGTGTTATATGTGACTTGTTGATTGACTATCGGTCTATACATTCGGTGTTTACGTGATTATTGCATACCTTTCAATCCGTTAATCGGATTTGGGTAAAACGAAGGGTAGATAGAAGTATGTGTTGAATAGAATCCTATGAGTTGATGATTGATAGATGCTTATAATATGTGAGCAGAAGAGGCAAGACGTAGGAAAGGGAAACAGGTAGTTGAGGAGTAAGACGATTGTGATTGGAAGCGAGTGTAGGATAGTAAGCTAATACCAGGCAAGTGTTCTGAACTTTCTCGATATATTGTAGTACTTGATAGTCTTGTTGACATTGCAAGTGCTTTGAAGCACAGAAACCTAAACCCTGATTTCAGTTATTGTTCTTGAGCCATGAACCATATTCTTTCTAAGCCATTGATTATTGTATACCCAAACACGGACCACAAATCTACGATACTACTCCACAAATACATACAAACTAAATACCAAACACTGAACTGAATTATTATATACTCAACCCATGGTATCTTATGCTTTGAAAGACCAAATTTTTGAAACCCTGAAACATTGATTCATTTGTTATCCAATTCTTTCATTACCCAACATCCAAGCCTTAAAAGTACCTTGTTGATCCACACAAGGGTTGAAACCCTTTCATTGTTAAACACTCACTGTTGTTAATGATTCTGATTATTGTTTATTATTGTATAATTTTTTTATTATGTTAGAATTGGATTGTTTTTATAAAATTGTGGACCAGATTCGGTGGTCAGACCATATAATGGTCAAGTTAGGCCAATATGTGCCTTGGATCCAGTAGTTAAAGCAATGTTGTCTGCTTTGCTCGGGGTTAGTGAGTGACTGATCAGCAGCCTAACCTTGGTTTTAAAATAAAAATATAGTATCCAATTCTAAATCATAATCCACTGTTCACTTGATATCATAACCATATTCACTTGATGATCATTATTCTCAGTTTTGTCATTGTGACCTGCTGAGCTAGTTAGCTCATTTGTGCGATGCTGTTTATACTCTTTCCATTTAAAAAGGAACCAGTTGGTAGCAAGGATCCCCAGTCCAGTGCGAGAGCTAGGGATTAAGGCTGTTGAAGCTGAGCTAGTAGGCTTCTTTTGGAATAATGTAAATTTGTAAAAGTTTGTAATATGTTTAATACTCAGTTTGAGTTTGAATGGTTAGGATTTAATCGGTATGTAATATATTAGTGTGTTTGGCTTGTGTGTATACTTTAACCTGTTGCGATCCGTGGTAGTTGGTAAGTAGGGTCACTGCATATTATTATTATTATCTTTATTATTGTTATAAGCAGGTTGTAAACAGGGTGTGTGTGGACCCCAAACTTCTGACCCGGGTTTGGAGGGCGCCACAATATATATATATCGGGACTAAATAAAGTATCTCGTAACTTCATTTCTTTTGAATGATATTTCAAAGATTGAATCTATTCAAACCTTTTCTTGTAGTCTCATCTATCTGATGAACTTTTGAAACTGATGATACCTTGAATGGTGGTAGTTCAAGTAGTATCCGGAAAAGATATAAGTATATTGGAGTATCTTGTAACTTCATCTTTTCAACTTGTATCTGGTTAATGATTATCTTATGCATGACAAAGATTTTCATAAAAACGTTGAGACAAGGCTAGATATATGAGATCACCTTGCAACGATATTTTTATACAGTTATAAACTGGAACTCTGAGTATATAATGCATGGCAGAGGATTTCAAAGATTATGAAAAGTATATATACTTATATACTGAATATTTTGTGACTTGGTCGCGCTAAGATATCAATTTGGTTCATTTCTTCTTGACCAAGACTTTCATGAGTACTATGAGAATGCTCATATATTGTTAATTATTATACATATTATTTCGGTGGGCTTGTTGCTCACCCTTGCTTTCTTCTTTCATCACACAACAACAAATAGAAAAGATGAACAGGACCAAGCTTCCAATTTGCAAGCGGTTAGGAAACGTTCCGCAGTTTTCTGGAAGCGTTGATGCCGCCGTTGCTGAGGTAGGAGCTACCAATAGGCTAGGTTTTCAACTATTGATGAACCAGACTTATGTATAATATGAATTGTAATAATGGCAAGGAATATGTAAATTATTCAGAAACCCTTTTAAGGTGTAACGGTTTATAATTGTGGAATAAAATGACTTGTGTTATTTTTTGGTATTCATCTCTGAGACTATAACTTATGGTGTGTGTGTGTGTATATTGTGGGGTCACAATACTCAGTAGTTGGTTGACTGTTAAGATTAAGTATTGATAAGGGAAATGGAACTCGTGACAACCTGAATCCCCGACCCCGGATTTGGGGGTGTTACAGGCAAGGCGTAGGAAAGGGAAATAATTAGTCGAGGAGTAGGAGATTGTGATTTGAAATTGGTGAAGTATAGCAAGCTAGTACCAGGCAAGTGTTCTGAACTTTCTCGAGATATATTGTAGAATATTGATAGTTCTATTTTATATTGCAAGTGCTTTGAAGCACTGAACCCTAAACCTTGATTCCAGTTATTGATCTTTGAACCATAAACCTTATTCTTTCTAAACCATTGATTGTTGAATACCCGAATACAAACCACAGATATATGATACTACTCCACAAATACATGCAAACTAAATACCAAACACTGAATTAGATTGCTTACATATTCAAACCATTGTACCTTACGCTCTGAAAGACCAAATTCTTATAACCTTGAAACTTTGATTCTTTTGTTATCCATTTCTTTCACCATTTGATGGCCATATTTCATTTGTGAAGATTAGAACCATCTTATTATTGAACATCCAATGTCGCTTATGATTCTGTTTATTGCTTTACATTATTTATTCTGTTATTATGATAAAATTGGATTATTTTATAAAATTATGGACCAGATTCGTGGTCAGACCAGATTGGTGGTCAAGTTAGGCTGATGTGTGCCTTGGATCCAGTAATTAGAGCAGAGTTGTGTGCCTTGCTCGGGGTTAGTGCGTGACTGATCAGCAGCCTAACCTTGGTTTTTAAAATGAAAATATAATATCCAATTCTAAATCATTAATCATTGTTCACTTGACACTTTAATATTTTCCACTTGATGATCATTATTCTCAGTCTTGTCAATGTGACTTGCTGAGCTAGTTAGCTCATTTGTGCGATGTTGTTTATGTTCTTTTCCAGTTAAGAAGGAACCTGTTGGTAGCGAGGATCCCCAACTCAATGCGAGAGCTAGGGGTCTAGGTTGATCAAGTTAAGCTAGCTGACAGCTTTTGGAATAATTTATGTTTATGAAGTTTGTAATAATGTTTAATATTCAGTTGTAAGTTTGAATAGTTGGGATTTGGGCGTTTGTAATATAAGTGTGTGTGTGTGGCTTGTGTGCATACTTTAACCTGTTGCGGTCTGTGGTAGTTGGTAAGTAGGGTCACTGTATATTATTATTATCTTTATTATTGTTATAAGCAGGTTATAAATAAGGTGTGTATGGGCGTGGACCCCAAACTTCTGACCCGGGTTTGGAGGGCGCCACAAATGCTGGTGCTCCAGAGGATAATGACATTACAATCTCTAATTTAGCAGATGCTAAAATGTTTTTCTTTCCTTAGAGGCATAAGGAAACAGGTGAAGAGATTGTCTTGTATTACAAAGACAAGAAGTTTGAGCAAAAGAATGCTAGGAGTGCTCTTGGGTATATAACTAAAGAATTTCCTGATCTAACACCTGAAGAAGCGGTTATGTAACAAAAGGATCTTTTGGCTCAAATTGAAGCTGAAGCTAACATTTCTAAGGGAAGAGGAAAAAGAGGTGGTAAATCTGCAAGAGCAAGAGGAAGAAGAAGAGGAGGAAGAACTTCTAAATCAAGTCAAGTGACTACATTTAACTCTATTTTTCTGAATTTTCTATCCAGAGAAGGGTATGTTCCTCTACAAGGACATGAAGGTCATGAAGAAAATGAAGAAGTTCAGAAGCCAGAAGAGTTGATTATACCAAAGGAAGAAAAGATTAGCCACTGACATTAATCAAACTGATACAGCAAATCAAAATGTAACTCCTGATGCAGACACAAATCCTGAAGTAAAAGCAGATCCTGATGCTATGAACCTGATAACTGCTTTTGACTCTGATGGAAAGGTGATCGAAGCATTAAATAATTTAGCCCTTACTCCAGTATTCACTCCTCATACTTCAGAGGTTGATGAAAAAGAAAAGGTTGATAGGAGGATAACTGATCAAGCTTGCAAATAATATTTACAGAGAGTCTTAAAATCAAAGAAAGAGCTATGGCATAAAACAAAAGGGAAGATTAAAGATCTGTCTACAAGTTATGCTCCTCTCAGCAAGAAGGATAGAAGATGAAAAGATATTTATACATTTGACTATCCTAAAGGGTTCAAGCATGTTGAATTTGTGTCAGCAGGGTTAAGAGATTCTATTTCAGAACAAAAAGGTGTTGATAAGTCCATCAAGAAACTTTCTTGGGTGGAATACAATGAAAAACTGAAACTTGTCAAATCTCGAACCAGAGGAGGGATTGGTCATTTTGACATGGAGATTCTAAGATCTGATCTGCTGGATACAAATAATCTGACAGGGAATTTTGGTGAAAAAGTTTCTCCTTCACATCTTGAGAAAGTTGAAGCTGTGAAGATTGTTCATAGAAAGAGAAATGATAATGATGTCAGAGAAGAGATTCTGTACTTTATCAGGGATGGTAAAGTAAAGAGCTTTACATTGCAGTAACTCTTACTGAAGACTGTGATAGAATTGAAATACATTCACTATCTTCTTAGAGTTGATAACAGTGTCACCAGAAACTGGTCTTCTATGATTCTTGAAGTCATCAGAAGAAGAGTCATGACAAAAGATGATAAATACAATGGTGATTATGTTCCTGAGTACATAACTTATATTGGTCAAGAAATGCAGATGAAAAAGGGAGTTGCAGTACTACAAGTTTTTCTCAACAGTCCTCAGTTATCCTTCAGTCCTGATCATAAAGATGTCAGTTTAAGCTACATGTTGATTGGTGATCTTGAGATAGCTAAAGCTCAATTTCTAAGTTAAGATCATCCATCTATCATCTTGGAGAAGACACTGAAGAGAAGAGAGAGTTGAAGAAAAAACTTCTTAAAGTCCTACGAGACAAGGAGGAAGAAAGATTGAAAAACTTTCTGGGAACAACTGTCCGTTGTCTGAAGATACTGAAGTAAGCTTTACTCCTTGTACATTTTGTAGATTGGTTTTGGCATCATTGAGAATGGAATTTATGCCTTATTGCATTAAGCATAAATTAGGGGAGATTGTTACATATTGAATTTCTGAATGATCAAAAGAAGCTCAGGATCTGGCTGTTCGGGTGTCATCAAGATCTGATGTATCGTCAAGATTTGGCATGTCATCAGCATTTGAATGTCATCAGTATTTGAAGACAGTTAGCATTAGAGGATTTTTTATGTTCCTTATT
This sequence comes from Apium graveolens, assembly GCF_009905375.1. Lineage (NCBI taxonomy): Eukaryota > Viridiplantae > Streptophyta > Magnoliopsida > Apiales > Apiaceae > Apium > Apium graveolens. Next base: position 73,789,923 of record NC_133649.1, read on the forward strand.
ATGTGGAGCAGATATCCTTTACGTCTGAATTATAGGACTTTATCAATTCATTTTAAGATATGTATCAGTTTCAGTTAGCTTTTTATAATGCATATCTTAGATTGATTTGTTGTAGTTGTGTAGTATATAAATATAGTTTAGGTCATCACTTAGTGTATCGATCTCGAGTATCATTCGACCTAGCAGCTCTCAAGAACATCAGTATTTCTTGAGAGGATTTTTTAACAGTTTTTATCATAAATATAAAAGGCTGTTACATTTTATTACTTGTTCGAAACATTTATACAATTGTATCCAACCCCCCTTAAACAATTGTATCTTCGCTAGGCAACATAAGACCTTAGCAGTATAGGCATATGATGAATAAACATCGAACAAGGCGTTCGCCAAGTCTACCAATATGGCTTCCCTAGCCACCCCATCCTTCTCATCCCATAAAGCATAAGCCGTAACAAATTCAGCTTTTTCTTGATCCAACACAGGAGGATCGCACTGCACCACTGACCATAGACCCTTAACCGTTAACCAGAACATCATCTTTTTCTACCAATGAGAAAAAGAAGCTCCACAATTAAATTTATCAGGAATAAATCAATAGGCCGGGGAAAACGATACGTAGTCCAATCAATGGTAGCAGTAACACCAAAACTAGAACCAGTGTCAACAGTTTTAAGAACATCACCGGTTTTGTTAACCATCTTATTAATTAACTTATAACACAAATAATCTCTTCAAGATTATTGAGAATATTACTACACGCACAACAATGAGATAATTATATATCATAAATTAACAAGAACATGCAAATTCAACCAAGTAATAAAATAAACACGAAGGCATAAACAATATATAATTAGAGACTGAATTGAATTTTTTTTAGAGAAAATCACTTAGCTCTATGAAGCTTTATCATAATTAGAGAATCAACTGAGTCAACAAGCCCTCGAGAAGACTTGACCGTTATTGAATAGATTATTGCCCCACTTACGCTGTGATGGGTTGCCGCAATATCACTTCCAAGATAAAATAGTTTAGAGCGATCCGTTCACATATACGAGAAGGCTCAACAACGACCATCACCTCAATTCGCCAAGAAAATTAATGAATATATGTATGTATATGTGGGAGAGAGCCAGAGAGATGATGTTCTAGGGTTTCTATCTTTTTCCCCAATCAATCTCCCTCTTCAGATTTTCCCAAGCTTCACCTTTTTCTCTTCTCTACAAAAAGTAATGTATGTAATCAGATCTATTATATATTCTATAAGAGTCTAATTATTATTAAATAATAATAATCCTCACTCAAATATTAATATATAATATACTTATTTATACAAAATATGTTTATATAGTTTTAGCATTTGACTTCCAGTTCAGGCCCTGAGCATGAGCCTCAGGCCCTAAACAAACCAAAACTTTTAAGCACCTCAGAACCTGAACCTCTAGCCTCAGGCCCCGAGCATTCCAGAAACATTTTTAGCATACCATCAGGTCCTGAGCTTTCAACCTCAGGCCCTGAAAATTGCAGAAACTTATTTTAGCACATCATCAGGCCCTGAACCTCTAGCCTCAGACCCTGGACATTGCATAAATTTCAAAATATGCTTCTCAGCTAAAACCGAAACAACTCTTATACAAATAAGCATTCTTGCTCTTATTTCTACATGGATTTCACTAAGAAAATGTCTTAGATCAAAATATGAAAATTAATGTCCTTATTGTAAGGAACAATCTCCACTTGTTATTATCCGAAAATTACATCAAGAACACATATTACATGTGTCCTAAATTTCCATTTTCAAACAGGAAATGCACCAGAATCTCCGCTCACAGCTCGAGCTCCTCCAGAGGTAATAACCTGCTCTGGTTCGCCAGCCTGGAACAAGTAATAAATAAATACAGTTAATGACAATATATGAATAGGTGACTTCCGGAACTTGGGGTCTTTTGACAAAAAACAAAAATTGACCAATAAAAAAATTATGGTCCAGCTCCAACCTGGAACCAATAAAAATATTATGTCAATGACCGAAATCAAATTGGTAACTTCTAGAACTAGGGACGTCTTGACAACTGATTAAAAAGTGAGGAATAATTAATTATCTAAACCAGATTCAATGTTAGCGAGTAGACCAGAAATATAGTCATGCCATAAAATATTCATATTCAGGACCACCTTACTTCTTAAGAGTGCCAAAATATTGGTTAAAGGATAATAGTAAAACTAAATTAAGCCTAAAAATTCTAACATATGTAGTTTAAGTATAGAGGTATATAGATTGAATAAATAGACCTTAAAGATAATCTTTGGCACACTAACAATTTTTATCATTTCTAGACGAATTAGAATTTACTCACGCGCCCTTTATCCCAAATTACTTAAATCATAGTGAATAGTAAATTTTGAAATGGCGATATTTAAAAATATGTGATTTCTGCCAGAGGTAGAGGGGCCTCATCTCTTTCTTGTTCTAGTTCTGCAGGATGGTCCTGGAACTAATAAGAAATGTAATATAATTACTGTTAATGAGAAATGCGGATTGGTGACTTCGAAAACTAGGGGTCCTCTTGACCCAATAAATAAAAAATGATGAATGCAAATTAGCGAGATTCTCTTAATGAGTAGACTATTTAAATAGTGATGAATACTTACAGATCTGACGAAGACCCTAGATTGAGCTCTCATATGCATTTTCTACATTATAAAATTAAAAAAAAATTGAAAATCATCAAGATTCTAATAGAACGAGATTTTGATAATGAATCGGTAAGAGATAATTAAGAAGTGAAAATCATCAAGTCATTAACATTATAATAGAAAAAAAGAATTTGTTAATGAATCTCTCAGAAATAATCAAGAAAAAAATAACAAAATCATAAAAGAAATAGAGATTTTGATACTTAAACTCTCTGAAAAATCAGGAATAACTCAAACACCAAATTTAAAGACTTAGCAAGAAACCTTAAAAAATACAAACCCTAAATACAAAAACCAGGAATTGATCAAGAATAACTCAAAACCTAAATATAAAAAAAAACTTAGCAAGAAAACCTAAAAATATGAACTCGCCCAAAATAAAAACCCTAAATATAAAAATCAGGAATTGATCAAGAATAACTCAAATCCTAAATATAAAAAAAACTTAGCAAGAAATCTTAAAAACTCACCCAAAACTGCAAACCCTAAATATAAAAATCAGGAATTGATCAAGTATAACTTAAACCCTAACTATAAAAACTCAGCAAGAAACCCTAAAAATATAAATTCACATGAAATGAAATGCAGATTCTAAATATAACAAGCTTAAGAAACCCTAAATAAAAAAAAACTCATCTGAAAATGCTGGGTGTAGATGTCAGCAATTTTCCTGATTGTAACGATGACTTCAGCTCTCTCTCCATCAACTTCTCAATATTGTGTTTGATCTGTTTGTCAATTTTCGAATCCTGGAACCAATAAAAATATTAAGTCACTGACCGAAATCGAATTGGTAACTTTCGGAACTAGGGGCCTCTTGACAACTGATTAAAAAGTGAGGAATAATTAATAATATAAACCAGATTCGATTTTAATGAGTAGACTAGAAATAATTTTTTATCGTTTCAATATGAATTAGCATTTACTCAGGCGTATTTTATCCCAAATTACTTAAATCATAGTCAACAGTAAATTTTGAAGTGATGATACTCAAAAATATTATATTTCTGCCAGCGGTATATGGGCCTCATCTCCTTCTTGTTGTGGTTCAGCAAGATATTCTGGTTCAGCGAGATTGTCCTGGAACCAATAAGAAATGTAATAGAACTAGTGTTAATGAAATCTGCTTATTGGTAACTTCGAAAATTAGGGGTCTTCTTGACCCAACTAATAAAAAATGATGAATGAATAAATCAAATTAGCGAGATTCTCTTAAGGAGTAGACTATCTAAATAGTGATGAAAATAGCGATGAATATTTACAGGTCTGACGAAGCTCCTAGCTTGAGCTCTGCTATGCATTTTTTACATAAAAAAATGAAAACAAATAAATAAAAATCATCAAGATTCTAATAGAAAGAGATTTTGATAATGAATCCTAAGAAATAATTAAGAAGTGAAAAGCATCAAGTCATCAAGATTATACTAGAGTTATAGAATTTGATAGTGAATCTCTCAGAAATAATCAAGAATAAAAAAAAGAACAAGATTTTAAAAGAAATAGAAATTTTGATACTTAATCTCTGAGAAAAATCAGGAATAACTCAAACCCTAAATTTAAAGATTTAGCAACCCTAAAAAAATGCAAACCCTAAATATTCAAATCAAGAATTGATTAAGAATAACTCAAAACCTAAATATAAAAAAAACTTAACAAGAAGCCCTAAAAATAAGAACTCCCCTAAAATGAAAACCCTAAATATAAAAATTAAGAATTGATCAAGAATAACTCAAACCCTAAATATAAAAAAAATTAGCAAGAAACCCAAAAAATCACCCAAAAATGCAAACCCTAAATATAAAAATTAGGAATTGATCAAGAATAACTTAAAACCTAACTATAAAAATTTAGCAAGAAACCCTAAAAATATAAACCCACTCAAAAATGCAAACCCTATATAAGACAAACTTAAGAAACCCTAAACAAAAAACTCACCCGCAGATAGGAAGCAAACTTTAAACCAAGATCGGTGATGTACTCATTATAGTTTTGCATTGCTTCCTCGCCTTTTACTAACAGTTGCACACAGCCTACATAGTAACGTATCCAAGCTAGCTGCACGAGTCTTCCAGTAATTACCTAGAACACCACACCTTATCCATGCATGATATTCTACATAGGCGATTGGATCGTTTGCAAGAGCCTTTCATATGCAGCCATTTCTTCCATGGACCTAATTTTATTCCCATCTATTATGAAATGAGGAGGTACAAAGTCCCAAACATTTGGGGCTCCAAAATATATTTGAACTGCCCCAGAGTTGACGCAGCATAGAAACATAAGAAAAACAAGCGATAATTCTCGCAAGAACTCTTACACGAGAAATCATTTAATACCTTGAATTCAAAAGGCAAACTTTGAATCCACAAGGGTTTCTTGAATACACAAGAAAGAAAAGAGAAAAACTCTTAGGTTTTTATTTCAATCAAAGATTTTAATATGTCACATCATACGACTGTTTATATATGGATAAGAAACGATAAAATGAAATAAAAATAAATCCTATTTAAAATAAATAATAATTAAAAGAAGAGTGATCATGTGATATTTTAGCATGATCATGCACAATCTGTCCATTCTCTAGAACCTTCTGGTACACAATCCTAATTTGGCATGATTATGCAATCCAGCAACGATGCGTGATCATGCGATCATATTGTGATCATATTTTTGCTCTTCTCGCATTCATCACACCCTCAATATCTACCGAAAATTCTCCCACATCAAAAATATAATGCATAGAATAATTTTTCTGATATATAACGCTCCATTTTTGTGTTTTAGATTGCAAGGACAAACTTCTAGTGAGACATGACATAATGTAAATGATCCCACCATATAGAGGTGCGTTGGCATCCTTTGCACATTCAGGATAAAGAGAGTGCCATGTTTCGTCCACCAACATTGTTCAGGCACTTGCCAAATGAATGATGTGGCACCAACCTAAGTAAACTTTTCGCAAGCTGGTTTCATTTAGGAAGATAGTGCGCTGAAGACCAATAGACGATAACATCCTGGATATTTTTAAAAATTAAGAAAAGATTAGTTTACACATATCTCCTTGTAACAGTTTAAAATACATTCTATCATTGATATTTTCCAAATTAGAGCCTTGTCTATAACTTCCTTTTAACCAAATTCCCTAACACCATAATCTTATATTGATAAAATAAATTACTTGGTGGCCCTTACGAGAAATCTAAACCTTCAACTCCATCATATTGTAATTTTGTATTCACAAAAGAATAAGAAACATAAAAGAAAAGAAATGTATATGTAGTAAACAAAGAGATAAAAATGGATCAGTTCAAACATACATCATTCTTGGAAGACAAAAGAATGAGAAACATAAAAGAAAAGAAATTTCTATGTAGTAAATAGAGAGATAAAAATGGATCAGTTTAAACATACATTGTTCTTGGAAGAAGACAATTGATATTTTTTATTGTTACGAAAAAGGCCGCCAACATAAATTGTCTAAACATCAACTTTGGCATGTTAGCTGATAAAACATGTCCTCTGTAGCTGACCATTTTCTTCCAGCTTAAAGTTCCATCTATACATGTAATGGATCTCCAGTTTTCTCCCATGCACATTAAAGAGATAAATATAAGTACTCGTAGGCAACAAGTATAGTAAATGTGAGATAAATAAGTTTTGATGGTATGCAGTTGCTGCAAATAAAATTTGATTTCAATAAACTGTAGTAAGTGTAGCTTGAACTTGAAAGGCAAACCAAAAGGCCCTAACAAAATTAGAGATAAAGGGTTAATAGTTAAGTAGTAGAATTGTGTTTTCCTAGACAGGGACGATACAACACACTAACTACTCATGACATTCTACAGTCGATATAGATATAAATATGAAATAACTCATAAAAAAATATTAACAGTTGTGACCTTCGAAGCAAGCTAAGAATAGGGAGCCTCCATGATGATTCTTATAAACAACAAAAATAGAGCTTACATAAATCTCATCTTTTTTAGGCATCAGAAAAGTTTGATCAGTGGTTAACTACACTTTACAGTATAAAAAGTTGTAAATATACTAGCAGTTTATAGTAAATTGAATCAATGTTAATCCTTGATTTTCCCAAATCATGGATAAACTAAAGAAATGATTAGTTTTGTTTATGAGTGTTTCAGAAATAGTTTATATGTTAGTTGTCACAATAATATCTTATTATTTTTTAGAAATGACTAGTTTCTATAGGAAGTAGAAAAGAAGGGCAACCACAATAATAAATAGTTTGTATTTTAATTGTCACAATAATATCTTATTATGATGGTTATTATGTAACTGAAATACTTCAATAACATTTTTCTGAAAGGCAAAGAGATATATTACATAGATAACCTAATATAAAATTTGTATCACATCATCGGAACCCCAACATTACAGAACACTAGAACTAGACTTAAAAACTTAAAAATAAAGACATAACCATAACTTTTAAAAAGATCAGCCTACTCCACTACACCAGTAAATTACCACCATCCCAGTTGCAACACCTACTTCTTATGCCGCCACCTCTTCACTTTCCCTCACACATGATTTTAAAATAAAATGGTATGTCAAATTTCCTCAGGGAGTCGCCAATGAGAACCCCTAGCAGTAAACCTTTGCCTTTAGTTCTTAGCACCAATACTGAATCAAACTAATTCAACAGGTCCCCTTTTTAGCCAAATAATTAGCCCCTGCATTAAGTTCCCTCCCTATATGCTTAAAAAAATTGTTGTGCAACCAAATTCATCATTCCTACATTAATCAACTTTGAATGTTTAGTAAATCCGGCTTTTATCCTTAAGGCTAGTAAAAGAACTGCTTTATTGTCAACAAAAAACACACACTTGGCATCTTTTTTTCACTCCTGCTCAAAGCATCCACTAGAAAAGACAGTGTCTTAGCCAAAACATTCAAAGGACTAATAGCATTAGTGTTTACCGAAAATATGTAAACAAAAGTATTGTTTGAATCCTTGATACTACTAGAAAATGGGGTTAAATTCAACCGAACCTAAACTCAACCGTATATGGTTGAATTTGAATTCAACATTGTTAGACCTTTGACCTGCGCTCAAATTCAACCGAACAAATTCAACCGTCACTAAATTCAACCGACTAAATTCAACCGGTTTTCAATTCAACCAGAACCCGTTGAATTTAGTATTCCCAATTTTTCCCTGAGCGGGAAATTTTCCCCCCAAAAGTTAAATTCAACCGAATAAATTCAACTGCTTTATAGTCAACGAAAACCGGTTGAATTTAGAAAAGCCAATTTTTGGATGAGCGGGAAAGTTCCCACCAAAAATAAATTCAACCGGATAAATCAACGGAAATCTTATTCAACGATTTCCGGTTGAATTTAGTATGAACACTTTTTTGTTCGCGGGAAAGTTCCCCCCAAAATGAATAAATTCAGCGGATTTTAATTCAACCGTATCTGGTTGGATATACCCGCTGTTCGTTTTCAACCATTTCCTGTTGTATTTGGGTAACACATTTAGAAACCCTACTGTGAGTATCCTTTCTTTCCAGTAGCCTCTTTTTTCTTCTTTCACCATTTTTCCTATCTCCTTTAATTTCTTAATCTTCAATTTTAAAAGCATTCATGTCCAAGTAAATATTCTTTCACATTTTTCATATATATACTTGTAATTCTTGTATTCATATATGTCAATTGTGTTAATATTGTTAATTTTTTTATATGTCAATTGTGTTAATATTGTCAATTGTGGCTAAATTAGTGTGATTATTACTTATTTTTAGTATGTTAAGATAATCATAAGACATTGAGTTATATAATGATTGTATCAACCATACCAATGAAATATTAATTTAATTAAGTTGTTTATTGATGTTAGTTCTTGTCTATAATAACTAATTAATCAAAATATGATAATTGTAGATGGCATCCGATCGAAGTTAGATGCACCGTAGGTTTGATGCAAGGAATAATATAACCGAGGAGTACAAACATGGTGTACAAAATTTCATCAATTTTTCTATGAAAGGGGAAGTTGATTCAATGGGGAGGATAAGATGCCCATGTAATGAGTGTGGAAATACATGGCGTAAATTACCCGACAATGTAACTTATGATTTGTATCGACATGGCATTATGAAGTCATATACTAAATGGGTTTTTCATGGCGAAAAGCGTAGGTCCGGGGTTGAAGCCGGGACTAGTTTGGGTAATAATGATCCTAGAGATGATGATATGTATGATGCACGTGAAATGCTTCAAGACTTTGCGGATGCACATGGAAATTTCGGGAATGGTGAAGAGGAACCGACTGCAACAGCAAAAAATTTTTATGAGATGTTAGACGGTGCTTCTGAACCTCTTTATCCGAATTGTCCAAGTTCTACCACTTTGTCATTCGTAAATAGGTTGTTATATTTCAAAAACAAGCATGGTTGTAGTAACAAGGGCTTTGATGAGTTACTTGAACTTATTGGGTCAGTATTGCCGGAGAAACACAATCTACCTGAGACATATTATGATGTGAAAAAGATGATAAGTGGTTTGAATATGGGATATGAAAAGATTGATGCTTGCGAGAATGATTGCATGTTATTTTACAAGGAAAATAGTAAAAAGACATGTTGTGCCATATGTCACAAAGGTCGATATATGGACCGAAAGGATAACCAAAAGAAGCTGATTCCAAGAAAGATCTTGCGATACTTTCCACTTATACCGAGACTACAACGTTTGTACATGTCTGAGCAAACTGCTAAGTGTATGACGTGGCACCATGATAGGGTCATAGTTGATGGTCAGTTATCTCACCCGGCAGATGGAGATGAATGGAAAGCATTTGATGTTAGATTTCCGAGATTTGCAAAAGAGGCACGAAATATCAGACTTGGCCTTTCTAGTGATGGATTTGACCCATTTCGTGATCCACTTGCCAGGGATTATACCGTATGGCCCGTTGTGGTGGTTGTTTACAACCTTCCACCATCTACGTGCATGAAAGCTCCATATACGTTCATGCCTCTCATTGTTCCCGGTCCTAGTGATCCTACAAAAGACCTACATATTTACCTCCGACCGTTAATTGATGAATTGAAGCTATTATGGCATACAGGAGTGGAAACATATGATAGATCATCACGCACAAATTTTCAGATGAGGGCTGCACTACTGTGGACTATTAGCGACTTTCCAGCACTTGCGATGTTAAGTGGATGGTCGACTAAGGGTAAGTTGTCTTGTCATGTATGTAGTGGTGATATCAAAGGCTTTCAACTGAGGAATGGTGGTAAGCCTTCTTTCTTTGGCACTGCTCGATATTTTTTGGAACCGGGTGATCCATTGAGGAGTAGCACAAAGTTTGGAAAGAAAGAGGTTCGTTCTGTCACAGCTCGACATTCAGGTGGAAGGGCAAAGACTGTATGTGATCTTATACAATTTCCTCCTCCAGGAAAGTTAACAAAAAGAAGACCTCGGGACTATGGTGTTACTCATAATTGGACTCATTATTCTCCATTTTTTGAGCTCCCGTATTGGGAGACACTTGATCTTCGGCACAATATTGATGTCATGCATACTGAAAAGAATGTTTTTGAAAACATTTTCTACACGATGTTAGCTGACAAGAACAAGACCAAAGATAACTTAAAATCAAGGTATGATTGTGAGGAACTTGGTATTCGACGTGAGTTGTGGGTTCAAGATGGAGACATAATGCCACATGCTCCATATGCGCTCTTGAGGGAAAAAGTTGATAATTTGTTTGAGTGGATTTCAACACTTAAACTTCCGGATGGTTACGTTTCAAATATATCTAGGTGTGTGAATTTTGAAAAACATACTATTCGTGGTATGAAATCGCATGATTGTCATATTTTCATGCAAAAATTATTGCCTATTGTCTGTCGTGACTTATTACCGAGGCAAGTGGCTGATGCCATTATTGAATTGTCTAACTTCTTCCAAGATTTGTGCTCATCTACCTTGAAATACTCCGATTTGTTAAAAATGGAGAAAGATATTGTGAGGATAATGTCTAAGTTTGAAACCATCTTTACTCCCGGTTTCTTTGACCCGATGGAGCACTTGCCACTACATTTGGCCACCGAGTGTAAGTTGGGTGGCCCTGTTACATATCGATGGATGTACCCTTTTGAAAGATTTTTACATGGATTGAAGATGAAAGTTAGAAACAAAGCACATTCGGAGGGGTCAATGGCTGAACGCTATATTGAGGAGGAATGTGTGCACTTTTGTTCTCTATATTTTGAATCCAAAGTTGAAACAATGCACAATCGATTGCGTCGTTACGAGGCACCCAAAACGTGTAATGATCCTAACTTGTTAGAAGTTTACACGTATCCGGAGAAACCCATTGTAAGAAAAGGGCATAGAATCTTGACGGCCGATGAAGATAGACTCATCAAATATTATGTTCTTATCAACACACCGGAGGTTGCAAAGTACTTGGGGTAAGGTCTTTAACAAATCTATGATATTTTTTACTTTGATTTATTTTATTGTAATGATTGTTATTTATTTTTAGTGAATTTAACAAGTTGGTACATAGAAAATACCCAGAGTTTGATGATGCAGCAAAAGAAAGATTTCAAAAAGATCGATTCACAAATTGGTTTGAAAGAAGGGTATGTGTCTAAACACATACATATAAATGTTTCTTATTGTCCTCAAATATTATAATTGTAATGCACTTATAAATATATATAAATTTTTAGGTAGCGGATGATCCACAACTCAAAAATATTTGTAAGGATTTAATAAAAGGTCCGATGCGAGATGTGGATATTTACAATGGTTGCCACTGTAATGGTTACAAATTTGGTTGTGCAAATTCTAATGAACGCACTTCACCAAATTCGGGTGTGCTTGTCATTGGTAAGAAATATATGGTACTTAATTATTTCGTATCTATTGTTCTCTCTTTCGTTATATTAATGCATTGCTTGTACCTAAGAAATTTACTCATTTATATGTAGGATCTTCATATTAGGGGAGTTTTGAAAATAATTATGGTCGACTCGAAGAAATACTTGAGCTTCATTACCGTAATGGGCATTAAGTTATATTATTTAAATGTCATTGGTTTGATCATACAAAGCATGTCAAGGTGGATAGAAATAGGATGACAACGGTGGATGTTCGATCAACATTAAATGCGGAAGATGTGTTCGTGTTAGCTAGTCAAGCTCATCAAGTGTATTATGCGAGGCATATTTCTAATCCAAGATCACCATGGTACACCATTTTAACAACAAAGAGTCATTTTGTTAATGAAGAAGTGAAATCTAAAAGGTACTTTACATCAAGTGAAGATGCCTTACAAAATGAGGTTTCAAATGCTTCATCATCTCGTGTCGAGCCCGTAATGATTCATGATCCTTCAAATTTTTTTATTGATCTGAGATTTGTTGAAAATGACAATTCTACGGATGAGTACAACGAAGAACAAAATCAAGATGAAGACATGATTATTGATGAAGAAAGTGAAAGCGAAGAAGATGACATGGCTTAATTTAAAATTTTAGTTATTTTACAAAAAATATGTTTAAGTTGAAAATTATTGTAATGGTCGTGTTTAATTTTTCAATTGTAATATTGATTTGTATTAGACATTAAATTTTAAATGTTAGATAAATATATATTAGCCTTCAATTTATTATTGTTGCAAAAGCAGGGCTCAGGTTCCAGTAGCTACTGAAGGAGGTAAGAAGTGGTGTATTAAACCAACCGGTTTTAATTGATTTTAACTCCTAAAATCAACCATTTTCGATTGCATTTACCCGTATCATTTACTTGGGTCATATCTTCACAGCTGAAATAAAATATTTTCTCTCACAAACCCTTTCTTGTGTAACTCTCTCTGGAAGCCGCCTCCAAAATCGAGAATGGCACTCTCCTCCCAAGTCCTCCCCAAAAACACAAACCACTCCGCCTACACCTCACAACACCAACCACTCCGCCTCCACCTCCCAAGTCCTCGCCGTCGTCACTCTCCTCCCTGTCAGCGGAACCCTACTTTTCCTCTCCGGAATAATCCTAATCGGAACCCTAATAGGCCTTACTGCTCTCACTATTGGGCTTGTTGTCACTGGATTTCTCGGATTCAGGGCTTTTGGGATGATGGGGCTTTCATTGCTTTCTCCACAGGTATAAATTTAAGGTTTATTGTAAAATCAGTTTAGAGTTTTGGCTTAAGGTCAATTTAGGAGTTTTTGGAGGAGATCTCGACTTTAGGAGAAGATTATTGTAGTAATTTTTTGATTTTTTAATGGTTTTGGCTCGATTTAGGGTTATATGATGAACATAGTGAAGTTATATGAACCTGTAGATTTATATATGAGGGCACTATTAAGAAAGACAGTTGAGATGATAAATGAGAGAAGCAGAGTGAGCTTTATATATGGCTGGTGTTAGCATTTAAAAAAAACTCAAACTCTAGAAACCGAAGGAGGTTTTGGGTTTAAAGAAAGAAATAAAAAGTAGAAAACACAATTGAAAAAGAGGGGATGTCAATTCGACAAGGCGTTGCTGCTTTGGCCAGAACACTGTTCTATTTTTTATTATTTTTAATCTTGTTATTAGCCAACATTTCAGGTACAGATTCCTCCGGGCAATCCGATTCTTGGTCTGCTTTTCCATGGATTTTCTTGTCTGCTCCCTCAGGTATACATCTTCTCCCGCCTACTACTGTTTTCGGTGCTTTTCCTCCTTCATAATTCGTATAAATATATTGTTTTTTCACAAATCGGGATAATAGTACTACTGAATTAGTTACATTGACATTGTTTAGAATAACATGGGGAAGTTAAGTTAGTACTTCCTACTTGGTAGTAAAATTGGGATCATTACAAGAAATTCTTATCGTAAAAATAAATTGTAGCTAGTGTATTCATTTATATTGACATATTTTCAAAACTTAAAAAGAATGGCTAGTTGTTGGGCAAAGTTGGTGAAGTCCATTTGCTAAATTGCAGGCATATTACATATATAAACCCCTCAACTTTTTTTATTAGTGACCGTGATATTAGGCTAAGATATTGTTATTACATAAATTGCATTATTCATTAAGTTATTAGCAGACATGATTTCAGGCGACAATATATGGTTCTTGCTAAATTAAGTTATTATTTCTATCTGAAAGACAGTTCTTTTTTGGTTTAGCATTTAACTCATTTGAATGGAAAATGTTAGACTTATGTAGTAAAAATTTGATATTGTTTGATATTAAATAAATATTGTAGGGAAATTCCATATCAACGACAAAGTACAACTTATTGACATTTCTTCCTAAAGGGTTATATGAACAGGTAAACTCATTTATCATTATAAGTGTCTGACCCCGAATCTGCTCATTTATAACTTATTGAGTTGTGTTTCACAGAGTAATAGATTGTTGATTAAATTATATCCTTCCTATTATTTGTAAACTAAAGAATATCTAAGTTTTAGTTAATCATCAGCTGATGTTGATTATGTTGTGAGTCTTTGAACTTATTGCATCTTTGTATTAAAACCCAAGTCAGTGTTATGTGAATTTTTGAATTAATTGCTTGCTTACTTGTTTATGTTGCAGAAGCGTCTTCAAAATGACAAGTCAATAAATAATTCTGCCATAGATTTGTTACAAGTTCGAAAGTGGGCATCCGTGCCTTGGAAGAATTTATAAGTTGGAGATATAGTGAGAGTAAGTATTGCCTAAAAATTTTCAACTTCAGTTCTTTATGTTCTTTGGTTAGTTCTTATAAGATGAATGCTTCAATTAGTCTCTAGTCCTTTATTTTTACGTTATAACTGCAGCATGTTTTTACTACTGTTCAGTTTCCAGCATGTCGTGTGTGTCCATTTTGTTTAGTCATGTATTGTGCATAATTTGGGAATTCCTTATGTACCACATTGTTATGGGTCACTCAAGCAAAAATAGAAGTTATGGAACTTCATCTTAAGGCTAAACAAAACCAAACCTCCTAATCCTACCCCTCAAAAGATAGATGATCTTGGTGCTTGAGCTCGTTTCTGCATAATCCTTAAGATCAAACTTCCATGCAATTGTCACACCTTTGAGACGTGCCAGCGAACCACCTCAGATGGTACAGAACTTGCCAAACTTGTTCAGTCTGCATCGGATTAGTGAAGTGAGGTACCTAGGACTTGAATGATATATAGGGAATTCTACTTTATATGTGCTCAGTTACGTAATTGTCCTCTTCTTTGCATGACTGCCTCCTTTCAGATATCATCATTATCGATGATTGATGGATGTATTGTGTGCAGTTAGACTTTGTTCTTGTTACGACTCAGATTTATTCTCTCTGTCATTTTTGATTTTGCTTTAAAGTGTTAGAAACAGATATTGGTTCCTAAATTAAATTGTGTGCAGTGGCTTTAATTTAGAGGCTTGAACTTATTTTTCATTTAATTTTATGTCACCAGCCTGGGAAGGGAAATCAACTTTTGGCTGGGATAATATTGGTTTCTTGTTTCGTCACATTTGCCGAGGCACGTGAAATTGCTACAAACAAAGTAAGTTCATCTTCTTTTAAGATGATTGAATTTTATTTTTGTTTACTGTCCTTAATTATTTACACTAGAGTACAGGGGTACTTGCGATATACATCTGTCGTCTACGCACACATGTACTATGTTACTGTACAATCTACATTTTGTTTTGTTAAGTAATCCAATGATTGAAATGAAATTAATTATTTAGTTTAGCGATTTCATCAATTTTATGAATACGGTTACTTTGTAAAGATTAAGGTAATCTTTAATTACATTTGCTACCCAACTATAATGTCCAGTTCTTTCAAATACATTATTTACGAGTACACTACTATATTTACTGCTGATATGTTAGTAATTTCTGTTAAAATTGTTATGAGTAACGCGACTTGAAATTATAAATTGAACTTTAAAAGAAATAGTCTTCCATATATTAATATTTCCACTTATTAAATTGTAGATGTTTATTTATTTGGCTTTACAAAATCATACTTGCTTAGATTTTACATTTATATAATTGTACAAATTTTGCAGGAGACATTTAAAAGTTGTTGGCTGCTTTTTCTATTTATTATTCTCATGGCAGTGGGGGGTAGTGGTAATGGGAGCGCACTGAGTAGGGTCACCGGCAACAGGGGAAGAGGTGGAAGAGGTAGAAATGATACTAGGGGCCTGGGCCAGGGTAGGGGTAATGGAGAAGTTGATCCTGAGAAAGAAAATGATGCACAAGGCAGTGATGAAGAGCAGAAAGATGATGATGCTGGACAGAGTGACGGTGTTCTCACATTTGGGAGAGCTCAACGCAGCATTTGTGATGGTGATTACAAAAAGAAGCCACAACTTGGACAACCGAAACTTGGAGTTGTAACCTTTATAAATGGAAAAAAGTAAACATTTCTTTTATAACTTTGTTATTTTCCAACAAATTATAATCTGTTACTTACACAATTTTTTTCATTTAACAGTATTAAAGAGGCTCGTTACAAGAAAACAATTAGAGCGATAGTAAGGAATAACTGGGAGTTTGAAATAGCAAAAGAAAAAGGACGCGCACGAGAGGCTTTTTTAAATAAGTGTATCCAGGAGTTCAAGGTATGCTGCTTATAAATTTTCAGAACTTTTCAATTAATATGACATTTTTATATTAATACTCGCTTGTAAAGAATTCTAAAACTTTTTTCCCGAAGGAATACTACGAATATCAGCCAGAATATAAAGTTGATAAAATCAAAGAACTCGAAGGGGATGCTGTTGTGAGAAATCATTTGAAGGCGAATTTAAAATGTTATATGAATGCTTGGAAGACTGATGCAGATAATATGGTTAAAGAGGCCAATGCCAGGGGAGACACAAGCGCAACCCGACGTACCTGCCCCCTACTACTTATCAGAACCTGCATGGGAGGGTTTATGTGACTACTGGGAGACTGAGACATTCTCCAAGTTGTCGGAAAATGGAAGGGAAAATGTCAAGAAGTCAGATATTAAGCACTCCAGTGGAGCGAAGCCTTTTGACCAACGTTATGAGGCAAAATTTTCTCAAGAACTTGCTATTTGATTTTGCAAAAGTATCTTTTATCTATATATGTTCATATTTTTTTATATCTCTTTTGTAGGAACTGGAGAAAAAATTGGAAAAGCCTCCCACCCTTTTGGAAAAGTTTGATGTTTCGTACAAAAAGAAAGAAAAAGTGGAAGAAATAAGGCGAAAGCTTAAAGTAAGTCTGTCTTTCAGTCTTTAATATTTATGGGTTTATGTTCTTGATTTTGTAGCAACAACATACACACAACACAAACTGGGGTTATTTTATGAAAGCAGCTAACAGGGGTTATTTTTTGTATCCCTCAAGTTGCTCATAATTTTCTTCTTCTTTTTTACAAGAATATCAAAAGGTTTCCATATTAAAAAAACCGTCTTTGATCCTTACTTATCTTGAACATAATGAGGAGCATGTTTGATTTAATTATTTCGAAAAAAATTGTTTCCTGGCTTAACATGTATTGTTGTCCAGAAAGTTTAAAAGAAATTCATGTGTGTAGACAATATAAATTTCAGTTTATTTATATATGTATGATATGCATTTTCCTCGTACTTCTAAAATTTATAATTCAGTTGTAGAGATTTAATTCATTAGGGTAGCAATTTTTTAATTATTAAACTGTTAAATAAATAATTGATTATTGTTTGTTCAAGAATTTTATTTGTATATATTCGGAAAAAAATATTTGAATTATATTTCTAAATGTGCTTGTGCTTTGTTTAAATAAAATTGTTTAAATTCTTAAGTTGGGTAATATAAAATCTAGGTTGTTTTCTATTGGAAAAAAGAAAACTGAGTTAGGCTCAGTTTTTATTAAATGTGTTAAATGAATTCTTTATGTACATTTATTTACTTTTTACATGAATTTCACTAGTCTGCCAGATGTAATGATTTTGATTTGATGTTCAAGTGTTAGCCTTTTGTGACTTATGAGAAAACTCATGTGCCTCATGTGCCTTTTGTTACCTTTTTTCTGTTTGTAAATTACATATCATCATCCCTGTCTATTTACATATCTTCATCTCTGTCTATGAAAAGTGGTGTTAATATCATTAGGCATGTTAGCTTTTAAAAGATGTTATGTTCGCTAGCTGTGAAACTTGTAGAAGTTGCAACTTGTAATTCACTAAAATGACTTAAAATTGGTGGAAATTCACTAATTGCAAATATCTGAAGTGTGGAAAATTCTTTTGGCAAAGTGTACCATGTGGGTGGATTTTATTGTTTAATCTTAAACTGATTTCTTTGGTGATCATATAGCAAAATCATGAGACTTGCGTTACATAGAGTTGGGCTGTTTAGCTATTTGTTTGGGTAGTGACTGTAGTTAAGGCTTTTGCCTAATTTGACACGCACCAATAAATTCAATTAAAGCTAGGAGAAAAGGAAGATGGCTCTTGAGTTTTTTTGTAGGTCACCACCCTTGTCCTCAGTTACATCCGTTTTTGCTGTATATAGGTCCAGAGGGGGACCTCAGTGACTTAGCTCCTGTGAATTCATTAGTGGCATTTTGGAATCAACCCTGCAAGCTGCCTTTATTTATATTAATTATCTCGACAATTGATAAGAAATTATAAATTTATGGTTATACTGTTTTTTTGCTTTCTTGATTTTTATCGATATATCATCATCCCTGTCTATTTACATGTTTATGCATAATGTAGCCTAAAATTTCAAATTTTCTTATTTGCATTAAGGGAAATATTGTGTTAAATAATTGAGTCGTATATCCCTGGTTCTTATGTAATTTAGGAGGTCGTGGAGCGTGAAGAGGGGAATTCTCAGGATGCACCACTATGTGTAGCCAACCAAAGAAAACGTGATGTTGAACTATTGCTGGAGGTTTGTCCACCAAAGAAGGGAAAAGTTAAAATGTTCCCGCGCCATACCTTCACGGAGCTTGTTGGAATTGATGAAGTTTCCAAATATACCACTTCTCAATCTTCTCTGGTCTGCATCCCAGAGCGCATTCCAAAGTCTGCATATTCTATTATCGGGAAGGTTCTGAAAGATGTGACTAATATGGTTGAAGCAATAAAGGAGATCGAGGTTACACGTGCTAAACTTGACGAACAGGTGCAGAAATTGGCTGCTCGTGCTTATCCAAACAGAGAGAATCTCTCTTCTAAAATTTTATGGGAAGAGTACATTCAAATAGCATCACACATGACTTCTCCTCTTTGTCAGCGTTATAAAAAGATTATTATAGAGGTAATAATATAAATTATTATTATTAAGCTATCTAGACATGACTGTTTTTCCAATTAATCTCATTTATCTGATATATCTGCACCTGACTGTTTTTCCATTAGTATTGTGCCAAAAATTACATTTCAGTCTTTATATTATGCTAATATAAAAATCCAAACTATTATTGTAGTCTGCTTTAGGCTTAAAGAACCGACCTACAGATTACCTGTAGTTTGGCTTTAATAGTAAAATATAGATATAGATTTAATAGTAAGATATAGATATAGATTCTTTTAAATGATTAAAAAGTTGTGTGTATATTGTTTTTGCAGTGTAGTCTAATCAGATTTTTATTCTTAACCACAGGATACGCGCTCAGATCATATGGAGGTGGACGAAGATGACAATGATGTTCATATAGACGACCTGGAATATCGCTTCCCACTTTAGCTGAAGATCCCAGCTTACGATTATTTTGCCTAAGAACTTTTCTAATTTTGCATGTGTTAGTTTGGTCTCAAACTTTAAAATTTGGCCTATGTTTTATGATATCAAGTTACATATTTTGTATTAGGTATGAAAACATTGAACTAATGCGTGTTTATGTATGCATTTCAGTTTGGTTTCTCTAATTTTTTGTTTTATTTTTTATTAATAGTTATATATCTAAAGAATTGTACGAGAGGCAGCTTATTCAAAAATTATTTTACAATATTGTATTTTAAAATTCAACTGTTAATGGTTGAAAATAATACTAATTGCCCATTAAATTCAACAAGAGATGGTTGTATTTAATAGACATAATCAAAATTAATCAACCACTTTCGGTTATTTATGAAATCTATATTCAACAAAATTTGGTTGAAATTAATATATACAAAAAATGGACTAGCTTACGAATCAACCAAAACCGGTTGGTTTTAAAAAAATAAATTCAACTTTTTTCGGTTGTTTTTAGAAATTTTGGCGGGAATTTTTTTTTTGGTGAAAATCAAATTCAAATTTTAAATTTTTTTTGAAATGTGTATAGTTAATTTCAACTGAAAGTGGTTGAAAATAGTGTCAGCGAACTCAACCGAAAATGGTTGAATATAATCATAAATTCAACCGGAATGCTAATTTCAACGGCCTTATTTACAACCGATTGGCTGCGGTTGAATTTAGTATAAATTCAACTGGATCCGGTTGGTTTTATGCTAAATTCAACCGAATACTGTCGGTTGAATTTAGCCGCTTTTGTTGTAGTGCCCCATATCCTTGACCGAACTTCACCACTTGACTCAATCCTAAATGAGCCATCTGAGTAATTAAAAAGCTCATAGTTTTGTTCAATAATCTTTTGGTTCATGATGAATCTCGTCTGTTAGATGGCTGCTACCGAATTAATGACTCATGCCTCTCTCAAATGTTCAAATACAAAATTATTGGCTTCACACTGTTTCAATGCTCTAATGTTGTTTAGCAGAAACACCGCATCAGGAGATTGTAATTTCCCTTCAAAGATTAACCCATTCCTATTTAACCACAAGGACCACAATGTGGGAAAAATAAAATACTCCAACATTGCTTAATCTATTAATCCTGGTACCAATTGCATAAATCTCTGACATTGAGATTTGCATATGATAAGAGTATTTCCAATAGTGGCACCCTTTGGGGGTACCAAATATGTCCAACTCATCATAAATAATATTTTATTTATTTATTTCTTCATTTATATCATATTTAGAATCCTTTAACTTCAATAGTTGGCACCCCATGTGAGTGCCTAGATGGTCCCCAAACAAATAAATAAAAAGCTATATGTAGTATAATAGGTATGAATAATTTATACTTTTAATGCAAGTATTGAGATTTTTCCATTTAGAGGAGATGCCAATAGGGTGCCAAAGGTTAGCAACTTCTCTTGGTGCCCCTTGGGCACCCTTGTAACTCCAATAGGAAGGCACCCAAGAGTTCCATGTCACATATGATTTGGCACCCCTCTTCGCACCCCTATTAGAATTGCTCTTAGTGTTCATTAGTTAGACACCGCCAATTAAAAAACTTATCCCACCCTTGCTTTGAAAACTGGCACGATCAAAGTAAGTGATTATGTGTTTCCACCTCAAAGTTACAAAAAGCACATTTGGAGTACGCAATCAAGTTAACCAGCCTATGGTATATCAATGCTCTTGTTGGTAGAATTTCATGTTCTACCTTTAGTTACCATTTACCTCTACTCCTGTCATATCAAGTAACCTGATTCCTTCTGCAGAAGGGTAAACATTGCTAATACAATTCCACACTAATGTGTCATCTCCCTAACTCAAAATTTCAATAGTATCATTAAGTTTGACAGCTTCTTCAATTTCCCAACTTCTGAGTTGTCTCAATCATAATGAAAGAAATGTTGTATTTGGGTCACTCCATCACTGAATGAAATCTTTAATTATCTGATGTTTAAAGAGGGAGACACACCATAAAGTCTATTGAAATTTACACAAAATCTTTCTTTGTTACACCATAAATAATCCCAAAAGAGTGTCATCTTCCTGTCCCTAACAATCCATTTAACCTTGTCTATATCCAAAGCATTTTTTAAGCCGTCATTATTGTTTACAGTCAACCATCCTGAGATCAACTCTGATGTCCTCTTATCTAGCATAGCTCTCTCCAAATTTTTCCCCAAGTGACATTCATGTTATACCCTTAGTAATTTATTCCATTTCTCATATCTGTTAACCAACCACCTATACCGATATTTCCCAATCAACACAAAATTCTTTTTCTTTATTGATGTTAACCCAACCCTCCATGATTAATTGATTAAGCCACTACTTGCCATTTTAAGAAGTGCATATTCTTTTTCTTTCCCCATTAGAATCAAATTCACCCCAGAGGAAGCTTCTTCTTGTGTGTCCTAAGATTTTTTTGACTCTCGTATGCATTATAAAGGTGTTAAACCAATACACTGGAAAACTGTTAATTGTTGCCTTTAACAGTGCCAAACGCCTTGCCATATTTAGATGTTCACTCTTCAAACCAGCTAACTTATCCTTAACTTTTTAAATTAAAGGATCCCAAAACATCTCCTTTTTTGGAGAAATTCCAATGGTTATACCGAAATAGCTCACAGGCCACACACCCACCTCACATCCGAGTATATCACCCCCTTGCAACAAAAGTTCCTTATCATTTCTTACAGCAAAGAGCCTACTCTTTGAGAAGTTAATCTTTAGACCCGTAAGTAATTGAAAACATAAGAGCAATTTTTTGATTGACCTGATCGAAGACACATTGTTTTCAATAAAAATAACAGTATCATCAGCATACTGTAGGTGGGTTATTAGACTTGATTCTCTTGAAATTTGGATTCCCCTAAAAAGACCTACATTCACTGCTCTTTTTATCATTTTACTCAAAGTTTCTACGACTAAATTAAAAAGAAGTGGAGACAAACTAATACATACATACACACACATATACAAGTATATACATATATGGGATCTTACAGAAACTAACATAAAATAGAAACTAGAAACAGGCTGGCCTATTATTAAAAGAGATGGCCTGATCCAGAAAATAAAGACAACTGACAAGAGAAACAAACAAAAGGATACTTACAAATTATAATACATACATCCATGTTGTGTACAAGTACCCATAACCTACTTCATATTTTTCTCTTTCCTCCATAATTAACACCACTTTCTAATATATCTTCTTCTACATTTTTACAGACACCCTCCTCCATTAAAAAAACCAAAATTTATACATTTCATCACTACATAACTCCTTTATTTCTTAAGTTTACTCAAGACATGATTATCATCATCATGACATGTTTTTTTCCTAATTTTGACGTATATTGTGCAAGACATGCATGTACATAATAAGACTAAGTCATCTTTAAAACACTAAGGATAAGTTGTATGATAATTTAATTGTATTACGTAATTATATTTCTTGAGTCTTTAAAAATGGTAAGTAGATTAGACTGGAAAATTTTTCGTTGAACAACCATCAAGCTAAGGAATAAACTCTGGAAGAAGATCAAATCCTCATCATGCCTAAGAGAAAAGTGTAGAAGCTTGGAATTGAATAATGTTATTCTATGAAAAATTTTCTAAGTCAGGTATTAACAAGTTACAAATCAAGAAATATCAAGAAGTATGTCGAGAAGTCCAAAATTATTTGTAGAGAAGTCTCAAGAGATATCGACAAGTCAATCTGCATGTAGAGAACTCATATATCAACAAATCAAAAAGACCATATAGAGAACTGGAGATATCGACAAGTCAATTCTTCATGTAGAGAACTAGAGATATCGATAAGTCAAATCATCATGTAGAGAACTGAAGATATCGACAAGTCAAAAGCTTATATAGAAAAATGGAGATATCGATAAGTCATTCTACTTATAGAGAACTAGAGACCTCGGCAAGTCAAAAATACATGTAGAGAACTCAAGATATCGATAAGTCATTTTACTTAACGATACGTGACATCTCTACAGAACAAAACAGATCTAGACAAAAAACTTCATAATTCAGAATGTAGACAACTTAAAGATTCAAAATTATCTGTCAACAAACAATTCTATCACTGAATTAGAAAGACTACAAATGTAGCATGAAGAATACAAGATCAAGGGCCAAGATTCCCTGTACAAAGAAGAATCATAGACCTAACAGATTCTGCACAGATTTGCTAACATTGGAAATGGAAATGTGTAAAGTAGCTTTAGAAACCGTGTTAGTCCATTTTAGAGCAAGTTTTATACACTCATGCATGTTGATCTATAAAGCATGTCACGAGTCCTTTATTTAGGAGTAACAAACATATTTAGGAAATCTTGAATACTCTCTCAAGAATTGTAGATGAGTTCTTATCTTTAAGAACACAGATTTGTTGTAAGACAAATTTAATTTAATATAAATCAAGTGAGTTTTGATAATCTGCTTATGTGTTTACAATTAAGTATTTTATCACTACAAGTGCATACATCTATTTTGTTCCAAATAGCCAAACACTCTCACAGCTAATTAAAACCCAAGAAAACACATTTACCCCCCTATGTGTTGTATTTCATACCTAACAAGTGGTATCAGGGAAAAATCTGAAGTAAATAGATAAAGATCTTGGAAGTATGAGTGCACAGAAAATCAACAGTATTAAGAATCCTATATTTGATAAGATAAACTACGCCCTATAGAAAATGAAGATGATGATGTTCATCGGGATGGTCAATCCAATATATATTAAAATTCTTTAGCATGGACCCTTTATTCCTATGATAAGGGTTTCTGAATCAATAGAAGGAGACATGGTCATTCCTGCAAACATCAAAAGATGAAACTCCACACGTCATTGAACATATAAAGATAATTGAGAAGCAGGCTGAAGATCAAAATTCTGTCAAAACATTAAGGAGTGACAATCGCACAGAATTCAGGAATGCAATTCTAAATGAATTTTGTAAAGACAAAAGCATTATTCAAGAGTTCTCAGCTGCAAGAACACCTTAACAAAATGGTACGGTTGAAAGGAAAAATAGAATTCTAGTTGAGGCTGCAAGGACAATGCTACAAGATATCAACTTACCAATAAATTTTTGGGAAGAAGCTAGTAACACAACATGTTATACTCGAAATAGATATTTACCAAACAAAAACATTGGAAAGTCACCCTACTCGGTTTTTTCAAAAAGAAAGCCTACTATTAAGTATCTTCATGTGTTTGGAAGTAAGTGCTTTGTGCTAAAAGACAACACTGAATATGTTGGAAAATTTGACTCCAAAGTATTTGAAACTATTTTTCTTGGATATTCTTTGGAAAAGACTGCATACATAGTCTATGTGCTAGAGCAGAAGAAAATAATGGAGAGCACGGATGTGATATTTAAAGATGACAAGTATCCAGGCTTGAATGCCTTGATAAAAATGAAGCTGAAGCTTTAAAGTTTGAAAATCTCAATATTGACAGTGATTCTAAAGATGAAGCTGAGGTCAACACAAATAATAGAATGGAGGAAGAATCTAGTAAACCAGTGAATTCTGAAAATGAGAAATCATCTCAAGAAAGAAACATACCTAAATTTGGTGGCACAAACTCAAGGGGAGAAGGGGATGGCAATTCTACAAGTCATACCAACAATAAAGAAAATAAAGAAAATTCTAGTCAACAAAATCATCACACCAAAAAATGGGATAAGAGTAACACAAGAGATACTATATTTGGTGTTTCTAATGTTGGAGTGAGGACTAGAAGTGCTACTGCTAATGAATGCTTGCATGCTTTTTCCCTTAAATTAAGCTTAAGAAAACTGAGGAAGCTCTATTAGACTCTGATGGGATAACTGCTATGCAGGAAGAGCTGAATCGGTTTGAAAGAAATAAAGTTTAGGAATTGGTTCCTGCACTAAGAAACAGAAGCATTATTGGAACAAAATGGGTGTACATGAACAAAATGGATGAAAATGAAATTGTTACAAGGAACAAAGCAAGATTTATTACCAAAGGCTATTCACAGGAAGAAGGAATTTATTATGATAAAAAATTTTCTCCAATTGCAAGGCTTGAAGCAATAAGAATTTTTCTTGCATTTGCTGCATATTCTAATTTCAAGGTGTATAAAATGGATATGAAAAGTGCATTCCTTAATGATGAATTGGAAGAAGAAGTCTATGTGCAACATCCACCTGGCTTTAAAGATCTAGAATTTCCAAAAAAAAAATTACAAACTTTTGAAGGCTCTATATGGATTGAAGAAAGCACAAAGGGCATGGTATGACATACTACCAGAATTTCTACTCAAACATTGATTCACTAGAGGCACAATTGACAACACTTTATTCTATAAGCAACATATTGATGACATTATCCTGGTTCAAATTTATGTGGATAATATCATCTTTGGTTCTACTAATGAAAAGTTATGTCAAAGATTCTCAAAGCTTATGCAGAGTGAATACGAGATGAGCATGATGGGAGAACTAAGTTACTTTCTTGGCCTTCAATTCAGCCAAAGAAGTGATGGAATCTTTATCAGTCAAACCAAATATGTCAAAGATCTTTTGAAGAAATTTAGAATGGTAGACTACTCACCTGAATCAATTCTTATGTCTACAATTACCAAATTGGATGAAGATGAGAAAGGAAAAGGTGCAGACATCTCAAGCTATAGCGAAATGATTGGATCTTTTCTTTATTTAACTATTAGTAGACCATACATCATGTTTTCCATATATTTGTGTGCTAGATTTCAATAAAATCCTAAAGACTCACACTTAATGGCTATCAAGAGGATTTTTAGATATTTGAAGGGAACACCAAACTTGGGATTGTGGTATCCTAAGGGAACTGGTGTTGAAGCTATTGGATACACAGATGCGGATTTTGTTGGGTGCAGGGTAGACAGAAAGAGTATAAGTGGAAGTTGTCAATTCCTTGGTCAAAGATTTGTATCATTGTATTAGAAATAGCAATCTATGTCCACTTCCATAGTTGAGGCAAAATATATAGCTGCTGGAAGTTATTGTGCTCAAGTGCTTTAGATTAGAAATCAACTAATGGACTATGGCCTAGTGTTACATAAGAATCCAATCATGTATGACAATACTAGTGCTATATCTATTATTGCTAGTCCAGTTAATCATTCTAGAACTGAGCACATTGATGTAAGGTATCATTTTATTAGATAACATGTTGTTAATGGTACTATTGAGCTTATTTTTGTTCCAACAGAAAAATAATTAGCTGACAGTTTCACTAGACCTGTGGATGAAGCAACTTTCACTAGACTTGTAAGTGAGATTGGTATGTTAAAATTTTCATCCTAAAGCAAGAAGTCGGCTAACATGTTGCATCAGATTAATTCCTGATAAATCAAAATAAATTTAATTTAATTAGGAATTCTCTGTGTATTTATTTTTCAAAACTAAAATCTAACTTGGATTTTTTCTGATTCTAAGAGAAACTGTCTAAATATAACCTCACATCATTAATATGTAAAACTAATATAAGATAGAATTAAGAAAGATCAAAAGTATATGGAGAACTGAGTTCTCGATAAGTTAAAATGACTTCTTGATAAGTTATTTTCTGACTTCTTGATAGAGTTCTCGATAATTCGTTTTCATGACTTCTGGATGGACTTCTTGATAAGTCTTTTTATGACTTTTCGACAACTCAAATTTTATGCTTCTCGATAACTCATAAATGAAACAATTTAATTCAATAAATTATATCAGTTAAATATTTTTGATATAAAATTAATTCGATTTTATGGTGATTTCCCAATATAAATCAGAATAATTCAGTCCAAAAGGATAAACTGGATATTTATCCAACATCTTGATAAGTCACTATCTAGTTCTCGATAAGAGTCAAGAAAGTTACATCTCGATATGAGTTCTCTATAGGTCATATGACTTCTCTACAAGCTATTTTTAATCGTTCACTCTTCTCTTGTCGATAAGTCGCATCTCTACCCTATAAATACACCGATATCTCGACATAACCCCTCTTTACGCTTTCGAAATCTCAATTGACCTAGTTTCTCCAATTTTTTACCATTCTTAACCGTTTTAAGCACAAGGCTCACTATGCCTTTGGTAAGTAGGGGTAAGGAAATTCTATTTCCTAGATTTATCATGTCCTATAATAATCATATTTGATACGATTCTGAATCGGATGCAGCGGATTTGCTGAAATCTGTGTCTGTGTCTGATTTTGGCGAATGAATATGCTATTTGAAATGGAATCGAGCGTCTGAACGTAACTGATAGAAAAATCTATCATCGACTGATTTGTAAGGCGTTTGACATCGTTTAGGCCCTGTAATCTGTGATTTAATGTTATCAAATTTAATTTCGAATTTTCTAATTTTTTCAATATTTGGTTTTTATGATTAGATCATGATGGGTATGATATGTTAAGATTATATTATGTGTTTTAACATGTTATTTTGTGTTAATTGAGCATGGTGGATGGTTATGGCTTATGACCTTAGGTTAATGGTTTTGGTTTTTTAAATACGACTTGCATGTCATTTAATCTTGTAATTATTAAATCTCGAATGTAACTCGAGTTTTTCTTGTAAGTTCATTAGATTAGTTTTCATATTTCATTCTTGTAATGTATATGAAGACATGAAGATTTGAAGATCAAGGGTAATCCCACATGGAGGCCATCCAAGAAAGCAAGACTTTTACTAAAACCCTAGCCACCAAGGGAGAAGATGGAGAGAGCAAGAAGAAACGAGTTTGTGCTAATACACATTCAATCCTTGAGTTCAAGCATTTGTGTGGATACCGATAGAGCGTAGATCGTGAGAGCGGGATGCGTGGTGATTGAACAAGCTTTAGATCTCCAAAAATTAGGTTCAGAAACTAGTATCAGTGTAACCCTTTACAACCAGTTCCCTATCTTCTCCATACACCAAAAATAAATCTTTAGTCCTCTTTAAGTACTTAAGAATATTCTTTAAAACTATCAAGTGACCCTCACCTGGATTAGACTAGTATCTGATCATCATGCTCAAAGCATACGAAACATCATGATAAATACATATCATTATACACATTATAGATCCAATTGTTGACGCATCTGGAACTTTCTCAAATGACCCTTATCATCAAATGATTTAGGGGCAATTATCTTTTGAGATCACTATCCCATGAGACATCGAAACATTTCCTTTCTTTATCTCTTACATCATAAAATGATATAATACTTTATCAATGTATGTACTCTGACTAGGTCGATTAATCTTTTCAATCTATCTCTATAGATCTTGATCCCTAATATATAGGCAGCATCGCCTAAGTCTTTCACCAAGAAACTATTTCTCAACCAAGTCTTAACAGCCTGTAGAGAAGGTATGATATTCCTTATTTGTTATATGTCATCTACATATAATACTAGGAATGTCACATGGCTCCCACTAACCTCCTTGCAAACACATGGATCATCTTCATTTTTAATAAAGCCAAACTCTTTGACCGTTTCATTAAAATGAATATTCATTCTCCTTGAGGCTTACTTCAATCTATAAATAAATAGAAGCAACTTACAAACCATCTTAGCAAACTTTGGATCGATAAAACCCTCAGGTTGTATCATATATACATCATCTTCAAGGCTCCCATATAAAGCAGTTTTGACATCCATTTTCCAAATCTCCTAGTCAAAGTAAGCAACTATAGCTAACAAAATCCTGATGGACTTGACCATAGTAACCGATGAAAAAGTCTCATCATAGTCTATACCATGAATTTGTTTGAAACTTTTTGCCATTAGTCGCGTCTTATAAGTCTGTACTTTACCATCCATGTCAGTTTTCTTCTTGAAAACCCACTTGCACCCTATAGGTTTTACCCCTTCGAGTGGATCAACTAAAGTCAGTACTTTATTTTGATACATGGATTCCATCTCGGATTTCATGGCCTCTAGCCATCTCTTGGAGTCTGAAATGTTCATAGCATCTTGGTAGGTGAGAGGTTTATCATTATCCGTAAGCATCACATCACCATCTTGAGTCAAAAGAAATTCATAATTTCTCCCGGGCTCATGGTGAAACCTACTAGATCTACGAATAACCTGTGTTTCTTGGACATGATTACTTTCAACATTTTGATGTACATCCTGATCTTATTCCAACTCTGGTCCAATATTTTCATGGGGTTCTCAATCTTCATCGAGATGTATTATCCTCCCACTGGTTTTCTTAGAAAGTAGTTCTCCCTCAAGAAATACAGCGGCCCGAGCAATAAACAATTTGTTCCCCGAAGGATTATAAAAACTATACCCTTGTCTCACTTGGGTATCCCAAAAAATAGCATCTATCTAATTTTGGTCCAAGCTTATCAGAGGCTAAACGTTTTACAAACGCTTCACGTCCCCAAATTTTCATAAATAACATGTTTTGACATTTATCACTCTATATCTCATACAGAGTATTTTGAATCGCTTTAGTTGGAACTTGATTAAGTGTATATGCAGCCATTTCTAGAGAATAACCCTACAAACTGATTGGAAGATCCGCTTGACTCATCATCGATCGTACTATGTCCAACAAGGTACGATTTCTCCTCTTAGAGTCTCTATTCCATTGAGGTGTTCTAGAAGGAGTAAGTTATGATACACTATCACACTCCTTCAAGAAACTCTTGAAATTAAGGTTTAAGTATTCTCCTCCATGATCTGATCTTAAAACTTTTATACTTTTCCCTTGTTTTCTTTTCTACTTCGGCCTTATATTCTTTGAAAATTTCAAAAGAATCGGATTTGTTCTTCATAAGAACAAGATATCCATATCTATTAAAATCATCAGTAAATGTTATGAAGTAGTATAAGCCCCCCCTTTTCATCATACGCATTCGACCACATACATCATTATGTATAACTCATAATTGTTCGGTGGCCCTTTCACCTGATCAGGTAAAAGAAGCTTTAGTCATTTTGCCAATGAGACAAAGTTCGCATCTTCCGTATGATTCAAAATCAAACTTATCCAAGTATTCATCTATATGTAACTCAGAAATGCATTTCTCATTAATATGGCTTAATGACAATGCTAGAGCTAATCTTTGATTTGAGTCAACTTAGAACATATAAATTGTTAACTAATTGTGCAACGTTATAAGTCTTATCATTGAAATAGAATAAACAACTATTGTTAATTAAAATGAAAACCTTTCTTGTCCTGACAATAAATTGACTTAATGTATCCGCTAAAGGCAGGAACGTAATAACAATTTATCAAGTTCTCAATCTCGCCTTATGGGCAAAATTAGGTATTGAGTTCCTTCAACTAGAGCAACAACTTTTGCTCCAATTCTAACCCTATACCTGAAGCTTGACCATTGCTAGTCTTCTTCTTTAGATCTTCCAAATAAGCTCGACAATTTAACTTCCATTCATCGAGTTATTTCCACAGAAATGACAATCATCTCCTTCAGCAACACCACTATTAGGCTTCAAAAGCCCTTTGAGATTGGACTTTGGTTTGGCACCGAATAAGATCAAATCTTCACCTTGCCTGTCCACTTTCCTTTCCCATTTGCATTCCATGTGTACATCATGAATATGGACGTAATTCATGCCTTTACCGTGTTATTTTCAGCAGTTCTAAACATGCTTAAAAACTCAGTGAGTGTTCTGTCTATCTCATTCCTTTTGTTCATAACAAACTAAGAATAGAAGTTGTTCAAAGATTGTTTGACCAAATCAAGCTGAGTCTCTAGACCATTCTTAAAACCTAAAATATCAAGGTACATATCATCTTTAGAACATGTGGTCCAATCCCGATATCATTCTCCAATTAATTCAAAGTATGGTGCCTTATTATTGTCAAATCTTTCTGACGACCCTATCCTTCAAACATCCTTTAAAGGTGCTCAATCATATCATAAGCATCATTATGCTCTTGTTGCTTTTAAAGCTGAGCACTCATAATTACAAGCATGAGACATGAAACATCAATTACATAATCAATTTACTTCTGGTAAGCATTTTGTTCAGCACATGTTTCATTCTCAGCTAGAAGAAATAAGGGAGGGGTTTGAGTGACATCCTTGAACCTGAGGACAATCCTCAAGTTCCCGTGTCAATTGAGGAAATTATTTCATGTCAGCATGTCCTTCTTAGGGACTATTACATAGAGAAGTTATTTGTGTTATTTGTCATTTGATATCTACAATATTAAAGTACATAAAATGACTTAGTCTACAGATGATCATTAAATTATGTTCAAGTGATTGTTTATATATATATACACAATATATATCTCCCACTATTTTTATCAAATCAATAGCCCTAACTATTAATTCGGAAAGAATATCTTCTATATCTTTTCTAGTGAGCCAAGATCCATATTTTACCATGCATTAGGTCAGCTTTGGCTTTTCTCCTAAAATATGATTATTTAGGTAGACAACATTTGTCAATTATATCAACTATATAACTCTTGGATAGCTTGGTGGAACAACATTTGTTCACATTTATCTAATAAATCTCTCCAAACTCTATTCCTCTAAGTTCACAATCCTATTATGGTAACTTAGTTAAGTCAAACCCAATAGTCAAAAAGTATCAATATACTTCAACACATCTCCCATGATAGATGGGAGTACTTCACTTTGGCGAACCCACTCCTGGTCGATCTAGGGGTTAACGCATTGGACTCATTGGAAGGCATCTAATCAACTTAATATTAACTTTAGGGTTTTGTTAATTTTAAAACGATCATGATCCCATCATAAAGAGATTCCCAATTTTTCCTTGAATAAAATACTTTAAATCAATATTCGTCAATGGTTTGATTTCCAGGTAGTGAGGGATCACAACGGTCTCGCTTAAAACCCACAACCTTACAAGTTCAATGAACTCGCTTTTGACGAAATCGAGCAATGTCAGAAATAAATAAAATTTGTATTTTATTCCATGTTTCATAAACACGATTCTCATAATTGTTTGTTCATTTTAAAATCTTGAATCGTTACAGATTTTATCTTGTTTAGCAAGCATGGCACGGGTGTCGTATCTAATACATACATCCTTAATCTAATTAAGCATGCATCTTTATAAACTACTCTACACATACATTCATTATATGCGCATATATATGTAAAGTGCAATAAATAAATGTGGTTGGTTATGGCTTCATCCTATGTGATCTTTATCAAGTTAATGACAAAGATCTAGGTCAATCTAAGGTGCAAAATAAATAGAGGCTAACTATTACATGTCTTATTTCTTGTATTGCTTCCTTGGATAGCCTCCGTGCGGGATTACCCTTGATCTTCAAATCTTCATGTCTTCATGTACATTACAAGAATGAAATATGAAAACTAATCTAATGAACTTACAAGAAGAACTCGAGTTACATTCGAGATTTAATAATTATAAGATTAAACGACATGCAAGTCGTATTTGAAAAACCAAAACCATTAACCTAAGGTCATAAGCCATAACCATCCGCCATGCTCAATTAACATAAAATAACATGTTAAAACACATAAACTGTTCTTAACATATCATACCCATCATGATCTAAACATAAAAACCAAATATTGAAAAAATCAGAAAATTCGAAATTAAATCTAATAACATTAAATCGCAGATTACAGGGCCTAAATGACGTTAAACGCCTTATAGATCAGTCGATGATAGCTTTATCTATCAGTTACGTTCAGATGCTCGATTCCATATGAAATAGCGTATTTGTTCGCTAAAATCGGACACCTGACACAGATTTCAGCAAATCCGCTGCATCCGCTTCAGAATCGTATCAAATACGATTCTTATAATAAGAACAAACACAAAACATGTATATATTGTAACAACCCAAATCCGGGGTCAAGATTTGGTGTCAGTAAACAATCTTTATATAAAATAAAGTAATAAATAAATAACCCCTTAAATCCGGATCGTTTACAGGTTATGGTATGAAACAAGAATCTAATCTTCTACAACTCACAATGACTAGAATACAAGTTTAAATACCTTTGTACTAATGCCCTTGTCTTATTTTTCTAACATCTTCGTCCTCTCGCAGCGGAGATTTCTCTAACTTATGCTGTCTATCAAAGCTATTCACTTTTATCCTTATCTGTTTCTGAAAGAAATAAGAATTTACAAAGCAAGACTGAGCCAAAAAAGCCCAGAAAGTATATAATTTGAGTTTCAAGCATTAATATTAAAGAAAAATTTCCGGACAAAATCTTTAAATAAATTTTAAACAATTCTATTTAGTTGAAGGAGTTGAGCGAACAAACATTGGCGGTTACCAGCCTTTAATTATAAATACAAATATGACAAGCGGTTCCCAGATTTATCTCCTGAATCATGGTTTCGTCCGGTTTTGGAATCATAAAACTTTTTAAGAGAGAATTCCGTTAATGGTGATCAACAATAAATTAGACTGGACACTAGAACCAACATATGTACTATACCCTGCTGATCAGTCAGGATACAGTGCGGATCTATACCCAACTGTATACACCCACCAACATATAGGGTACCCAGGCACTATGGCCCAAGGGTCCGGTCCATCCCCGGCCCATAGGATCCAGCTCATCACTGGTCCTCATAATAACCTTCCAGCGCGTAGAGTATTTTGATGTTAAATCATTTTGATTTCAAAACATCCCAAATCAGGGTTCGCAAATAACCCGAAAGAATGGGTATTTTCTCGAGAGAGCAATCGATAACATAAGAACAATAATGAAAGGAACTTGCATAATTAAGAGTAAATTGCAGAGAAATATAAAATAGTTAACTATTCTGAACTTAGAATAGGAATGAAGTAATTGCAGTACTTTACGAGAAAAGTAAGGAATACTTGCCTCGAGAAGCTTTTAACCACTATTATTAGTTGACTTTTGAATTGCCTTGAACGTTTGGCTTTATCGTCAAACCACTATCCTATTCTGGATACAATCCTATCCTTTATGTCCTTCGATTGGAATCTTGGTGAGTCTGATAATTAATCACTTGATCATTCCTAGTCCAACATTGAATCTCGGATCTTCCGACTAGGACCTACAGGGTTAAAATACCCTAATTTAGATAATCGTCTCGCTTAAGATAACACCCCAATCACTTCTACCCATACGGTTTCATAACCCAACTCATATTTATATGTATTATTGAAATACACATAGTAATTATGGTTCACATCTTCGAAACTCAGTTCGGTGTTTGTTTTCGGAAAGTACATATACTCGTTGTTTTGGAAAATAGGGTATTCGATTATTTATAAAATATTTTGTCACGACACGTAATTTGGTTTCACATAATATAATTATATATATATATATTCTCGTTCGACATCTCCGATAATTATAAGGTACGTTCCCGTATTTTCGGAATTAATTTCCCGAAAATCGGGCAACGTTTCCTTTATTTATCGGCCTACCTGTCAAATCAGTTTGACGTCAATCACAATCACAATGCAATTTACAATCCAATTCATCAATCCCATTCCCCGATATAACTTCACTTTAATAATTATTATTATTGTTCATTTTTGTTTCGAAATTTATTTTATAACTAATTTTATTTATAATTTAGGACTCAGAATTTCTCATCATTGTCCACCGCCGACTCACCGAAGCTCATCGTCGACGGCGGTAAAATTCGTCGGTACCCGATAAATTTCGGGTTTCCATACGAACCTTACCGATTAATTAAATTTTCCGCACGAAAATCTTTTATTTCACAAATATTATCAAATAAGTTCCTGCAGAAAATCATAAAAATCAATATAATAATTTCACTTTACAATCGGAAAAATAAAACATGCCAGAAACAGAAATCAACAGCACGGCGACACGCGCATATGCGCCGAACCAAACCCCGCCGCCTCGCCTCGCCGGAATCCGAGAGGCGGCAACGGGAAAAAAAGAACGATAGCAAAACGAAACGATACAGCAACACAATATACACACACATATACTTACTTATGTATGTATATATACGCAACAAGAGCATCACAGAACAACCAGGGATGAAACCCCTCCCCCACGCGCCACCACCACCTCGCCGGAGAGGGGCGAATGTGAGAGGGGAAAGAACAGGGCACCTACACCAAGATCATATACTCACCAAATCACAGCAAAGTATCTGACCCAGCACAAATTCGAAGTCAAGTTTGTAAAAATAAAATAAAAAAAAATTGAACAGGGATGTAGGCGGTGGTGATAGGCCGTGAAAGAGAGAGAGTTTGATGAGAGAGAAGCTGTAATTATCCCCTACTAGTTTTCCTTGGTTTATACTGATTTATCTCTTTTTTCCCAGATATTCTGATTCGTGTTCTTGTAAATTAACGAAACAATTTCGTGCAATATTTTATCGAGAAATTATAGATTACATGCCATAATTCTCGGAATATTCAAAAGTTAGCGAAATAAAAGTTTGACGACTTTTGAATCATTTTTGGAATTTACATCAAACCTGTATTTTAACGAATTGATGAATAAACGTGTGAGTAAATAAAAGCCAGAAAATTACCAGAATAATTTTAAAATTCTGGAAAAGTTTAAAAGTTAATAAAATAAAATTTTCATGATTTTTGAAGCATTCTGGAATTAAATACTGATTTTACAATTAAATGAGATCAGGAAATCATTTAAAGATTAATAATCAACAAAATATTGATTTCCAAATTTTATAAACTCCTAAAAATTATAAATAAAATTATAAAGCAACGAAAATAATTTTTGAGACAATTTTTGCATTTATGAGGATAAAATCATTTTAAAAACAAAATGAATTCATACCGCTCAATAATTAATTATATCACAAATCTTTGTACCCAACTGATCAAATATGATTAATAATATTGCAATACATAGCTGACAGGACCATCACATATTTTATTTATTTAATAATTCAATAATTACATTTACATATCGGATCCGAAAATAGGTTACTTAGCCTCTAAGTAACTATATAATGATACAATTTTAATACAAAATTTGGATAATTATCAAAACAGACCTCTAATAAAATATTTTATACAAAAATAAAGTAACATTATCCCGTCTTTCACGAATCCGGGTTTATCGATCTATAAAAATAATTAGGGTATCGAAAGTTTCACGCCGGGACTCGTACAGATCAAACCGTACCCCGGATTGAATAAGTCAAAACATGAAAAGTGTTCAGAATTATCAGATTAGGTTAGAACTGAGTTT
The DNA here is from genome assembly GCF_009905375.1 of Apium graveolens. NCBI lineage: Eukaryota > Viridiplantae > Streptophyta > Magnoliopsida > Apiales > Apiaceae > Apium > Apium graveolens. The sequence continues at coordinate 73,826,534 of NC_133649.1, forward strand.
TCGGAAGAATTTCGGGTTGTAAAAACGCAAAAACGGTTGAAGTGGAACGATTTTTGTTTCTAAAAAGTAATTTTATAATTACGTAAAAATCATTATTATTAATTCTATAAATTCTTAGAAAATCATATAATAGTCCAAAAATTACCAGAAAAATACCAAAATTATCTATATTTAATTCTAGATAATTAGAAATTAAAACATCCTAATTTTATCAAATATCAACACCCAAATATTAATATCAATTATCAAATAATTCACCAAAATTCACATAATAATTATTTATTGATAAAAATAATTACATAATTTTTCTCGGACGTTACATATATTAGTATATATACAGATTATATAATCATCATATGATTATACAACTCTCATGAATATTGTTATTCCCAGTGGACTAACAATGAGATTTACAAAAGGGGGGGTTGAATATAAATCTCAAAACTTTTTCAAGTTTTGAGCAGTTTCTAAGGCTAAGTGTTTTTGAGAACAAGTGTGTGAATTGCTTGAAGCTAATACAGACAAATATATATTCAAACACAAATGTAAAGAACACAAAGAACTTAAAAACTTTTCTGGTGGATTTGTTGTTCCACCAGAGATGTGTTATTTCAGAAAATCTGTGATTCAAAGAATTAAATCACAGCTGCTTCCTAGTACAAACTAGATGATTTTCTCTCTGGATATTTCTAAACAGCTCTGGAAAATTCTTATCTAATTACTAGCTGCTACTTGGTTTATACATCACCAAGTTTACAAGTGAAGACAAAATTGTAAAATACAATTAAAAAGATTCTTCACATGTTTCTTCTTCATTTCTCTATCCAATGCAATCTAGGATAATCTGTGAATCTTTGAATACTCCCTTGTTTGCATCAGAATGGAAATGCTGCATTTTCTTGATTCCTCCTAGAGGCTTCCACATTCCAGTTTATCTCTGTCAACCCATGTGCCTCTGTCAGCTTGTGAATTGTCACTATCAACTGCTAATGAACTAAGCATCCGTTGAAGCTTTCATCCGTTGATGCCTTATTCGTTGAGGCTTTATCTGTTGAAGCTTTATCCGTTGATGCATTATCAGTTGAAGTCTTTATCCATTGAAGCACTTATCCGTTGTTGGATATTATCCGTTGAAGCATTAGAGACATCCGTTGAAGCTTTGTTTCTTATCCGTTGAAGGTCTTCAATATCCGTTGATACTTCTTCACTTATACAAAATTACAAGGCATGAAATATTTACAATTAGCCCTCCTATTTGCATATCCATTAGTAGTCAACATGACTGATAATTTTCTACAACATCTAAGAATTACAACTTGAATCCAGAGAATGAAATGTGCTACAATACTAAACTTATTGTTAAGTAAAGTTACTCCTTCAACGGATAGCCAAGATGGTCTTATCCGTTGAGGCTACAAACACTAGATTTCTACTTAAGTGTTTTGTTTAACTTATCATCAAACTAATACACATATTCCCAACAATCTCCCCCTATTTATGTCTACTAGAACTGTAGGCATAAATTTGGGTTTAGCTTGATGATAATAAAACACTTGACAAATATATTTACTGTAATAAAGCAGAAGTTCATAAGTGCTACAAAAATGTGTATGCTGAGATGGAATTGAAGAGTTACATTGTTTCCAAGGGTGCTCCTTTAGCCTGAGCAGATTAGTTTCTTTTCCTTTGATTCCTTGTTTTCTTTCCTAGCCTCCTGTCATTCTCCTCTATTTGAAGTTGAAGTTGTCTGTAGAATTCAGCTTCATCTTCTTCATTGATGTCTAACTTAGATTGCATATCCTTGAGAGTTTCATTACTGGCAATCTTGAGCTGATCTTCAATTCTGAAAAATCTTCTGACTCCTTTGTTGTCTCTGAACTCCATCAACCAATGAGGTGATTTGTGAATTGTAATTCCTCTTTCTTGAATGAGTAATGTTCTAGGCAAAGCATTGGGCTCCCTCCAAGTTTTCCTTATGTTGGCAATCTTGTTGAGAATCTCAGTCTTGGCAGTCCTGGTAAAGCCAGAATCCCTTTGTATGGCTGAGTAGACTCTAATCAAGGTAGAGTAGCCTTCATTCAGAATTCTGTAAAGAGGCCAGATTCTTTCCCCATCTCCTTTGTATTTGAACACTAGTCTTTCTGGTAGCTGTCTATAGGCAGCTATTCCCCTTACTTCCTCCAGCTCATCCAGATAGAGTTCAATGTCTGAGAATTCTTTTATGTCACATATGTGAACATAATCATCCTTAGAGGTTTGAGGCTTAGGCTTAGGCTTCTGTGTGAATTTGATTGAGGCTTTAGAGGGTATTGATTTGATTCTTCTTTTCTGCTTCTTTAATGGTGGAAAAGAGGTTAGGAAGGTGGGCAATTTGATGGTGTCCCAATCAATTGGTTCCTCCTTGGGAATGATTGTTTCACCATGAATGTTCATGAAGGGGTCAGGCACAATGGGTTCAGGAATAGAGGGTAGTGGTTTGGATATTGATTGGGTTTCTTCAGTCTCATCTACCATCTTTCTCTTTGCATTGACCTTCTTTCTGTTCCCTTTTTGCCATTCTTCTCTTCCCTTACTTCTTTCCTCCATATCAGTATCAACCATGTCCCCCATAGCTTCATCTTCACTTTTGTCTTCAATTTCTTTCTGTTCTTCAGCCTGACTTGACTTTAGCTGTTTTTCAAGCTTTGCTTGTGCTCTTTTGTCAGCCTTTAGCTGTTTGGCTTCTTCCTTCAACCTTCTGGTTTCTTCCCTCTTGGCTATTGAGAATTTGGGATGTCCTTGCATCACACATATGCTCTTTCCCTTTCTGAAGATAATAGCTATGTTCCTCCTTACAGCCACATCCATGGTCTCTTTGAGTTTTGAGATACTTCTACCCAAAAACTTGTCCTCATCAGCCTTTGGAAGAGGAAAATCCACTTCTTTCAGAGGATTCTTTGTAGAGTCCTTATTCGATCTGTTGTTGGGCTTGAGAACCATAGGTTTCAGATCCTTGGAAGAAGTCTCTCCAACCTTATTCCTCCCTACTAGCTTGAGCTCCATAATAATTGATTCCACTTTTGTGCTATGCTTCACAGATTGTGATTGAGAAGTTGTAGAACCAAATATTTGTTGCATCTTTTCATCAATCTTTTTCCTTTGCTCTTTAACTTGTAATTCAGCTGCTGCTATCTGGATTAGATCAATTCCATCAAGCTTTCCTTTGATTGGAATAATTGGAGAAGTGGTGATGACAGGAACTAGCACTTGAGAAATTTGAACTGTTGTTGATGGCTCTCCTTCCCCTTCCCCTTTATTGTTACGACCGGCATTTTATGTAATATTATTTGTGGATTGGTATAATATTAAAGTCAAATGAAAATATATTCAATGATTGTACGCTAGTGTGAGTGAAAGTTTCTGCATTATAAATTTGCTTTGTGTAGTATATGATTTTTCAAAGCAAGAGTTTATTTAATTTCTTTATTTTTGATTTATAAGGAATATTCTAAGCTTTGGAAAATTTTTCTTTTAAAAGGTATTTTGTTCACAAATTTTGAAAATGATTTTATAAAGTCTCTAAAAATCCAAGTTATTTTATGATATAAATTTTATAATTTTTGAACTTGTATTTTATTTTATAAAAATAAATCATTATAAATTTTAGTTGTCATATTTATCAAATTACATAAGAGACCATGCATGCAAATCACCCTTCTATTCTCTCAAAGGGCAAACAAGACTTTTCCAACCCCACTAACTCATTTGATTATTACCAAATTACTACCTTAGCCTTGCATGCAAAATGGCCTAACTTTAACCAAGGGACATTTTTGTAAGTTCTCACTTCCACTCATCATTTGTAAACTAAATAGCATAAAACCAAGAAATCAAAGTGGGAGAAGTCATTCTCATTCCACACTCCAACACCCCACAAATTTTCTCTCCTCCCCCTCCCACATTGCTCTCAGCCGAAGGCCAATTCCCCACCCCCCCTTCCATTTTTCAATTCATTCTTCATCTTCGCAAGTGTAAATCTTTTACCTACATTCATCTTATATACTTTCCAAGTGTTTTGTGACTTGGAAGTTGAAGTTCCATGGATGCATGTGTAGTTCTTATGTGATCTCCAAAGAGAAACTCTTGATTCTTGTGAATTCAAGAGCTCTCTATGAGATATATTATGTATATGTGCTAACTAAGTGTTTTATGGAGATATCATGCTTTAAAATCCTTTGCATGCTACTGAAATTTCATTATATATTTATGTTTAGCCATGCATGTTAGTTTTAAGACATTAAAATGATGATCAACCATGTTTTGCATGATACTCTTTTCGAAATCATGTAGTTATGTTTAAAAATCTATAAATTCGAAATATGTGTGCTTAAAATAGATTGTTTTCATGATAAATTTCTTATTAATACTTAAAAAAAGTTATATTTCATGATTATTAAGGATGAATATTAGGTGCAAGTCGATTTTGCAAGCATTTACAACTTTATGCCTAGCCGAAATCTTGTTATGTGCTTTCCATGAGTTGCATGTTATATATTTAGTTGCATGTTGTTGTTTTTGGGCATGGATGATCTCACCCAAGTTTATTTTGAGAATAAGGGAGTTAGTTCAGTAGATTACCATGTATAAGTCTTAGTTTAAGTATTGAGTTGTTGTTAGTTGAGTTTGTCAAGTCAAAACCTTGGAAAATGAGAGTTATAGTTTCTGCAGAAAAATCAGTATAGCACTCTGAGGTTTAGAGTGAGTTTTGACCATGTCATTGGTGTGCACTTTGAGGCCCAAGCTACCAGAAGTTAGTATTGGGAGTATATAATATGTTTTAGGAGTTGGTTGGAGGTTTGCATGTCATTTGGTTAGGTGCACAAGTAGAATCACAAAATCTGTCCAGCAGGGAACAATTTTGTTGCAACTTAGAAATGGGGAGATTTGACCATGTCATGGGTAGGCCCTCATTAGGCCCAATTGGGTCTTAGTTAGAGGGTATGTCATAGAAGTTTTTCCAACCATAGTTCATAGGATATGAGCTAGAACCATGTGTCACAAGTTAATTCAAGTCAGGGCATTTTCTGCCCAGAAAAACAGGGGAACCTTGGACTTTTAGCTTAGGCCCAAGAAGGCCCAAGCCAGACCCTTGAGCCACATCAAGTTTGTGAGATGCCCTTAGGTCAGGAGAGTCTTGTGTAAAAGTTTTGATGGAAAACTTGTAGTTTAAGAGTGTCTAATGTACTCAAGAAACCATAGTTGTCATTCTGAAATTTGCATCAGTGAGCACTATCACTTATCACATAGTTTTAGAACACTTAGAAGTGAGTATTAGGTCGACCACCATAGTTGTAAGATAGTATAAGGTCATTAGAGCAAAAGGCACAAGTGAGGGTCAATAGGTTTTGGATAATTTAGGAAAGGCACATCGAGTTAGGAAGCCAAAATTAGAAGACCTTGTCTAGTTTAGCGACCAAGTGACTTGAGTTGTGAGTCGAGATCATCCAAGCCTAGTGTTGTATTATGGTATATATGGTGTTATTTGGTGTTAATATATGATATGTGAATATGTGGCTATGTGTGTGCAATTATAATTTAAAGGAGAATATAAATTAAGTGCATATAGGCCTAAGTGCCATCCGTGTTTAATTTCGAGTTGTAAATAAGTTAAGTTGGTGAGAATATATTATAATGAGGATTATTATTATTTATGTAGGATCTCGAGACGAGGGAAAACTTGCCATAAAAGTCGAGTGAAGCTCCAGTTGCTCTTACCAGTCAGACTAGACCAGCCTATCTCAAGGCAAGTGATTCAACTTGACCTTCGTATTTACTACAAATAGTTCTTATATATTGATGCAATTATCCTGAGTCATTTTGATATATTTAAATCAAGCGTATCTTTTGTTTATCTTTGAGTTACATAGAGATGCCATGAACCCTCGAGTACGTATTGCAAGTAGTTCAAAAGTCTTTCATGATAGTTTAATGCCATGATAAAAAGAAGAGTTGATATATTACTTGATTGATCCTCTTGATTAACATGTTGATGTTTCCTATGTATTGATATCTCATCCTGATACTTGAATTCCTATAGAACCTTACTTTGAACCCTGCAAGTCAGAAACTTAACAACATGAGCCCTCATTGATTGATACCCTCTTTCTTATCCTAAAGCTTGACAATTCTGATATGTCCTGAGTTAAAGATCATTCTTCATACCTTAACACCCTTAGTATTCATGAAGCTTACCTTCTTGATGATCCAGCACTTGAACCTTGATGAGAAACCATTGCTTTGAGCCCAAATTGGCATTACCCTTCATATTATCCATTAGCCTCACTAAATCCTCTTGTCCAATCATTGATATATGAAAACCATTCAATTACTTGAATAGAGAATAGTTTTGTGAATCATGGCTCTGATATTCAGTACCTTGTTTCCCGTGTTTCGAGTTGATCTATAATCCCTTGATAAAAATATTTACAGTCAAAAGAGATTTTGTCATAAATCGGCATCAGTTTTTAAAATGATTAAAATGTGGATTTCTCAGTCCCAAAGGGGGATAAATGTTTTCTTTGAATGGTGGATCTGGATTGAGACGCGAGTCCTTTCCACACTTATATTAGGCTTAAAAGTTGCCTAGGGATTCCCATTAATGTTTTAGAACCCAGCGAGGTTCGGGATTACTTCGCGGCTGATTACCGGCTGTAATCCGTAGCGTCATAAAATGATTTTGATTAAGACATGATTTTAAAATTGTTTTGATACAAGCAAAATGATGCCATCTCACATAGTTTTCATCTCTCGTTACCTTTGGTTATGACTTTCCATTGTCATTCTTAAAAGTATATCTCAATTTATGTTTTGTGTCGTACTGTTAGCACTTGTTGAGCATTTGGCTCACTTCTTGCTTTACCCTGATATTACAGCTAGCAGCTATGGTTAGATTCAAGCAGACTGCCCGTAAGACCTGTGATGCTGATGCTTATGTTCGAGCGCAGGTAGAATAAGTAATAATAGTTGTGTGAGGACTCGGTATTTGTATTCAGATGTAATAGTTAGTAGTGTTGGGCTGTTCCAAACCCTAAACTGTAAGATCTTGGAGTTGGTTGTGTATTCTTCATTTAAAATATTGTAATAGCTATATCTATTTTGCTATTTAAGTTGGGGGTGTGACAGGTTTTGGTATCAGAGCTACGGTTTAGAGTCCTTGGACAGCCCAAATAGGTTATAGGATTTTTGTGTAGGTTATAGATATTATGCGAGAGAGTAGGTTAAGTAAATTATTATTAATACTCCTCTTATTGGTTTTCAGCAAAGGGCGCATTCCTCGTCATTCTCTGGGTCGGACGACACTATTGCTTTCTCCGTGTATGCTGAGTTGAGGCGCGAGTTCGACATGCTTCAGGGCAAGTACGACCGACTGATAGACCGACTGAAGAACGTGTATTCGGACAGCCGAAACTACGAAGGGAAGCCCAAGGAGCAGATGACTGCGAGACTTGAGACCTTGGTTCGGTACGTCAACACTAAGCTTGAGGAGATGCCAGCGCACCGGGACCGTACCAGCCAGTATGTCATTCAGATGGTGGCGGATGAGCTCCAGAGCATTGTGAAGACACTTCGAGAGGAAAAGACTACCAAGCCCCGTTCAGATGGAGTGGAGCCTTAGTTCTTTCCATTTACCTTTCATGTTGTTGTACTATCAGACTCTATGGAATCCCCAGTTGTTTCCATTTTTCCTTTAAATAAGCCTGTTATTCCTAGAAACAGACTATGTCCCAATCCTATGTACTGTGACCTTTAAAATTTCAATAATTATGTGCTATTGTTCCATTTGCTCTCAACTGTTATTTTATGTTTTTATCATCATATCTGCTTAATTTGGAAACTTGACCCCATATGAAAATGAGAATGCCATGCGATACCCTCGAATCATTTTATCATTCATATCTGTTTTGACACAACTCTTATTTCAGGATCATGCCTCCCAAAAAGAAGAACCCAACAACCACCTTCACCACAGACCCAAATATTCTTCGACTACTGGAAACCTTGCAACAGCAAACCAATGCTATAGCTCAACAATAACTAACTCTTCAACAATGAATTGAAAACCAAGATAACCGTGAGCCACACCAACCACCTGAACCACCAGTACCACCTAGACAAATTGTCACTTTCAAGGCTTTTCAGAATGTGAATCCACCTGTATTTCATGATACCACTGATCCAGTGATAGCTAACACATGGATCAAGGAGATGGAAAGGGCTTTTGAGTTGGTATAGTTAGGAGACGATCAGAAGACGCTGTATGCTACATACTTCTTGAAGGGAGAAGTTATCTATTGGTGGGAATCAGTAAAGGCTATGGAAGTTACTCAGCAGGTTTCTTGGGAGAGATTTAAAAAGTTATTTCTGGACAAGTATTACCCTAAGTACATGCAGAATCAGATGGAACTAAAATTTCTGGAGTTGAAGCAAGGGAACATGACTGTATTGGAGTATGAGAAGAAGTTCACTGAGTTGTCAAGGTTTGTGACAAAGTATACCAGCACTGAGGAGGAAAAAGCAAAGAAATTTCAGCAAGGATTGGAGCCTTGGATCAGAGATAGGGTGGCTATGTTTGAGCTTGAGACTTATGCGGGAGTAGTACAGAAAGCTGCTCTGATTGAGAATAATGGGATGAAGTCAAGGAAAGAGAGGGATAACAAGAAGAGGAAGGTTCCATTTTATGGAGAAAAGTCTGAAGCTGGAAGTTCGCAAGATCGGAATGTAAAGAGGATTGGTTTTCAGAAGGGCGGAAATTTTCAAAAGAAGGGAAATTTGGGCAAAAGGCAAGAATCAAAAGGGAACAATCAGGCAAGCCAAGGGCAAGTTGGAGAAGACAGGTTCCAAAGACCGGAATGCAAGCACTGTGGAAGAAGGCACCCCGGAGTATGCAATAAGCTGAGCATGACCTGTTATAGGTGCAATCAGAAGGGACATTTGGCAAATGAGTGCAAGATGCCGAAGCCAGGAGTTACGTGCTACAAGTGTGGGAAGACTGGACATATGGCTAGGGAGTGTAAGGCAACAGGACCAGTCAAAGCTCTGATGAACGTGGCAAGTACCAGTGCACGCGTGCCAGCTGAGGTATTGGCATTACCTCCACCACCCGCACCAACCCCACAAGCAACAACAAGGACATTTGATCTAAAGATGAAAGATGCTGTTCAGAATTCTGAGGTGATAGCAGGTACACTTTTACTCAATAATGTCAAAGCTAAAGTATTGATTGATTCGGGAGCAACAAGATCTTTCATATCAGAATCTTTTGTTGATAAGCTCCAATGTGATAAAATGGTTATGAGTGAGGTAGTAAATGTGGTAATTGCAAACCAAGAGAAGATTCCTGTGAATCAATTTTGTCCAAAGTGTGAGATCGATATTTCGGGATATAAGTTTTCAGCCGACTTGATACTCTTCAAGTTGGGGGAGTTTGACATAATTTTAGGAATGGATTGGTTAGGAGAGAATAGCGCTCAGATTAATTGTAAGACCAAGAGAGTGTATTTAAAGACGAAGAGTGGAGAGAAGGTAGTATTTAAGGGGCAGAGGCAAGAGCAACTATTTCTTACAATCGTTCAGGCTAAGAAGTTGCTTAAAAAAGGTTGTGAGTCGTTCCTAGCATATGTAGTAGATTCAGAGAGAGGCAGCCTCAGCATGGAAGATATTCATGTAGTTAGTGAGTTCCCCGATGTGTTTCCCGACGAACTACCAAGCTTACCACCAGATCGACAAATTGAGTTTGAGATCAACCTTGCTCCAGGCACGGAACCAGTTTCAAAGGCCCCATATAGGATGGCACCAGCAGAAATGAAAGAGTTGGCGAGCCAGCTACAAGAATTATTGGATAAAGGAGTGATACGACCAAGTACGTCGCCATGGGGAGCACCTGTTCTGTAATAACCCCAATTTTTAGAAAATTTTTGAAACCCTTATGAATAGTGTTTTTGCTGAATGAGAAAACTTTTCATGCCACACTAGGTAGGGGTACTTTTATGGATATTCTGAGATTTTATTGGCACTCTATATGGTATATAAGTGTATGTAAAGATCGTCAGAATCCAATTCCGAACACTTTGGTTTTTCCCGGAAATCCACTGGATACGGAGAGAATTGAGTATAAGGTAACAGGATAAAAGGATTTAAATGAAAGGATTATAATAGAGGAGCATAAAAAGGAATATAATGTATTGAGAAAGGTTAAGGGGACCTAAGTAATAAGATCCGGGGTATGATCCTTCAAACGATAAATGAAAACGAAAGTTAAGCGAACCGTATAACAGATCAACGGTCATTAGGCAAACAATTAGGAAGTTAATCAAAGGGATTAGAGAGAGTGATGTCACCCAACCAATGAGAAGAGGACAAGGAGGGAAGGATGACATCACCACATGACATAGGCATGACATGGGAATGAAGGAGGTGTGGTTGAATGAGAACCACACAAATTCAAGGGCAACAAGGTAATTGACTAAATCAAACACAAAATCAAATCAACCAAGCCAAGCAAATCATTTCATCAAAACACAAAAAAAAAATCAATTCTCTCATTCCAAGCAAGCTTGCTCTCGGCTTTTACTATTTCAAAAGGGGAAGAAATTCAAAACTCAAGATCCGAGCCTCCTAAATTGGTAAGATAATTCCCTAATCATCTCTATGCTTAGTTAGGGCTATATCATGAGTTTAATACATTAATTCCTTCTCAATATTCTTCATTTAATCAAAGAAGAAGACAATGAATAGTGTTTTCAAGTTTTTAACTTGACATTTTTCTTGATTTCCTTGAAGATCCAAGCATTCCTAAGACTTCTCAAGGCTTCTTAAGGCTTCCTAGCTACTCCCACCACTTCAAGGAAGGTATATCATCTCCAAACCCTAGATTCCTATGTATTATAAGATGATTTTGATTAGTAGGGTGATATTGTAGCTTGATGTTGGTGATTTAGAGTTTGGGATTGAAATGGTATTGAAATGGAATGGTAAATGTTGTTGTTTTGATTAAAAGAACTTAAGTATGGTTAAAGTTAAGCTTAGGCATAAGTATGAATGTTAAAATTGAATTGGTTGGGGTTGTTATGATGTGATAAGGATGGATATGGGTTGTATGTTGGATTTGAGGTTGAATTGGGTTGGTTTTGAATGGTTTAAAATTGGGAAATCGCGTAAACATAGCCGTCGTAACGTCCGATTTTCTGTAGACTGTTTTTGTGCATAACATTAGGACCCGAGAACCCCCTGCTAGATTTTGACCATTGCCATGTTTAGATAGATCATGTTACGAGCTTCGTTTTGATATGTAGTTCGTTCGATTCCGATGCACGGTTTAGGAGAAACGACCGTTTCAAGTAACGGCGTTTCACGAACGAAACTTTTCCCCTCGCCTTACTTTGAAACATAGGTTAAAGACCAAAAAGGGTTAATTAATGTATGAAGCATTTATGGTAAGTGTGTTAGGCAGTTGGTAAGACACTCGCGAAGGAATCGCCTTAAAACTCGTAAAGGTTAAATTATTAAAAATGGTGGAGCCGAGGGTACTCGAGTGACTTAAGAGAACCAGCGAGCGCAAAACGAGCGTTAGAGTCTGAGTTGGTTAGAGTATAGATTTACAAGTGACTTTGGTTTAATTCCAACTTACTTGTTGCTTATAGGTTACCAGACTCGTCCCGAGCCATTCGTAACCCCCAGTCGCTCAGGCAAGTTTTCTATCCGTGATACTGTTGTTGTGATGTATATATGTATATGCATTGTCTCGCGATAAATGCATGTTGGTTAATTAGCAAATTCTTGCGATATATTTAGCATGTGATATGGTATATATGCATGCCTGTTTCATATTCTTGATTATATATCTGTTGGTTCAATGCTTATAGTTGCATAATATCTATGCTAGAAATAAGCAGTAATTGAGTTTACCCTTAGTATAGGGACCCAAAAGGTGGAAATATTTTCTAAACCGGGAGTCGAGGATCCCGAGTAGATTTTGTATATATGTATATAAATATATATATATATACTTATATATATATATGGTTATAGTTTTCAAAACTATTAATCGAGTAAGGGTTATTCGATAACTCTATATTATTTATTGAATATTATTTCGAATATTATTCGAGGGCTTATGACTCCTTTATAATATTATTGAATATTACTTGGATATTCATTTGAGGATGTATGACTCCTTTATTTTATGAATATTATTTATAATATTCATTCGAGGTATTATAACTCCGCTTATTACTGAAATATATTCTTTATTTTATTAAAGAATAAGGTGTCGATAATCAAACTTATTTTCAATTATTCAAATAAAGATAGTACTTTCATATAAGTATATCTTTGGTTATTTAATACTCGTTTCAAGTATAAGTTTTAATACTACTACTTCAATTATTTTTATAAAGATTATTCTTTATGGGAATATTATTTAAATAATAATATTCAGACATTTTCTAAATATACTGGGGACTGACCTTGGCGCAAAAGCAAGCGGCGAAGATCCGAACTTCATTAAATCAGCTTTACTCCAAACACTCTTTAAAGTGTTTTCGAGTCTTCAAAATGATTTTTAAAAGTTAGAGCGGATCCCAAAAACTCATTTTTATATTTAAGATCTTCCTTTTTAAGGGGATTTAAATACTCGCTCAAAACCTGAGGGATCCGGCTCTGTGGTGTATTTTATATTCGCAACAAGGTTGCAGTTTTGGTAAATGAATTGATTACTTACCCAACGTTCGGGAAGTAAGTCCATCTATTGAGTCGGCATAAGCAACATGGGCTCAGTGGATGTCCATGAGAGTGTAAGTGGCTTAGTGGGAGTCCATCAAATGCATAAGTGGCTGAGTGGCAGTCCAGCATAAGGTCCTATTACGACCAGGGTGATGACCAGTGGGGAATTCGTCCATCTACTAGTAGGAAAGGTTACTTATGGGTATCTTTGCCTGATCAGCAAGATATCTGGTTTATGCCAAAATTCTTTTCCTTTCCAAATTGATTGGATATTGCAATTCTGTTCATACTTTACATGACAGAGGTTTTCAGGAAATGTATAAAGGAAGATGTATATGTGGATATATATATATATATCAGAACTTATTGAAGTATGTCATAACTTCATTTCCTTTAATAATATTTTAAAGATTTAATCTATTCAAATCTTGTCTTGTAGTCTCATCTATGTGATGAACTGTTGAAAGCTCATTATACTTTGAACAATGGTAGTTCAAGTAGCTTTATAAATGATATAAGTGTAGTGAAGTATTTGGTAACTTCATCTTTTAAACTTATATCTAGTTAATAATTGTCTTATGAATGACAAAGATTTTCAGAAAAACGTTGAGACAAGGTTAGATATATGAGATCACCTTGCAACGATATTTTTTTATACAGTTATACACTGGAACTCTGTGTGTATTATGCATGGAAGAGGACTTCCAATATTTTGAAAAGTATATATGTATATATACTGAATATTTTGCGACTTCATCGCATTAAGATATCAAACTTGGTTCATTTCTTTTGACCAAGACTTTCATGAGTATTATGAGTAGGCTCATATATTGTTAATCATTATACATATTATTTTGGTGGGCTTGCTGCTCACCCTTGCTTTCTTCTTTCATCACACAACATCAGATAGATAAGATGAACAAGACCAAGCTCCCAATTCGCAAGCGGATAGGAAACGTTCCGCAGCTTTTTGGAAGCGTTGAGGCAGCTGTAGCTGAGGTAGAAATTACCAATAGGCTAAGTTTTCAACTAATAATGTACCAGACTTATGTATATTATGAATTGTAACAATGGCCAAGAAATGTAAATTATCCAGAAAACCTTTTAAGGTGTATTGACATATAATTGTGGAATAAAACGACTTGTGATTATTTGTGGATATTCATCTCTGAAACTATAACTTGTGGTGTGTGTGTTTATTATGGGGCCACAGTTCAGAGTAGTTGATTGTGTATTAAGATTGGGTGTTATTAAGGGAAATGGATCTCGTGACAACCCGGATCCCCGACCCCGGATTTGGGGGTGTTACAGAAGTGGTATCAGAGCTAAGCGTTATAAACCTCAGAGATGATGTGACGTTAAGATAATAAGTTCACTAAGATAATAAGAACTCTTGCCAAGTTCATAGTCGGGCTACCTAACGTAGCACTGACAGTTAAAACCCTTACAGGAACCCTTATAAGTATCGTGATAGTAACATAGTTCATTCTCGTATAGGGCAGCGGGGCACCGAACCTTGAGGTTCAGGAGCATCAACATGAGGATATTTTATTACAAGTTGGAGATCAAATTGTGAATCCGATGGAGTACCCTAATGAGGGACCGGATGAGGTTCAGATAGAGAATGTTGCGGTTGAGGATGTTATTCCGGAAAGGATTGTGGCTGAGGAGGATCTCATGGAGGATCCTGATGAGAATGAAGAGAGGACCGTTGAGGAACAGATGACCGTAGTCAGGGCGACTACCAGAGCAAGAATGGCCGCGAGGATGGCACTAGAGGATGAAGAGTTACCAAGGGCACAAAGGTTAATAAGGGCAGAAGGAGTGGGGCCTTCCACGACCCCAATTATACCAGTATCAGACCCTCTTCCAGAGGCTCCTGTAGACATCCATGAGGTTCCACCAATTCCTGTTCCCTCCCCTGTACAGAGCCTAGCACATACTGAGGAAATGCCACCTTTATCCCCTGCACCATTGTCACCTGATACCGTGCTTGGTTATCCATTTGGATCTCCTGGGTCTGCACCACCTGCACCCCATGGACTGCTAGATGCTACCACTCAGGCTTCTCTTATCGTTGATTATCATATGACTTTGGGTGTCCTGACAGAGGCCCGGAATGTTAGGAGTGATCTGTTGGATCGACTTACTTCACCAAGGATTGAGGGTGGGATACTTCCGGCAGGATTAACGTATAGCATGGAAATGATTGAGGCTACCACCCGTGTTACAGCTAGAGGCCATCTTAAGTTTCAGGTTGATCCAGCTCTACTTGCGACTATCTTAGACCTCATCACCTCTGTGATGGAGCAGGTTAGGGATGTCGTGCGTGCTCGCATCTCTTAATCCATGGTAGTGTGCAGAGCCAGAGCAATCAAACAAGGGTTTCATGCAGCACCGCTTTTGGAGGATTAGCCTAAGTTACGGATGATTAGTTTTAATGACGAGATGACTATCTATGGTAGTACTTTTGGGATAGGAGCGATAAGTTCAAATGATGTAATCCTCTTTAATATGTTCAGTTGTTGTACCCTCGAACAAATGGTTACGTATATATTCGTTAATTTTAGTTCAGATCAGTTTGTTTGTGATAAATCACATTGTTAATTGCTCTATTAACACTTAAGAGAGTGTCATGAAGTTTATAGAACTTGAGAATTCATAATTCGCAATCGTGCAAGGACTGAACGAGGGAAAGACTTAAGCAAAGTAAGTAAGACAAATATCCAGGGATTCTCAAAAATTTTCCAAGTAATATGCCCCCACAAGGAATAAGATTAGGGGCAAACCTTGAATGTGATAATCAGGGAGGTCGCAATTAAGATATAAAGAACCCGGAATATAATAAAGTGGAAAATGAAGATTTTAAATTAAAAGATGACCCCAATTATGGGGAGTAGGAAGAAATATTTAGACTAAGACAGCAGAAGTCGAGCGAGATAAGGAGACCTGAGACGGTACTCCTATACGGAAATTCATGAACCTGTCTAAGCAGAACTTATATTTTATTCCCAACCACCACCTTGAGGAAACAATGTGGTGTGAAATTCTTTCAGGACCTCTAAGTCGCTAAGCTCTCAGAGTTCCAAGGAACAAGCTGACCCAGTCGAGGCAAGAGCCTGGCTAAAGGAAATATAGGAATCATTTGAGATTCTAAATGATTGACGAATCATAAAAGACTGTTTTTATCACTTACCCTCCTAAGAGAGAGACCACCCACTGGTGAAGACCAAGGAAGGCACGGAGCAAGAGATTATAATAAACTGATTTAAGTTTAGTCAATTGTTTTCAGGAAAGTACTTCCCAAGGTTATAGAGATAGAGTAAAAGCTTTAGAGCCAGAACAAAGGCAGACGAGTATGATGAATTATGAATCTAAATTGTAAAAGTTGTCAAGATTCGTTCTAAGGACACGAATCCAGAATGACGGGATGTTTGAAATCAATGCTTATGTTGTGTTGGTTCATGAAATAATGATAAGAGAAAGGGAAATAAAAAGGAACTGAAGTGGAAAGGGATATAAAGGCAATAGAGTTTGAGGTATGATAAGGGAGTCGGGTATGAGGAAACCCTAAAGACTCATAGCAATAGAAATAGGAAAGTATGTAATCATTGGTATGAGGGTGATTCACCATGAGTTAAAGTTGATGGTTGAAGGCATACGAGTTATGTACATTTTATCCCCTTTAAGTTGGGACGATTCAAGGAAACCTTTAGATAGTTCGAAGAATAAATAATAAGACGCGGATATACTAAGGAGACAAGAAAGTAAGAAAGTAGGAAAATTGGATGAAGGAAGTGACCTTCAATAATGTGAAATGTAAGACCGGTGGCTCGATACTCAGAAAGGGAGACGCCAGGTATGAGAGGTATCCCAACATTGAGATGACTGTTGAGATAAACAACAAAAGTAAATAAGGAATTATTAAGAAGAAGTTCACGTTGAACATGACCAATATCTTCCAGAACATCTATGTTATCATTACCAAATCAGGAAAGAAAAGCGGATGACCATTGTTATCTTTTGGAGGCCATATGGATTGACCTCAATTTGAATAAGGATGCTATTATGAAGTTAGGTATAGACTATCGAGGTGGGAATGATGAATAAGATAATCTATCAAGGATATATGACTTGATTTATCCATGGAAGGATGCAGGTACCTTTTAAAGGTGGAATTAAGGATAGAACATTGGTAACTTAAAATGAATCCTAGGGGACTGCATAAAGGTTGGCATGTCACCCTTAATAGGGATAGTATGAGTTTTGACAGTATGATTTGGAAAGGGTTAAGGTAACAACAACCTTTAAGGATCAGTGGAGAAATTTTTCAGAAATATATAGACAATGGTTCTAGTATTAGTAAATGGTATTTTGATATGCCCTGTATCTAGGGAATACAGGAGGAACGATTCAAGGATAACCTTAGAGGTTTTACAAGGAGAAAGGTAATATTCAAAGTTCTCGAGAATAGAAATGTTGATAAAGGAAATATGGCGTAATTATAATAACGCCAGGTGGGCACGTGTTAAACCACGAGAAAGTATGGATCGAACCAGTAATGGTCGAAATTGTTCAGGGCAATTAGGACTTAAGATAAAAGATGTTTTAAGTATAATTGAGAGTCAGTCGTGACAGTGATTAACCTCTAAAGACTGAGGCAATAACTTATGAAAAAAAATGGTGATTTTTTTTTACTCATCAGATTTTAAGGAAAACATCTTCACATAAGCTGTGATTGAAATGAGGTAGAAAATTTATTTGAAGGTGGTTAAAATGACATTGACTGTAAGGAAATTTTACTATCAGGAAAGGCCAAAGAGGTGGCTGACGCTTTAAATGTAAGAGAATAATTATAGGCGCTCGTGCGAGAGGAATACAGTGATGATGGTTAAAGCTGTGAAGGTTGTATTATGGTTTGGAAGATTGACATTCCTTCTGATGACTGTGCAATACCCAACCGTAATAGTAGTTGGTAAAGGTTTAATTCGTGTAATCGCCATGAGCGGGCTATCTATCTCAGAAGATCCTATCTTGAGAATAATCCAGGACCATATTTCAAAAAGGACTAAACAAATCTTTGAGTTAAGTCTTCTATTGAAGGCATACGATTAAGAATGGTATTAACCTGCTATCGTTGCTTTGACTGAAACTCTTCTGCAATTTTATCTACTTCATGTCATGAAAGTACGTTAGAGTTTAGAGTGTTCTTCATGAATTATGATTGCTGATTATGTTAACTCCTTAGAAGGATTTGATACGACATGTATGGACTCCGTATGGTTAGATATTAAGATTTCATGGAACGTGAATGACGACAGTAGGTCAGTGGTGGACCATAGTAATGCAGCAATGATTCTGCGAGCAATGAGCTGGTTACAACCGTGAGAGTGGTATTGGAATGGATGTTGAGATTGAGTACCACTAAACGGGTCGTGGTAGTGTATAAGTTATCATTGATAGACTAATTAAGTAGAGTATCTACCTATTGTATATTTATTCTTTCTTATCAATAGAGAGTCGTATTATTATACGAGGAAGGTTACGGTGCAAGCATAGAATTCAAGTAACGATGATGTCTAGAATGAGATCCCAGATTCGATTTTCGATATCAAGGGAGTTTCAAAGGTGATTGTGTACAAGCTCGATGAAGAGCATGGGTCCATAGAATGATGGACGGAATAGAAAATATTTAGGCATGGGAAATACAATGCTATAATACTTGATGTTGATATAAATACGTTTATATTTTGTTCTCCTATGATAAACCTCTATAGTTCAGAGGTAGGTTCCAAACCAGATATTTTGTGGCAGTATATTTTTTTTCATATATACAATTCTCTTCAATTCGTTCTTTTCTCTTCTTTTTATTTCATATAAGCTGAGAAGAACAACCCTTCCAGAAGGGGAGGTATTGTCGAATGACTATCTATCTGTGTGATAGAAGCCTAGTAGGATACCATCTATTATTTAATTGCTTGTTAAGTACTAAAGGCTGGCCACCTCCTGTACTAACTATGCGATATAACAAGTGTTCATGATCATAGTGATCTCTCAATAAATTCTTTTACTTCTATATGATTGATCAAACTTTGGAAAATAGAAACAGCTGAAAAAGGAGTGGTAAAGTTATGGTGGTATTCGGAATGGAAACACATTCGTGATACTAAGATTGACGTGGTTATTAAAAGGTTATAGAACGCTAACGAGCCAAAGGTATAACCAGTATAAGATTAGGAACGGAAGGTGATAGCGATTACGAACTGGAAAAGAATGGGTATTGAGAAGCAAAAGCTATAATGTTAGAAGCTATGATGAGAGTCTGTGCAATAGACTTGAAAGAATTTGGAATGATCACTTAACGCGGATTAAGTTATCTTACGACAATAGATCATATGTCAGGTATTGAGATGTCATCTTATGAGATCCTTGAGGGAAGACAATGTCGATCTCCCTTATGTTAGGATGAAGTTGTAGAGCGCAAGATGCTCGGACCCGCAGTAGCCCAAAGGGCCAGGGATATAATAGATCTAATCAGAGGACGGCTGGTAGTAGCCCAAGATGGACATAAGAAGTATGTTGATTTGACACGAAAGGACAAGGAATAGGAAGTGGGGGACCTAGTGTTGTTATAGGTATTCCCTTGGAAAGGAAGGATGAAGTTCGGAAAGAAAGGAAAGCTAAGTCTACAATTTGTTGGACCCTTGGATATATTAAGACGTTTGGGAAGTTAGCAAATGAGCTAGCCCTACCCCCGAACCTGTAGCAAGTTCATAACGTGTTCCACGTATCAGTGTTAAGGAAGTGTAATTCAGATGCCAAATAAATAGGGGAACATGAGCGCATAGATATGCAACCCGACGTAACCTATATGGAGCAACCAGGAAGGGTTGTAGAGTGAAAAGGGAACAAGTGCTTAGGAGAAGGGTTATCAAACTATTCAGAGTTTGATGGAAGAACCACAATGTGGGAAAATTTACTTGAGAGTTAGAAAGTGTAATGCTATGAAAGTATCCCTATTCATTTTCTATCTGATTCCGGGACGGAATCCTTTTAAGGAGGGGAGACTGTAATAACCCCAATTTTTGGAAAATTTTTGAAACCCTTATGAATAGTGTTTTTGCTGAATGAGAAAACTTTTCATGCCACACTAGGTAGGGGTTCTTTTATGGATATTCTGAGATTTTATTGGCACTCTATATGGTATATAAGTGTATGTAAAGATCGTCAGAATCCAATTCCGAACACTTTGGTTTTTCCCGGAAATCCACTGGATACGGAGAGAATTGAGTATAAGGTAACAGGATAAAAGGATTTAAATGAAAGGATTATAATAGAGGAGCATAAAAAGGAATATAATGTATTGAGAAAGGTTAAGGGAACCTAAGTAATAAGATCCGGGGTATGATCCTTCAAACGATAAACGAAAACGAAAGTTAAGCGAACCGTATAACAGATCAGCTGTCATTAGGCAAACAATTACGAAGTTAATCAAAGGGATTAGAGAGAGTGATGTCACCCAACCAATGAGAAGAGGACAAGGAGGGAAGGATGACATCACCACATGACATAGGCATGACATGGGAAGGAAGGAGGTGTGGTTGAATGAGAACCACACAAATTCAAGGGCAACAAGGTAATTGACTAAATCAAACACAAAATCAAATCAACCAAGCCAAGCAAATCATTTCATCAAAACACAAAAAAAAAATCAATTCTCTCATTCCAAGCAAGCTTGCTCTCGGCTTTTACTATTTCAAAAGGGGAAGAAATTCAAAACTCAAGATCCAAGCCTCCTAAATTGGTAAGATAATTCCCTAATCATCTCTATGCTTAGTTAGGGCTATATCATGAGTTTAAGCCATTAATTCCTTCTCAATCTTCTTAATTTAATCAAAGAAGAAGATAATTAATAGTGTTTTCAAGTTTTTAACTTGACATTTTTCTTGATTTCCTTGAAGATCCAAGCATTCCTAAGACTTCTCAAGGCTTCTTAAGGCTTCCTAGCTACTCCCACCACTTCAAGGAAGGTATATCATCTCCAAACCCTAGATTCCTATGTATTATAAGATGATTTTGATTAGTAAGGTGATATTGTAGCTTGATGTTGGTGATTTAGAGTTTGGGATTGAAATGGTATTGAAATGGAATGGTAAATGTTGTTGTTTTGATTAAAAGAACTTAAGTATGGTTAAAGTTAAGCTTAGGCATAAGTATGAATGTTAAAATTGAATTGGTTGGGGTTGTTATGATGTGATAAGGATGGATATGGGTTGTATGTTGGATTTGAGGTTGAATTGGGTTGGTTTTGAATGGTTTAAAATTGGGAAATCGCGTAAACATAGCCGTCGTAACGTCCGATTTTCTGTAGACTGTTTTTGTGCATAACATTAGGACCCGAGAACCCCCTGCTAGATTTTGACCATTGCCATGTTTAGATAAATCATGTTACGAGCTTCGTTTTGATATGTAGTTCGTTCGATTCCGATGCACGGTTTAGGAGAAACGACCGTTTCAAGTAACGGCGTTTCGCGAACGAAACTTTTCCCCTCGCCTTACTTTGAAACATAGGTTAAAGACCAAAAAGGGTTAATTAATGTATGAAGCATTTATGGTAAGTGTGTTAGGAAGTTGGTAAGATACTCGCGAAGGAATCGCCTTAAAACTCGTAAAGGTTAAATTATTAAAAATGGTGGAGCCGAGGGTACTCGAGTGACTTAAGAGAACCAGCGAGCGCAAAACGAGCGTTAGAGTCTGAGTTGGTTAGAGTATAGATTTACAAGTGACTTTGGTTTAATTCCAACTTACTTGTTGCTTATAGGTTACCAGACTCGTCCCGAGCCATTCGTAACCCCCAGTCGCTCAGGCAAGTTTTCTATCCGTGATACTGTTGTTGTGATGTATATATGTATATGCATTGTCTCGCGATAAATGCATGTTGGTTAATTAGCAAATTCTTGCGATATATTTAGCATGTGATATGGTATATATGCATGCCTGTTTCGTATTCTTGATTATATATCTGTTGGTTCAATGCTTATAGTTGCATAATATCTATGCTAGAAATAAGCAGTAATTGAGTTTACCCTTAGTATAGGGACCCAAAAGGTGGAAATATTTTCTAAACCGGGAGTCGAGGATCCCGAGTAGATTTTGTATATATGTATATAAATATATATATATATATATATATATATTTATATATATATATATATATGGTTATAGTTTTCAAAACTATTAATCGAGTAAGGGTTATTCGATAACTCTATATTATTTATTGAATATTATTTCGAATATTATTCGAGGGCTTATGACTCCTTTATAATATTATTGAATATTACTTGGATATTCATTTGAGGATGTATGACTCCTTTATTTTATGAATATTATTTATAATATTCATTCGAGGTATTATAACTCCGCTTATTACTGAAATATATTCTTTATTTTATTAAAGAATAAGGTGTCGATAATCAAACTTATTTTCAATTATTCAAATAAAGATAGTACTTTCATATAAGTATATCTTTGGTTATTTAATACTCATTTCAAGTATAAGTTTTAATACTTCTACTTCAATTATTTTTATAAAGATTATTCTTTATGGGAATATTATTTAAATAATAATATTCAGACATTTTCTAAATATACTGGGGAGTGATTTACTTCATTAAATCAGCTTTACTCCAAACACTCTTTAAAGTGTTTTCGAGTCTTCAAAATGATTTTTAAAAGTTAGAGCGGATCCCAAAA
This sequence comes from Apium graveolens, assembly GCF_009905375.1. Taxonomy (NCBI): domain Eukaryota; kingdom Viridiplantae; phylum Streptophyta; class Magnoliopsida; order Apiales; family Apiaceae; genus Apium; species Apium graveolens. Next base: position 73,849,046 of record NC_133649.1, read on the forward strand.
ACTCATTTTTATATTTAAGATCTTCCTTTTTAAGGGGATTTAAATACTCGCTCAAAACCTGAGGGGTCCGGCTCTGTGGTGTATTTTATATTCGCAACAAGGTTGCAGTTTTGGTAAATGAATTGATTACTTACCCAACGTTCGGGAAGTAAGTCCATCTATTGAGTCGGCATAAGTAACATGGGCTCAGTGGGCGTCCATGATAGTGTAAGTGGCTCAGTGGGAGTCCATCAAATGCATAAGTGGCTGAGTGGCAGCCCAACATAAGGTCGTATTACGACCAGGGTGATGACCAGTGGGGAATTCGTCCATCTACTAGTAGAAAAGGTTACTTATGGGTATCTTTGCCTGATCAGCAAGATATCTGGTTTATGCCAAAATTCTTTTCCTTTCCAAATTGATTGGATATTGCAATTCTGTTCATACTTTACATGACAGAGGTTTTCAGGAAATGTATAAAGGAAGATGTATATGTGGATATATATATATATATATATATTAGAACTTATTGAAGTATGTCATAACTTCATTTCCTTTAATAATATTTTAAAGATTTAATCTATTCAAATCTTGTCTTGTAGTCTCATCTATGTGATGAACTGTTGAAAGCTCATTATACTTTGAACAATGGTAGTTCAAGTAGCTTTATAAATGATATAAGTGTAGTGAAGTATTTTGTAACTTCATCTTTTAAACTTATATCTAGTTAATAATTGTCTTATGAATGACAAAGATTTTCAGAAAAACGTTGAGACAAGGTTAGATATATGAGATCACCTTGCAACGATATTTTTTTTATATAGTTATACACTGGAACTCTATGTGTATTATGCATGGAAGAGGACTTCCAATATTTTGAAAAGTATATATGTATATATACTGAATATTTTGCGACTTCATCGCATTAAGATATCAAACTTGGTTCATTTCTTTTGACCAAGACTTTTATGAGTATTATGAGTAGGCTCATATATTGTTAATCATTATACATATTATTTTGGTGGGCTTGCTGCTCACCCTTGCTTTCTTCTTTCATCACACAACATTAGATAGATAAAATGAACAGGACCAAGCTCCCAATTCGCAAGCGGATAGGAAACGTTCCGCAGATTTCCGGAAGCGTTGAGGCAGCTGTAGCTGAGGTAGAAATTACCAATAGGCTAAGTTTTCAACTAATAATGTACCAGACTTATGTATATTATGAATTGTAACAATGGCAAAGAAATGTAAATTATCCAGAAAACCTTTTAAGGTGTATTGACATATAACTATGGAATAAAACGACTTGTGATTATTTGTGGATATTCATCTCTGAGACTATAACTTGTGGTGTGTGTGTTTATTGTGGGGTCACAGTTCAGAGTAGTTGATTGTGTATTAAGATTGGGTGTTATTAAGGGAAATGGATCTCGTGACAACCCGGATCCCCGACCCCGGATTTGGGGGTGTTACATGTTCTGTTTGTAAAGAAGAAAGATGGGAGTATGCGTCTATGCATAGATTACCGCGAGTTGAATAAGGTGACGATCAAGAACCGCTACCCGCTACCAAGGATAGATGACCTTTTTGATCAGTTGAAGGGAGCAAAATGCTTTTCGAAGATTGATTTGAGATCGGGATACCATCAATTAAAGATCAGAGAAGAAGATATTCCTAAGACCGCATTCAGGACCAGATATGGGCATTATGAATTCCTAGTAATGCCGTTTGGATTGACCAACGCTCCGGCCGCATTTATGGATCTGATGAATCGGGTATTTAAGAAGTATTTGGACAAATTTGCCGTGGTATTCATTGATGACATCCTTATTAATTCTAAGTCGGAAGAAGAACATAAGCAGCACCTCTGGATAGCCTTGGAGATACTCCGACAAGAGAAGTTGTATGCTAAGTTCACCAAATGTGAGTTTTGGTTAAAGGAAGTTCAATTTTTGGGGCATGTTATTGGAAATGAGGGAGTTAAAGTGGATCCGGCAAAGATTGAGGCAGTTATGAGTTGGGAGAGGCCAAAGACTCCTACGGAAGTGCGAAGTTTTCTAGGATTGGTCGGATACTATAGAAGATTCGTCAAGGATTTCTCGAAGATTGCCACACCATTGACCAAGTTAACCAGAAAGAATCAAAAGTTTGAATGGAGTGCAGAATGTGAAGATAGCTTTCAAGAGTTAAAGCAGAAGTTGGTAACAGCTTCGGTGTTGGTACTTCCAGATGATCAAGGGAATTTTGTAATATTCAGCGACGCTTTACATAAGGGTTTGGGTTGTGTGTTGATGCAATACAGTAAAGTGATCGCATATGCGTCAAGACAGTTGAAGCCGCATGAGTTAAAGTACCCGACGCATGACTTGGAACTAGCCGCCATAGTGTTCGCACTCAAGATCTGGAGACATTACCTCTATGGAGAGAAGTGTGAAATCTACACGGATCACAAGAGTTTAAAGTACATTTTTACTCAGAAAGAGCTCAATATGAGGCAGAGGAGATGGCTGGAACTGATCAAGGACTATGACTGCTCGATAAATTACCATCCTGGAAAGGCGAACGTAGTGGCCGATGCTCTGAGTAGGAAGGAGAGATTGAATATGATGATAACATCAAAAGAGTTAACTAAAGAAATCGAAAAATTGGAATTGGAACTTTGTGCTTATAAAAAAGTCGAAGAAGTTTGTCGTGCAATGACCTTTCAGCCAACACTAGTGGAAAAGATAAAGAAGTGTCAAGAAGAAGTAATGGAGAAAGAGAAGAAACAGTTATCTGGAGAGGAGATTGATACTCAAAGGGATGAGCAAGGGATACTAAGGTTTTCATCCAGAATATGGATTCCCCATGTACCTGAATTAAAGAATGAGATCCTCCATGAAGCCCACAATTCGAAATTTTCAATCCATCCGGGAAGCACCAAGATGTATCGAGACTTAAAGAAAAACTTTTGGTGGCCAAATATGAAGCGAGACGTGGCAGAATGGGTTGCGAAGTGCTATACTTGTCAGAAAGTAAAGGCAGAACATCAATGACCAAGCGGATTAATTCAGCCCCTGAAGATTCCAGAATGGAAATGGGAAAATATCGCTATGGACTTTATAGTAGGACTACCGCGAACGAAATCCGGACATGACGTAATATGGGTTATAGTTGATCGTGTTACGAAGTCGGTGCATTTCCTTCCAATAAACGAGAAGTCGTCATTGGACAAGTTGGTTCATTTGTATGTGCGCGAAATCGTACTAAGGCATGGAGTACCCGTATCAATAGTTTCAGACAGAGATCCTCGATTTAACTCAAGATTCTGGAAGCAATTTCAGGAATGTCTTGGCACAAAGTTGAATATGAACACGGCGTACCACCCGCAGACTGATGGCCAGAGTGAAAGGACAATTCAAACAATTGAAGATATGTTGCGCAGTTATGCAATTGATTTTGCAGGAAGTTGGGACGACCATTTGCCGTTGATTGAATTCTCTTACAACAATAGCTATCATTTCAGTATCGGTATGCCACCATACGAAGCTTTGTACGGGCGAAAATGTAGATCACCAACAAGTTGGGATGAAGTAGGAGAAGGAAGAATTCTCGGCTCGGATTTGGTACAACAGTTGCATGACTCGGTCAAGTTAATTCAGAAAAGGTTTCTTGCTGCTCAAGATAGACAGAGGAAGTATGCGGATTCAGCATGTAAGGACGTTCAATTCCAAATTGGCGAAGCTGTGTTGCTGAAGGTGTCACCTAGAAAAGGGTTGATAAGATTTGGCAAGAAAAGGAAGTTAGCACCTAGGTACATAGGTCCTTTTGAGATTTTGAGTCAAGTGGGGAAGGTGGCCTACGAGTTGGCCTTACCACCTCAGTATCGGCATGTGCATAATGTGTTCCATGTGTCGTGCTTAAGAAGTACAATCCTGACGCTATCCATGTGATAGAATATGAACCTGTAGAAATTTAGGCAGACCTGTCATTTGTGGAGCAACCGGTTAAAATACTCGACTGGCAAGTAAAGAGTCTTAGAAATAAGTCAGTAAAGTTAGTAAAAGTACTTTGGAGGAACCCTAAGGTCGAAGAGTCGACTTGGGAGTTAGAGTCTGATATGCGTTCCCGGCATCCTCATCTTTTCTCTTAGATTCTGGGGACAGAATCCCTTAAGGGGGAGAGGATGTTACGACCGGCATTTTATGTAATATTATTTGTGGATTGGTATAATATTAAAGTCAAATGAAAATATATTCAACGATTGTACGCTAGTGTGAGTGAAAGTTTCTGCATTATAAATTTGCTTTGTGTAGTATATGATTTTTCAAAGCAAGAGTTTATTTAATTTCTTTATTTTTGATTTATAAGGAATATTCTAGGCTTTGGAAAAATTTTCTTTTAAAAGGTATTTTGTTCACAAATTTTGAAAATAATTTTATAAAGTCTCTAAAAATCCAAGTTATTTTATGATATAAATTTTATAATTTTTGAACTTGTATTTTATTTTATAAAAATAAATCATTATAAATTTTAGTTGTCATATTTATCAAATTACATAAGAGACCATGCATGCAAATCACCCTTCTATTCTCTCAAAGGGCAAACAAGACTTTTCCAACCCCACTAACTCATTTGATTATTACCAAATTACTACCTTAGCCTTGCATGCAAAATGGCCTAACTTTAACCAAGGGACATTTTTGTAAGTTCTCACTTCCACTCATCATTTGTAAACTAAATAGCATAAAACCAAGAAATCAAAGTGGGAGAAGTCATTCTCATTCCACACTCCAACACCCCACAAATTTTCTCTCCTCCCCCTCCCACATTGCTCTCGGCCGAAGGCCAATTCCCCACCCCCCCTTCCATTTTTCAATTCATTCTTCATCTTCCCAAGTGTAAATCTTTTACCTACATTCATCTTATATACTTTCCAAGTGTTTTGTGACTTGGAAGTTGAAGTTCCATGGATGCATGTGTAGTTCTTATGTGATCTCCAAAGAGAAACTCTTGATTCTTGTGAATTCAAGAGCTCTCTATGAGATATATTATGTATATGTGCTAACTAAGTGTTTTATGGAGATATCATGCTTTAAAATCCTTTACATGCTACTGAAATTTCATTATATATTTATGTTTAGCCATGCATGTTAGTTTTAAGACATTAAAATGATGATCAACCATGTTTTGCATGCTACTCTTTTCGAAATCATGTAGTTATGTTTAAAAATCTATAAATTCAAAATATGTGTGCTTAAAATAGATTGTTTTCATGATAAATTTCTTATTAATACTTAAAAGAAGTTATATTTCATGATTATTAAGGATGAATATTAGGTGCAAGTCGATTTTGCAAGCATTTACAACTTTATGCCTAGCCGAAATCTTGTTATGTGCTTTCCATGAGTTGCATGTTATATATTTAGTTGCATGTTGTTGTTTTTGGGCATGGATGATCTCACCCAAGTTTATTTTGAGAATAAGGGAGTTAGTTCAGTAGATTACCATGTATAAGTCTTAGTTTAAGTATTGAGTTGTTGTTAGTTGAGTTTGTCAAGTCAAAACCTTGGAAAATGAGAGTTATAGTTTCTGCAGAAAAATCAGTATAGCACTCTGAGGTTTAGAGTGAGTTTTGACCATGTCATTGGTGTGCACTTTGAGGCCCAAGCTACCAGAAGTTAGTATTGGGAGTATATAATATGTTTTAGGAGTTGGTTGGAGGTTTGCATGTCATTTGGTTAGGTGCACAAGTAGAATCACAAAATCTGTCCAGCAGGGAACAGTTTTGTTGCAACTTAGAAATGGGGAGATTTGACCATGTCATGGGTAGGCCCTCATTAGGCCCAATTAAGCCTTAGTTAGAGGGTATGTCAGAGAATTTTTTCCAACCATAGTTCATAGGATATGAGCTAGAACCATGTGTCACAAGTTAATTCAAGTCAGGGCATTTTCTGCCCAGAAAAATAGGGGAACCTTGGACTTTTAGCTTAGGCCCAAGAAGGCCCAAGCCAGACCCTTGAGCCACATCAAGTTTGTGAGATGCCCTTAGGTCAGGAGAGTCTTGTGTAAAAGTTTTGAAGGAAAACTTGTAGTTTAAGAGTGTCTAATGTACTCAAGAAACCATAGTTGTCATTCTGAAATTTGCACCAGTGAGCACTATCACTTATCACATAGTTTTAGAACACTTAAAAGTGAGTATTAGGTCGACCACCATAGTTGTAAGATAGTATAAGGTCAGTAGAGCAAAAGGCACAAGTGAAGGTCAATAGGTTTTGGATAATTTAGGAAAGGCACATCGAGTTAGGAAGCCAAAATTAGAAGACCTTGTCTTGTTTAGCGACCAAGTGACTTGAGTTGTGAGTCGAGATCATCCAAGCCTAGTGTTGCATTATGGTATATATGGTGTTATTTGGTGTTAATATATGATATGTGAATATGTGGCTATGTGTATGCAATTATAATTTAAAGGAGAATATAAATTAAGTGCATATAGGCCTAAGTGTCATCCGTGTTTAATTTCGAGTTGTAAATAAGTTAAGTTGGTGAGAATATATTATAATGAGGATTATTATTATTTATGTAGGATCTCGAGACGAGGGAAAACTTGCCATAAAAGTCGAGTGAAGCTCCAGTTGCTCTTACCAGTCAGACCAGACCAGCCTATCTCAAGGCAAGTGATTCAACTTGACCTTCGTATTTACTACAAATAGTTCTTATATATTGATGCAATTATCCTGAGTCATTTTGATATATTTAAATCAAGCGTATCTTTTGTTTATCTTTGAGTTACATAGAGATGCCATGAACCCTCGAGTACGTATTGCAAGTAGTTCAAAAGTCTTTCATGATAGTTTAATGCCATGATAAAATGAAGAGTTGATATGTTACTTGATTGATCCTCTTGATTAACATGTTGATGTTTCCTATGTATTGATATCTCATCCTGATACTTGAATCCCTATAGAACCTTACTTTGAACCCTGCAAGTCAGAAACTTAACAACATGAGCCCTCATTGATTGATACCCTCTTTCTTATCCTAAAGCTTGACAATTCTGATATGTCCTGAGTTAAAGATCATTCTTCATACCTTAACACCCTTAGTATTCATGAAGCTTACCTTCTTGATGATCCAGCACTTGAACCTTGATGAGAAACCATTGCTTTGAGCCCAAATTGGCATTACCCTTCATATTATCCATTAGCCTCACTAAATCCTCTTGTCCAATCATTGATATATGAAAACCATTCAATTACTTGAATAGAGAATAGTTTTGTGAATCATGGCTCTGATATTCAGTACCTTGTTTCCCGTGTTTCGAGTTAATTTATAATCCCGTGATAAAAATATTTACAGTCAAAAGAGATTTTGTCATAAATCGGCATCAGTTTTTAAAATGATTAAAATGTGGATTTCTCAGTCCCAAAGGGGGATAAATGTTTTCTTTGAATGGTGGATCTGTACTGAGACGCGAGTCCTTTCCACACTTATATTAGGCTTAAAAGTTGCCTAGGGATTCCCATTAATGTTTTAGAACCCAGCGAGGTTCGGGATTACTTCGCGGCTGATCACCGGCTGTAATCTGTAGCGTCATAAAATGATTTTGATTAAGATATGATTTTAAAATTGTTTTGATGCAAGCAAAATGATGCCATCTCACATAGTTTTCATCTCTCGTTACCTTTGGTTATGACTTTCCATTGTCATTCTTAAAAGTATATCTCAATTTATGTTTTGTGTCGTACTGTTAGCACTTGTTGAACATTTGGCTCACTTCTTGCTTTACCCTGATATTACAGCTAGCAGCTATGGTTAGATTCAAGCAGACTGCCCATAAGACCTGTGATAGTGATGCTTTTGTTCGAGCACAGGTAGAATAAGTAATAATAGTTGTGTGAGGACTCGGTATTTGTATTCAGATGTAATAGTTGGTAGTGTTGGGCTGTTCCAAACCCTAAACTGTAAGATCTTGGAGTTGGTTTTGTATTCTTCATTTAAAATATTGTAATAGCTATATCTATTTTGCTATTTAAGTTGGGGGTGTGACATTTATTCTCCCCCTTTTTGTTATCATCAAGGGTAGGGGTCAAGCCTTGTGCATTTGCCAGCTGCATGAGTAGAATTGTTTGAGTTTGTTGATTCTGAAGAATGGTGACCATAGAGTCTTCAATGATCTGAACTCTGGTTTCCAATCTGGCCAGTCTCTTGTCAGCATCAGATTCTTTCCTCAGTCTCCCCAACAAATCTTGCATGGTACCATAAGGTATGACTGAATCCAACTTCTCAGCATTGTAGGATTTTAGATCAGCAATATCCTACTTGAGCTCATCCACAATTAGATTCTGTTTGAAATGCTGCAACTGCAAGAGATGCAGAGATTCCAGATGAGCTTGAAGAATTGCCTTGGTAACAGCATCTGTAGTCTCCTGAAGGGCCTTTTGAATTGTCATGACTTGTCTGACCAAAGTGACACCAAACTCTCCTGGTGTTGATGATTTTGCCCATGCCCATTCAAGAAGATCTGGAACAGAACTTGGGCCTGCTACTCCCCCTAAGTTCATGCTCTCATTCAAAGAATCAGAGTCATCATCATTAGAATTTACTCCAAATTCTTCAGATGGCTCACCAGCTTGAGAAGGCAGCTTGTTAACAGCAGCTTTGTCTCTAAGAAGAGATTCTGAAGTGTGTACAATGTTTAATGTCTGTTATGCCTCCACATTGCCCTGAGCAGCCAATAATTGATAGGCTGAAATAGGATGAGTAAAAGTGTCAGCATCCAAGGAAATGTTATCAATTACAGCTTTGTAATGTTGCTGAAATTGTCTTTCCTTTTCTGCATCATCCACTTTCATTGACTCACTAGCAATGGCTGGATCCACCCTTATAGCTTCAGTACCTGCCTTTCTCTCTTTTTCTCTATTTTCTTGCATCAGGGGCTCCCCCTGGCTCACACACACCCTCACACCCTCACCCTCACCTTCTAAGGTGGCACTCCCCTCACTCACTCTTGCCATGCTGGAAGAAATAACATGCATATGGTGACTCTCATCCTCTCCTTTTGCCTGGGAGCAACCCAGCCTCTCACTCAAAAGATCACTCCCTTCCCTCAAACCTAAAAGTGATTGTACAGTAGCCATGTCCTCTACAGTTGGAATTGTTTCTGTTATGTGTGTAGAGACCATCAACGGATAGGGAGTATCCGTTAAAGTGGAAACTGATGGTATCAACGGATAATTGCTGTGAAGCTTATCCGTTGAAGAACAACCACTTGTCAACGGATGAGAGATATCCGTTGAAGAAGGAAAAGATGTAGATATAGAAAGTGACATAATTGTTGAATCTGTGTGAATTGATTTTAAGTGAGGTAACACAGATTCTTCAACTAAATCTGAAAGAATTGGCTGATGATCCAACAAATCATCTAAAAGATGATGATCATCAGGTTTTGAGTGGGGCTCCTCCCTGAGTTTTAATGAGGGAGAATCAGGAATTGATGTGAATATCATATCCACATCTAGAGAGGGTGATGGAGAGTTTGATGATTGGTGTGTTTCTATTATGAGAGAATGGGGCTGTGACTCCACATTTGCTGGAATCACATCAAGCTGAATTTGTGAAGGCACAGATACAGGTGGATGTATCTGTGCTGTGTGTACCCCTTGTGTGGAAACTAGGGTCTTGGCCTTCTTCTTCCTTGAAAAGGCTTTAATTGGTGAATGTGTGGCTTCAGTGTCCCTCCCTCTTTTGGTCTGTGTCCCTGGTTGGGGACTATTTTCAATAGTTGCACCCTTTTGGGAGGATGCAACTAGGGATGTGTTAGACTCCTTTTGAACCACCACAGTCTTTTGAGAGACTGTGGCTTGGCTGGCTTGGGTACCACTCACCTCTCCCACCTTATCCTGGGGGGTTTCTTGATGTTCACCCCTCCCCTCACCACTCACACCCTGTTCACTCCCTTCAGGGTTTATGGTAGTTGTTACAACTGTTGTCTTTTGAGAAACAACAGAGGTAGTTTTCTTTGACTTGAGTTTTGAAACTTTAGTTTTGGTGGCTTTGGTAGGAACCTGTTTGGGCAAAGACACAGATCCCATTGCCATACTTGAAGGCAAAGAAACCATGGGGTTGGAGATAGTAGGAGTTATAGAAGTGTTTACCTCACTTACCTGTGGTGCATTCATGATTGGCAAATATACCAATGGCACCTGGCTGTTGAGGTTCATTCTCAAAAGGTCTGCAAGGACCCTTTTCTCTTGTGCCCAGCATTTGAGTTTATTATTCTCATTTGATATGACCAATCCTTCAGCAACATGGTTAGCCAATAACATAAAGAATCTAGCATAGTAGATGTTATGTGGTCTATTAGCTTTGTTACCTAATCTGGAACCTAATTCTAGCATGACACAGTTGCTAAAATTAAAGTACCTATCAGAAACTAGCATGTAGAGAATATTAACAAGAGATGAAGTTATGGCATCAAAATTGCTAATCTTCCCAGAGAAAACCTTGATAAAGGCATCTCCAAGAAAACTCCATTCTTTCCTAAGGCCTTTCCTTCTAATACTACCTAAACTAGCAGAATCAAAAGCATAGCCTATGGAATCTAGCATTGCAGAGACATCTTTATCAGTATGTGGTGTCATGGCATTATTCTCAGGCAACTTAAAGCAAGATTGTATATCATCACAGTTAATGCAATAATCCTTACCTTTAAGAGAGAAGGCAATAGTCATATCTGTGGAGTTAAACTCTGCAGTTGTCCAAATCTCCTCAATCACCTCACAGTAGATGGTTGGGGCTTCCAGCATTGCATAGCTTAGTTTGCAGTTTTTGATGAAGTCCATCATCTTGTGATAATCAGAATGGGCTTCATTCTTTTCTACCAAGGCTACGAAATTATTCTTTTCATAAACAAATCCTGTTTGAGACATAATTTTGACTACTGGTGCCATTGTTGTGAGTAGAGGTTGCAGAGAAAAACTTGAGAATTTTGGGAGAGAATGAGAATAAGAATTGCAAGAAAGCGTAAAGTGAAAATAAGAGTTCAATTGGGCTTTTATACTTTCTTGAATTAAAACGAAAATAAAATGATTAAATGATACTTTTAAATAAATTACAGCCGTTTAAGAGGAAAGAAAACTGTAGAAATTCTGAAAACTGCCTTTAACACAAATACATACAACAGTGTATATCTGTATCAACGGTTGAGTAAAAGAATCAACGACTGTGACTCACCTATAGTAACTGATGTGACACTTCAACGGATAAGGTAAATAGTTATCCGTTGATGATCAGCACCATTTTATCCGTTGAAGGATAAAATTACCAGAAATGTATTTGTCTTTCAATGGATAATGAACATCCGTTGATAGAACAATTTTGGCTTTCAACGGATAAGGAATATCCGTTGATAGGACAAGTCTTACTTAAAGCCAACTTTGTTCTTGCAGCAAATTCATTTCAGGCTTCAAGACAGATTATATAGAGAACATAAATTATGAATAATTAAGCATACCTAGCTCACTTACTAATCTTGTGAATGTTGATTCATCAAGTGGCTTGGTAAATATGTCTGCAATCTGCTTTTCACTTGGAACAAAATGAAGTTCCACTGTACCTTTCATCACATGTTCCCTAATGAAATGGTACTTGATGTCAATGTGCTTGGTTCTTGAGTGTTGCACTGGATTTTCAGTAATGGCAATGGTACTTGTATTGTCACAGAATATTGGAATTTTGTCAACAGTCAAACCATAGTCAAATAGTTGATTCCTCATCCATAGTATTTGTGCACAGCAACTACCAGCAGCAATTTACTCAGCTTCAGCTGTTGATGTAGAAACAAAATTTTGCTTCTTGCTGAACCATGACACAAGCTTGTTCCCTAGAAATTGACAGGTGCCAGTTGTGCTTTTCCTGTCTATTTTACAGCCTGCATAATCTGCATCTGAGTAGCCAATTAGATCAAAACCACACTCTCTAGGGTACCAAATTCCTAGATTTGGAGTCCTTTTGAGATATCTCAAGATTCTTTTGATAGCTACTAAGTGAGATTCTTTAGGGTCAGCTTGAAATCTAGAACAGAGACATGTAGAAAACATTATATCAGGTCTACTAGCAGTTAAATATAAAAGTGAGCCAACCATGCCTCTATAACTTGAAATATCCACAGACTTTTCAGCCTTGTTTAATTCAAGCTTGGTGGCAGTGGCCATGGGAGTTTTTGCAGAGGAACAGTCCATTAAGTCAAACTTCTTTAAAAGATCATAAATATATTTAGTTTGACTAATGAAAATTCCATCACTAACTTGTTTAACTTGTAAACCAAGAAAATAAGTTAGCTCTCCCATCATGCTCATTTCATATTTACTTTGCATTAACTTAGCAAACTTTTTACAAAGCTTATCATCTGTAGATCCAAATATAATATCATCTACATAAATTTGAACAAGTATTTTAGAGCCATTAACATTTCTAAAGAAGAGAGTTTTGTCAACAGTACCTCTTGTGAAGTGATTATCTAGAAGGAATTTTGACAAAGTCTCATACCAGGCTCTAGGTGCTTGCTTTAGTCCATAGAGTGCTTTCAACAGATAATACACATAGTCTGGAAAGTTTGGATCTTCAAATCCTGGAGGTTGGCTTACATAAACTTCTTCCTCCAATTCCCCATTTAGAAATGCACTCTTAACATCCATTTGATAGACTTTGAAATTCGCATGAGCTGCATAGGCTAGAAAGATTCTGATGGCCTCAAGTCTGGCAACTGGAGAAAATGTTACATCAAAATCTATTCCTTCTTGTTGAGAATAGCCTTTAGCAACCAATCTGGCTTTATTCCTTATGACAATGCCATTTTCATCCATCTTGTTTCTGAATACCCATTTTGTGTCAATAGAACTCTTGTTCTTTGGCTTGGGTACCAGCTTCCATACTCTGTTCCTTTCAAATTGGTTTAGCTCCTCTTGCATTGCTAAAATCCAATCTGAATCCAATAGAGCTTCTTCCACTCTCTTAGGTTCCTCCTGTGATAGAAAGCTAATATACAGACATTCATCTTGAGTAGCCCTTCTAGTTTGCACTTTAGATGTAGCATCACCAATGATCAGTTCAAAAGGGTGATTCTTGGTCCATTTCCTTTGAGGTGGTAGATTAGCTCTAGATGAGGTTGCCTCAGTATTGTCATGATGTGAGATAGAATGTTGATTGGTTGAAACTCCCCCTGAGTTGCTGATCCTTTGAAAGGAATTGGGAGCTCTATCAACTGATGAAGTGAATTGATTATCCGTTGACAGACTGTGATCAACGGATGCTTCATTATGAACTTCAACGGATGATGCACTTTGTCTTTCAACGGATGCTGCATTGCTTCTTTCAATGGAAGCTGAATTATGACTTTCAACGGATGCAGCATTCTGTGCATTATCCAAAGGCAGAATATGAATTCTTCTTGAGATGCCTTCTTCATCATTCTCATCTTCACTATCATCACAATATATCTCAATGTTGTCAAATTTGAGTCCTTCATGATGTCCCTCATCTATTAGTCCATCAATCTTTTTATCATCAAACACAACATGTACAGATTCCATGACAATGTTGGTTCTTAGATTGTAGACCCTATAAGATTTTCCAACAGAATAACCAACAAATATTCCTTCATCAACCTTTACATCAAACTTCCCTTTGTGATCAGATTGATTCCTTAAGATGTAACATTTACAACCAAAGATATGCAGAAAGTTTAAAGTTGGTTTTCTTCTCTTGAATAATTGATAGGGAGTCATGCCTTTTGCCTGATTGATTAGAGAAATATTCTGAGTGTAACATGCACAGTTAACAGCCTCAGCCCAAAAGTAAGTTGGGAGTTTTGACTCTTCAAGCATTGTCCTTGCAGCCTCAATTAGTGATCTGTTCTTCCTTTCCACCACACCATTTTGTTGTGGAGTCCTTGGAGCTGAGAACTCATGCATGATCCCATTTTCTTCACAGAATAACTTCATGGTTGAATTCTTGAACTCAGTTCCATTGTCACTCCTAATATTCCTTACTTTGAAATCAGGATGATTGTTGACTTGCTTGATATGATTGATAATGATTTCACTAGCTTCATCCTTTGATCCAAGAAAATAGACCCATGAAAACTTAGAGAAATCATCAACAATCAGTAGGCAATATCTTTTCCTTGAAATTGACAATACATTGACTGGTCCAAAAAGATCCATGTGTAGCAGTTGCAATGGTTCATCAATTGCAGATTCAAGCTTCTTACTGAATGATACTTTCTTTTGCTTTCCTTTCTGACAAGCATCACACAGTCCATCCCTTGTGAATTCCACTAGAGGCATTCCTCTAACCAAGTCCTTTTTGACTAGATCATTCATTGTCTTGAAATTCAAATGGGACAGCTTCTTGTGCCATAGCCAACTTTCAATGATGACATTTCCTTTTGAAATCAAGCCATATCCTATAGTGAATCCTTTGCTGTCATCTCCAAAGGTTATGCTAGGGTCAGCTCTCTCCTTAAACTCTGTGAGCAGGGTGAAATCTCCTGTCATGTGTCTTGAACAGCCACTATCCAAGTACCATAGATTCCTTCTTTGTCCCTGCACACAACAAAATCAATCAAGTTGATTTTGGTACCCAACTTTCCTTGGGTCCAGCCTTGTTAGTCTTTTTCCTAGACTTCATTCCTCCTACATCTTTTGACTTAGGTAACTTTAGGTCAACCTTGATCTCAGATGTGGTTGGTTGAAGTGTAGGGTTAGTCACAAAATCATTTAGCATATTTGATTGATAAGGCATAGATTGTGCAAACATGTTATTCCACATAGGCATATTGTATGGCATGTGAGGCATACTAAATGCAGTAAAATAAGGATTATTAATATATGGCATGTTTGCAAAATGTGCATGAGGATTCTGATGAGACATAACAGGCATATCATGCAGAGGTGGCATAGACATGTTAGGCATGGAGGGATTTGAAGGCATGGGAGTATTTTTAACAGATTTGCAATTATCAGATAGGTGATTAACACTTTTACAATGCACACAGCTTTTTCTAGGAGCATACCTATCAGGTGTGTAATTGTTATGTTTATTAATCCCTACCTTCCCATGTCTTTTAGATTTTCTTTTAGTTTCCTTCTTATCCTCAACCAACTTAAGCCTATTTCTCAGCTGATCTAAAGTCATGTGTCCTATATTCACCTTACTGGCATCTTTGGATGTGCTAGCTCCTTCTTTGACAAAGTTCTTGAGAGTAGAATCATTCTTCTTATTAAGGTTTTTATTTTTAAAATTACTTGCCTATTTTAATTGATGAGCCTTCAACGGATGCTCCTTTTCTTCCTTCAACGGATAACTTTCATCATCCGTTGATTCCACATCCGTTGACAATCTATCAATTAATTCTAACTCCTTTTTATTTTTCTTCCAGGCATCCTCACAGAATGATTCAATTCCCTGAACCTTGGCAATTTGAACACTAACATCCCTAGATGTTTTCCAGGCCTTGATTACCTCTTGCTCACTTTCTAACTGTTTAGAAAGAATTTCTACTTTCTTAACAGCTTCTTCTAGTTCACTCTCAACAGTCAAGCATTTAAGTTTAATCTTTTCAAGCTCAATTACCTGATTCTCTAACACAGCATTCCTATCACTTAAAAACACATTATTCTCTTTGATCCTAGTGTTTTTTTAGCTAGTGATTTAAGGGAAACACGCAAATGATATAATTCATTGGACATATCATTTATGGCTTCATTGCATTCATGTTTAGAAAGCTGAGAGAGATCAGTAGTAATTACCTGGTTGCTTGATGAACTAGTTTCATTTTTATCAGAATTAGCCATCAGGGCTAGGTTGACATATTCCACATCATCATCTTCATTGAACCCATCTGCTGCCCAATCATCTTGAGTGAGAAAAGCTCTTTCCTTTAGTTTGAGCAAATCAAAATACTTCTTTTTGTAATCAACTTGCTCAAATTTCTTTTTATCAGAAGTTGGCTTCCTACACTCACTTGCAAAGTGTCCACTAATGCCACAGTTGTAACATTTGAACTTTGATTTGTCCACCATGTTTTTGTTTGGCTTAGTGAATTTTGTATTTTTCCTGAACTTCATCTTTGCAAACCTCCTGGACAGAAAGGCCAGATGTTCATCAATATCATTAGAGTCATCCTGACTGGAATTGTCTTCATCCTCAGCAACTTGCTCTTTACCCTTGCTTGATTCTGATTTGCTTGTGCCAATTTTGAGACTTGGCATTGTCTTTTCCTCATTCCTGGATTCAACTTTTTCACTGTCAGCTACAAGTGCAACTGATCCTCCTTTTCTCTTTCCCTTTTCCAACAGCTCATCTTGCTCCATCTCAAGTTCATAAGTCTTCAAAATTCAATATAATCTTTCAAGTGTAGAGTCCTTATAATCTTGAGAATTTCTTAGAGAAACAGTCATAGGATTCCATTCCTTTGGTAGAGACCTTAGAAATTTTAAATTGGAGTCCTTGACTTGGTACACTCTCCCATACAGCTTTAATCCATTCAATAGTTTCTGAAATCTGTTGAAGGTATCATTCAATGATTCTCCTTCTTCAAAGTGAAAATATTCATACTGTTGAATGAGAAGCTACATTTTGTTTTTTCTAACTTGCTCAGTGCCTTCATAGATAAGCTGCACAGTATCCCAAATTTCCTTAGCAGTTTGGCTGTTGATGACATTGTCAAACATATCTTGATCCAGGCCATTAAACAGAATGTTCATGGCTTTCTTGTCCTTATGAACCTCTTCAATATCTTCAACAGTCCATTCTGCCTTTGGCTTGGGAATAGACTGTCCAACAGCAACTGTAGCAGTAGCAGTTGTGGCCACCTTGTGTGGGATGTGAGGACCATTTTCAATGCAGTTGATGTAGCTTTCATCTTGAGAGAGAAGATGTAAATGCATCTTCACTTTCCAGTGATGATAGTTATCTCTTTCCAGGATTGGAATCTTTACACCGATATCCTTCTTACTCATGATGTTAGCAGAATAGATCTTTAAACTCTTTGTATGTTAAGAGCTTGCTCTGATACCAATTGTTATTCCCAGTGGACTAACAATGAGATTTACAGAAGGGGGGTTGAATGTAAATCTCAAAACTTTTTCAAGTTTTGAGCAGTTTCTAAGGCTAAGTGTTTTTTAGAACAAGTGTGTGAATTGCTTGAAGCTAATACAGACAGATATATATTCAAACATAAATGTAAAGAACACAAAGAACTTAAAAACTTTTCTGGTGGATTTGTTGTTCCACCAGAGATATGTTATTTCAGAAAATCTGTGATTCAAAGAATTAAATCACAGCTGCTTCCTAGTACAAACTAGATGATTTTCTCTCTGGATATTTCTAAACAGCTCTGGAAAATTCTTATCTAATTACTAGCTGCTACTTGGTTTATATATCACCAAGTTTACAAGTGAAGACAAAATTGTAAAATACAATTAAAAAGATTCTTCACATGTTTCTTCTTCATTTCTCTATCCAATGCAATCTAGGATAACCTGTGAATCTTTGAATACTCCCTTATTTGCATCAGAATGGAAATGCTGCATTTTCTTGATTCCTCCTAGAGGCTTCCACATTCCAGTTTGTCTCTATCGACCCATGTGCCTCTGTCAGCTTGTGAATTGTCACTATCAACTGCTAATGAACTAAGCATCCGTTGAAACTTTCATCCGTTGATGCCTTATCCGTTGAGGCTTTATCCGTTGAAGCTTTATCCGTTGATGCATTATCAGTTGAAGTCTTTATCCGTTGAAGCACTTATCCGTTGATGGATATTATCCATTGAAGCATTAGAGACATCCGTTGAAGCTTTGTTTCTTATCCGTTGAAGCTTTGTTTCTTATCCGTTGAAGGTCTTCAATATCCGTTGATACTTCTTCACTTATACAAAATTACAAGGCATGAAATATTTACAATTAGCCCTCCTATTTGCATATCCATTAGTAGTCAACATGACTGATAATTTCCTACAACATCTAAGAATTACAACTTGAATCCATAGAATGAAATGTGCTACAATACTAAACTTATTGCTAAGTAAAGCTACTCCTTCAACGGATAGCCAAGATGGTCTTATCCGTTGAGGCTACAAACACTAAATTTCTACTTAAGTGTTTTGTTTAACTTATCATCAAACTAATACACATATTCCTAACAAATATCATATATTCAAAACATATATATATACGCATATATAGGGGAATGATCAAATACAAACTAAAATTAAAATAGAAACTAGGAACTAATCTAAGCCAATAGATCTACCTAATCTAATGGTCCCCCTTAAATCACCCCACCCAACTACTCTACACCCTCCCACACCCAATTTCAGTTTTTCCCCTCCGTTTTTAATTTGATTTTTACCGTTAAACCGTAAGTTTTTTTAAAATCCGACTTCACAGTATTTTTCTACATCTCTAAACGATCGATTTGCATACCATATGTGTTATATTTCGAATTAATTTTTTAAAAAAATTATTTGGTTTCTAGTTTCTATTCTAAAATTGATTTCTATTAGAGTAGCCCCCCACATATATAAACATAACAACATGTAAAACATACAAAATCGCATACATAATAGTCATGGAATATTGTATACATGTTATCATCATAAAACCGGTAAACACATAAACGAATTAAACACTTTTCGCAAGTAGCTCTGATACCATTGTTGGGTTTCGAGCACATAAACGCAACGGAAACAGTAACTAAATCAGAATTTTTGAAACCCGCTGCAGGATCCGTGTGAAAAAACATATATTTAATTCGTTGATCAGATTTTTTACCTTAATGAGCTTTACTAATTGGTTGACTAATGGAGATCCAATGCTTGTTCAATCACCACGCATCCCGCTCGCGCGATCCACGCTTTATTGGTATCCAAACGAATGATTGAATGCAAGGATTGAATGTGTACTAGCACAAACTCGTTTTTTCTTGCTCTCTCCATCTTCTCCCCTGGTGGCTAGAGTTTTAGTAAAAGTCTTGCATACAAAATTAGCCACACAAGAGATATTATATGGAGAGTAGAAAAAGAATTATAACTCTTAACTAATTATGAGTTATTATTAATTTGAAATTCCTATTTGTATAATAATTAAATCATACTTAATTATTTAACAAGTGAATTTCATAATTAATATTAGTAAATTTGAATATCATTATTTATCTAATTAATTAAGTCATACTTAATTAATATTATAATAATTTCGAATTACTTTAAAATAATTTAAATCCCATTTAAACTAAATAATCCTTCAAGCATTCTTTGTGTGTGACCCTATAGGTTATTATTACATTGGCAACAAATTTTAAATCTAATTTAAAATCGTAAACAATGAGCGACATCTATTAATACATCATTGCTACCCAAGTAATAATAATTGAATCGGTGATCGATTAAACCTTTCGTGAATAATGTACAATGTAATATAATCCCTTTAACCAAATATTATAGATTAAACTAGAGGCATGTAATGTGTCATCCTCATCATATTTTAATCCAAGTTTCCTTGATCAATGAGTAGACTATCATATCAAATCAACATTTGAGCGTGACCACGCTTTTCATAGTCTAGCTCAAACAAGAGGCCAATAATATCACTCCTAAAATAGGAGGGTTAAATCCCATCTAGATCATTCATATTTCTCATACGATTCATATTATACCCATTGTCCACTTTTATCATTACCCGGTCAAGGATAACTTTTAATGAAATCAATGTATATTAATTCTCATATAGAAATATAATGACTTCAGGTCTAAGGACCATTACATCATTATCACCGTGAGAATTACTTATGACACAACAGACATGTAGAATCTCACATTGGGTCTGTCCAGCACCATGTACATATACATCTGCCTGTGTTTTTGACTTTAGTATCACTATACTTATGATCAATGAGATGTGATCATCAGTCAACAAACACAACAGTCTTAATGCATTATTATTGTCCCTTAATAATAATACTCGATTAGGGACATTTAGGAATATTGATATTATTCTCATAATCTCATTTCTAAGTCACGTACTTAGAAATATAGAATTGCATATCATATTCCAAGGACATTTATTAATTTAACATTTATATCGCAGTAAATTAAGAATTAATTAAATTATAAAGAGAATAATCGATAGAACATAAATATTAATAATCCTAATGTCTTAAACAAAAACATCATAGTGTTGTCTTTAGGGCACAAACACTAACAAGACTCTAGTAGCACCTTCTGAATAAGGTGTCACTATTGAATGAAACATTCTCCCCAATGCATCTGGTAATGAGTCTGCACTCCCTCTTGAGCACTCTCAAGAGAGTAAAAGAAGTCAATTGGTTGGCACACACTTAGAGGGCATATCAATTAAAATCCCTCATTTATTAAAGCGGAGTTTCCAACACTCATGCCTGAGCTCACAAATCTTATCTCTAAAATTTCTTCAAATTTTAATGAAGGGCTTGAATCATCTTCTCAAGCCCTGCTAAAATCAAGTGACACAGTTCATGAAATTGTGATCACCACTTAGGCACAATCTTTAGATGGTGAGAGGCTACATGCTAGGGTAGACCTTGATGAAACCATCACAAAACATGGGTTTCATCAGTCTTTACTGAAGACCCTGTGCAAGTTTTTAATGCACCTTCATGTGCTCAACCGTCTTTACAGAATAATAGGTTTGAAAGTAGTACTCTTGAGGGGGAGATACTCAAATTCTCTCCAATTCCATTGGAGGTTTCTCATGAAGAAATAAATCCCATCAAAACCCTAACTGAAATTGCTTTGACATTTGAAGTTAGGAGTTCAAATGCCAATGATCCAGCTATTGGGGAGGCAACAAGCACATTAAAAGAAGTTCCTTGCAATAGGAACGAGGGTTTGAGGCCATGGTACATGACAGTAACATGGTCAAATCCCTTCCAATTAAAATGAAGGTTCAGTTACCTAGTTAAAAACATATTTAATAACCACATCCCCCACTGTGAGTTCAACTATGATTCCTGTCACATGTACTATTTCGCACTCCATACCATCAACCTCAACCAAACCTAACCAACCTTCAACTTCTACACAATCACCACAACTCTTATCCCAATGGATGCAAGATACTCAAACACCAACTAAAACTGTGGATAAGATGCTGGTAGATTAACTTGAAGGTTTTTGTAATATTTCTCAGCAACTGCTTACCTCAGACATGTCAAATCAAGACTACCAAGCCATCTTTCTTACCTATGGGGAGGAAGTGGAAAAATAGCAGGATAAAATTATGGATGAAGCTGAAAGGGATGGAAATGTAGATGCCTGGCTCTCCAAAAGATTTTCAATTGACATGGAGGAGGCACTTACCAGGTTTAGGGAGGAGTACATTAAAATTTTTGGAAGCAATGCCAAGGTGCTCACTCCATAGAAAGTTTATGATGTCATCACAAAAGTCTATAAAGCTCAACTTAAAGCCTTCAATTATATTGTCAATGCCATATACATGACTGTGGATGGTCATCAAGGTGAAGTGAAGGAGCTAGTGAACAGGAGGATTGATGAAATGATGCCTACACTCAATGATATGAAGACTAAAATACATCAAGTTCTCAGACAAACTTTAAGCTCTCACACTCACTCTTGTTGAATATAGTATCAAGAAGCTCAGGGAGTCCTTCATTGCACTACACAATGTGATTCAATAATAAATCACAAACAACAATGACAACAAGGTCAAGTTGGAACATCTATATAAATCTAATTTTGAACCATCTACATTGGTAATGGAGGAGGTAAAAAATACAGTGCTCAATAATCTTGATACTTCTCTATCAACAAGCTCACATTCTACTCCTTCAACTTCTACAAACCTGCAAGTACAAGCTCTCCAATAATAAGTTACAAAACTACAAGCTTCAAATGCATTTCTTACAACTCAAGTATTCCAACTCACTTCCTTATTACAAAGTCAACAGCAGGACATCATCCCTAATAGACTCCCAAAAGTATTATCAGATGCAGACCATTATGTCACTTGGAGCTATTATGAGTGCTTTGAATGTACCCCTTCAGGAAACACCTCAAAAGGTAAGGGCCCAGATTCCTCAACACTCAACTTTGCCTGCTCCCAAGCCTAAGGGGGAGATGATGGAGCCCAAGCTAAATTTCAGCCAACTATCAAGCAAAATTGTAGATGATATTGGACTTGAAAGACTCAAGATGACAGCTTAAGGCCCTTACCTTGACAAAGAGTTTTCTGAGTTTCTAGACGCCCTGAGAGTCTCCCTCAATTTCAATTATTTTATATACAAAAAGGTTGTGCACAAAAATATAAATTTCCCGAGGGCGGTGCTAGTGACAAGACAGAATTTTGGAGAAAAGAGGGTGGTTGTGAATTTCGGTGACTTGGGAGTTGACAGGTATATGCAGGTGTCCCTTTCTTTCCTTCAATCAAGAAGGGCATCTGAGCTTGACATATTCATCAACAAAGTCAAGGTGATGAGTCCAGAGGAAACTTTTTTGATAAATGAGCTTAAAAATGATCAAATAGTTGCTTTTCGTAAAGCCTATCTACAGCCAAGCAAATGAGTGGCCTACATATGACCTAATACTAGAAGATACAAGCACTTCCAACTACCTAAATACTTTTTCATGAGAAATAAAAAGTTGATAATGACTTT
This sequence comes from Apium graveolens, assembly GCF_009905375.1. NCBI lineage: Eukaryota > Viridiplantae > Streptophyta > Magnoliopsida > Apiales > Apiaceae > Apium > Apium graveolens. The sequence continues at coordinate 73,871,717 of NC_133649.1, forward strand.
GAAGACTGAATTGAAGATAAAGAAGAATAAAACTCATGACTGTTAGGGTTTATACCGAACTATTCGTCTGAAGTATATACTATTATAATAATCATTTGAGAATCTTGAATGCATGTTTTCACATTTTTTGTATATTATATATTGTAGGCAATCTAGTATCAAATGGGATAGCAGAAGATTAGATTGTCAAGCTCCTTATATAAAATAATAAAGGTTCACAGTCTAAGTGGTGTTAGACAAACCATTGGAAGGGCTGAAGTATTATTTAGAAATAGTATATCTTTACTATTGAATAATGCTTGTATTCTTTGTGTATATTGAACGGGATCAAAATAGTAGAATTATTCTTTCTTTTATTCTGACAATAAAGAAGAACTAAGATTCTATGATATTATTATTGCTTAGGTTCTTAATCCGGATATAGTGATTGACACTTGTATTTAATGCACATGCATTGATTCATATATTAAGTAATTTATTTTAAATTATGAATTTATGTATTTGGCAATGACATTATATACATAGTGGGATATTGACTATTAAAGGAAACTGTGTCCGAAAAATATATTCGGGTGATGATGTCCTCTTGAAAGCTCATAAAGACAATTGTGCTTTAGTCCTGCAGGCAGATTTGTTCTTGCACAATTATAAGGTTGAGTGGATGATCAAGGATAAAAGAAATTGATTAAATTAATTGTCATAAATTAATTTAATTAAAGAATATGCGATATCTTAAACCTGGGGAATTTAATAAGCAAATAATATGAGAGCCGAATTACATAATTAATTTACAGAATTAGGAAAGGTAGTGCAAATATTAATTTTTTAGTAGATTGAATTAATATTTAATGACATTGGGCATGGCCCAGAATATCATTGAGAGGCCCGACCTAATTGTCCATGATCCCTACTATAGCCTATAAATATTCTAATTCGCCTGAGTGTGAGGATGTGAGAAAGTGAAAACACGAGAATACAAAAATGAAATAAGATCCTAGGGTTTGAGAAAAGCAGCCGTTTTTCTCAAGGAGCCAGCTAGGGTTTTGGATTTTCGGAGCTTCAAGGAGAGGTACACCTTGGGAGATCGAAGCCCACACTTCATCCAAGGAGAATCAGGGAATATAGTAGAAGATGTGGATTTAAATCGCTTGCGCCGTAGTGATTAAGGTTAATGTTCTGTTCGCACTCATTAAATATATATATCATAAAACGCAGGGCCGAGATCATAATGTTCCAACAATGAGGACATGGAGATGATTAAGATTTTTGCCAAGTATTTGAAGAATGTTGAAACCATGCAACCAAGGACACAAATCAATCAAAAATATGATGACTTGGATGATGATGAGCAGAAGAAAGATGAACATAAATCTTCTGGCTCAAATCCAAGTCAAACAAGTAAAGGCAGTGGTAGACAGGAAGAAAGGGAAGGAAGAAAAGTAGGGAAAAGATGACAGGAAGAAAAGAAAGAAAGATGGAGGAGATAGGAGAGATACAAAGAAGACACCATTAAACCAAACATCCAAAACCTTTCCAATCCAAATACAAACACCTAGCCAAATAATATCTCAAAATATCCAAACCTCTAAACCCAAGTACCTGTATAAACCAACGACAAATTCTCTACTAAAAAAACCTATCAAAGCAAACCAAATCTTCTTGAAGAAACTGTCCAGACCACCTTCATTCAAACCTCCAACCAAAACTCACTTTAAGTCTGTAGGGAGAAAACCTAAAATGATTCAAGTTGAAGATGGTTCATTTTGGGATTGCTTTAATGAGAATGAATTTCTACCAATTTCAGAGAATATATCAGATGATCACTACAATAAACAGGTAGCTGAAGAAATAGTAAAACTCTTTGTTATTTCTTTAGGAGAAGTCATGATTTACTTCAAGGAATGCACCTTCAATTTGTTAAATAAAGAAGTTATTGAGAACTACTCACTTGCAGAACTTGAGAAGGTAATAACACTGAGTTGGCTGAGAGGGTGAGAGAGAGAAATGTAAGACATACAAGGGAAAGAGCTGAAAGGGACTGAAGTTGAAAGAAAATATGCTAAGGAAATTGAGATGTTTGAGAAAAGGTCAAATGAATTAAAAGCCAAGGGATTGAGCAGGGTGTCTCCAAATGGTGTTTTTCTGCATATAAAGACTCACAATTTAACAAGGTACGTGAACAATTATCTTGAGAGTTACTCATTAGTGGAATGACTCAGGCTCATAGAAGCTCTAAGATGAACTGAAATCATTGAAGAACTTGAGGTCCTAGTCAGACTCAAAGATACAACCATGCTATGAGAAGTTCAGATAGTCATGTAATTTGATTCTGAATATAACTGCAATAATGTATAAAAGTTATACTTTGTAATTTTGTCAATCTCATTTTATTTAATTTTATCTTAGGGTTGGTCTTGTTATCAGGCATGAATTTGTGACAAGTAATCTTCTCACAAATTGGGGGAGATTTTTGTGCAAGACATGCTTGTACATAACAAGACTAAGTCCTCTTGACAACCCTAAGGATAAGTTGTATGATCATCTAATTGTATTACTTGAGTCTGTAAAAATATGTAATAACTCGAATTTTTGAGACTTTGTAAAATGCTTAATGAATAGTAACCCTGACAAATGGGGAAAACGTTTTAGCCCACACTATGTTGTGCATGAGAAATTGAGTTTCTGAGTCGATAACATGATTATATGTACCAAATGAGTATATGTAAACGCTATTAGTTTTCGAAGAAAACGAACTTTGAAAAATGACCGTATCTATGAACCATCAAGGATTACGGGAATCATAATATAATTACAAATTTAAAAATATACAAATTCAAATCCAACTATGATACTTCAAAATATAAAGAACGTATAAGAAAGGATTTACTCCATGAACCGTTTACGAGAATTTATTACGAAAACGAATAAGCGACCGAGCAAACGCGTAAATGAATAGATAAACATACCAAAAAAAAACTAACTATACTAGCTAACTATGGTAATAAAACTAACCATGGTCAAGTAACCAAATAGTAACCTAGACTCGATGGAATGAGAACCTAAAGGCTAGTAATAGTAAACCTAGAATCTAAACTAAGTAGATTAGCTTGCAAACCTAGGATGCCAACCAAGTTATTCAAGGATTTAGTAGTACTATGATATATACTAAATAATATCTCACAAATATTCCAAGAGAGGCATTTCCAAGAAGAAACAAAACTCTTTCTCCCTCTCCTTTCACTTCATTCGGCCAAACAAGAAAAAGGAGAAGAAATCAAAACTCTAACACCCACTTCTAGCCATGGAAAAATTCCACCATTAATTCCCAAGCTTCATACATCCTAAACTAAGGTAAGATAAATTTTTGAGCTAATTCTATTAAGGTTTGATGGGTGAAATAAATTCAAGAAAAGTGGTAATGAATAGTATTAATAGTAACTTTTCTCTGTTTCTTAATTTTTAATGGTTGATTTAGGTTCCTTAAACTCAATAAAGCATCCACAAGACTCCGCCATCCTAAATAACACATCACAAGATTTCAAGAAAGGTATAAATCTTTGACCAATCTTTATTTAAGGTTTAAGTTTTAAGAAACTTTGAAATCCTAGTTATAAACCTAGTTTTAGTGGTTGATTTGCTATTATCTTGATGATTAGTTAATTAGTTTTAAGGTTGATGATTGTTGCCTCAAGATAATGATGTTCTTGAGAGGAGTTAGTGTTGAGATGATGATTTGATGGTTGTTGATGGTGGTATAATGATTTAAGACGTAAACGAAACTCGGATCGTAATCGTAACCTCGTTAACACGAACAAAACTCAACTTAAATTTTCTGAAGAAGTTCCCGAATATATAAACTGTAGTTTAATTAAAAATAACCTTTTATTATGATCGTTTAGACGCTTGAATCGCTTGATTCTGATTTACGGATCAAAAGTTATGACCGTTTTAGTAAAAGTGATTTACGCGACAAAAACTACTACGAATTACGAACTTTGAGAATAGAAACGATCGACTTAAAAAAATACAAAAATCATGAAATTTTTTACAAAGAGTAAGAAATAAGGTTTATTAACTTCTATTAAAATTTCAAGTGAATCATAAGCAGAGCCGACGACCAAAATGTAAAAGGCATAAACGAACATAAAGGATTTCGAAAAGAAAGCGAATGCGACATGAATTAGTACTTAAAGGAATAATAAGAGTAAAATGAGTTGCGAGAATGATTAATAAGTAGCACGTATGTACGAGTCGCCAAAAATAAGAACAGGATCTAACGAAACGATATATGTTTATGATTATAGATTTCCGAGCGGACCCTAGAGCATCCACCACCTCAAGGTACCCAGGAAAGTTTACGAACCCAACTCCATATACAGTTGTGTTGTGAAAGGATTTTTTTACTGTCTTTTGCATAAATTCCATGCTTGCCATGATACGAGTATTTGAGTTTTCGCATCAAAAGCGATAGTGTTATGATGTATGTATATCGTAGAATATTTTAGCGCTACCATGAGCGTGATGTATAATTATAAGACCGAGAGTCGGTCGGAGTTTTAAACGAAAACCCGACAGTCATTCCGGCGATGTGTTGAACAATCAAAGTCCGCACTTATTTTATTTCAAAGGACTTGATGTCCACTTGCGAAGTATTAAATACCTCGAATTTGATTTAAAACGATTTCCAAAGATTGTATCCCTTCAACTATATTTAACTATTTGAACGATGAATATTATTTCAGATATTCATTTAAATAAGAGAAGTATTCTCTAATTATTATTTATTTCCAACTCGATTAATTATATTATTAAAGATTACTTTAATTATCTAAACATAAATTAGTTGAGGAATATTATTTCAAATATTTTTTTAAAACATAATTATTCGAGGTTTAATTATTTAATAATTATTATTTAAGTATTAATTATTTATTAAATGATTTAATATGATTTAAAATCATAAAACCTAATTTAAAATACTTTTTGAACTTCAGAAAATTCATTTGAATAGTTTCAAATCGTCGAAGATTATTATCTTGACTTATTTTAAATATTTTGAATATAGTTTCAAAAGAAACTCCCCCTCATTTATCTATCTGTTGACTATGGTCATGTCACATTATCTTAGTACTTGCTCCGAAAATTCTCGGAAGTATATATATATTCACATGAGATAAGCTTATACCTATCACAAGCAAAACGCTTGGAGAACTTCGATGTGATTCGAGTTCTTGAGATATGATAGGATTTCTTAAAGGAAAATGGAGGGTAGAGATCTAGTTGTTATTCCCTAGCAATACAACAAGAATTACAGAAGGGGGGTTAAATGTAATTCTGGCTTCTTTTTGAGATTTATAAAAATATTCTAACTCAATATATATATAAGTGTTTTGATTTACAAGGTGCGGAACACTACACCATAGATTGGCTATAGCAACCAAACTTGATAAATTTATTTAAAAATCGTTGCTATTACCTGACATGTTCCGGCAAATCTGGAGCTATTGTAATGTTTTTGAAAATTATTACAATTGCATTGATGAAGTGTTACAATACATAAAATTTAATCTGTATCGCAACGGATATAAAAAACATTGCAAATGATTTAATTTTTTTGAGCCAATTCTTTGGCGGGCTTCAAAACAAAAGCGGGCTTTCTAAAAAAAGGAATAAAAACACAAAGTCTTTAAAACTTTCTGGTGGATTTGAATGTATCCACCATATATATACATATATATATATATCGATTTGAGAACTCTGTGAAGCACAAATTGGCTCACAGCTGCTTTATAAGTTGAACAAACAAACTACAGAGAAATTCTTGACAAGTACAGCTTTTTCTATTTCTCTTCTAAATGTGTTTGCTTAGTTATTTGTTCTACTAGCTACACTTGGTTTATATATCACCAAGTTTACATGGTAATAAGACAGGATAATAAAACAAAACCTATCAAGTCTAACTCCATTCTACTTCATTACTCTATTCCAACATCTTTGAAAATCTTCATAATTTGCATATAAATGGTAATGCTTCTTTGTTCTCAATGTCCTGCTAAACAGGCTACCACATTCCTTTTGCAAACACCCAACGCATGTGACTGTGTTGTCACTGTCAACAGATATTTGAATTGATCATCCGTCGGGTACATGCTTGTTATCCGTCGGGTGGCTTTGTTGATCATCCGTCAGGTAGCTTTGTTGATCATCTGTCGGGTAGCTATTTGACACTTGACTTCATTTCATTTATACAGAATTACAAGACATCTCATATTTACAATTAATCAACCTATTCTGTATATCTACTAGTAGTCAACATGACTCATATGCTACTACAGAATCTACACAAAGTTGTTTGCAGAAATTTGCTACAATACTTATTATTACATAAGCTACTCACTCGATGGATGTCAAGTCATCATCCGTCGGGACTATATTGGATCATCCGTTAGGACTATATTTGATCATCCGTTGAGTGCTACAAAGTTAACTAAGTTAAATCTACTAATATGTTTTGTTTAACTTATCATCAAGTTCACAACATATTCCTAACAATCTTCCCCAATTTATAAGAATACAGATTAAAAATAGTAGATAAAATTGATAAGTGCTGCAAAGTTTACTGAAAATTGAACAATATAAAGTATACAAAGAAATTGCTCACAATTATTATCAAGGTGCTCCTTTAGTCTGAGCAAATAAGTATATTTCCTTGATTGTCTAGGTTTCTTCCCAAGCGTCATGTTGTTCTCTTCTATCTGGTTTTGGAGTTGTCTATGGAATTCAAGTTCATCAGCTTCTGAGAGATCTAGCATTCCTTGCATTTCCAATAGAGTCTCATTGCTAGAGATACTCAACTGGTCCTCCAATCTGAAAAATCTTCTAACTTCCTTTTCATCCCTGAATTCCATCAACCAATAAGGCCTCAAATGCACTCTCTTTCATGTGAAGGGAATTGACAGAGTTTTTGGAAGTGCATCTTTGGCTCTATTACTCATCAGCTCCTCAATCTTCTTTAGAACTAATCTTCTAGCAGTCACATGGTACCCAAAGTTCTTTTTGAATGATGAGTAGATCTTTATTAGAACAGATTGGTTTTCTAGAAGGATACTGTGAAGTGGCCATATAATCTCTTTTCCTCCCTTGTATTTGAATACCAGTCTTTCAGGAAGATGTCTGTTAGCATCAATTCCTCTAACTTCTTCCAATTCATCTAAGTAGAGGTTAATGTCAGAAAACTCTTTGATGTCACAGATGTACAGAATATCTCCTTTATTGACTGTGGGTTGAGATTTGACTAGGGTCTTAGATTTGAGAGTCACAGGCTTCAATTCTTGCTTGCTCTTGTCTTTGTCTTCTTTTTCTTGAAGATAAGAAAGTTTAGCTCATGAATAGCAAACTATCCCAGTCCACTGGCTCATCCTTTGGAATTATGGGCTCACCATGAATATTCTTAGTTGGATCCACCACCTTGATTGCTTCAAATTCCACTGAGGGTTTTGATGTTTGAGTTGTAGTTGTGGACTTTTTAGGAATATTGTCTTCCATTTCTTCATCATTAAAGTCCAATTTTCTCTTGGAATAGAGCTTGTATCTGAATCTTCTTTTCTGCTGTGGTTCTTCTTGCACTTTCTTATCCTTAGGTTCAGCAATTACAGTTGGTTGTACAGGAATTTTTGTTGTGGTTTTTACAGCTTGAAGCTTGGCCAAGATAGCAGCTTGCTTCTTCTTTTGTTTAAGCTTTTTAGCATCCTAGAGCAGCTTGCTTCTTTTCTTGCCTGATTCTTTCTTTCTCTTCCTTCTTAGCTTCCACAAACATGGGGTGTCCAGCCACCACACAAATTTCCCTACCATTTCTGTAAATCTTGGCTAATCTTCTTTTGAGTACTGAATTAGCTGGATCTTTGTAGAAGGCAATTGACCTAGCCAACAGCTTCTTCTCATCTAGCCTAGGTGTCTCATACACAGTATCCATAGGATTCTTGTCTGAAAACTTTGAATAGTTTCTTTTAGGCTTCATGATGAAATCTGCTTTTGGAGATTTGATGCAAGATGTTTGGCCTTTTCCAGATAATTCATACTCATTTCATTCACAAAAATGTTCTTAACTTGAGAGTGATGAATGAATGTTTTGTCTGGCTTCTGAATTGGCCCAAACTTTTGTTGAATTTCTGCATCTATCTTTTTCCATTTTTCTTTCAACTCCTTCTCAGCTGCTGCTACATCAATCTTTAGCAGTTTGTCATCTGTGTTTAGTTTTGCTGCTTCCGAATTTATGATGTCAATGCTATCCATGACTGGTGGCTTTAGGAAAGCAATTGCTGGCACAATCACTTTGCTGACTTGGATGTTTAGCACTTTCTGCTTCCCCTCACTCCTTGATCCCTCTTGACTGATTGGGACAATAGAGCTTTCTTTCTCCCTTTTTTGTTATCATCAAGTTGAGTAGAGGAAGAGGTTTATGCTGCCACTAGCTTTTGAAGCAAGTCTGTTTGTTGTGCTTGATGTAGATGAATAGTTGTTAGAGAAGCTTCCATAGCAGTCATTCTTTTATCCGAGGAATCCACCTTGGTTGCAAGATCAGTGTTCTTCCTTAGCTGTCTTTTAATATCAATCATTGTAGCTTCTGGAAGTTTGGCATCCAATCTTTCAGAAATGTCCTTTTTCATTTGATCAATCTCACTTTTGATAGAAGTGACATCCTGATTGTGTTGAAAGCCTTGGATTTGATGTAATTGAAGAGAAGCAAGGTGTGCTTGTAGGAGCTTCTTGGTGCTGGCACTTGTTGTGGATTGAATAGCAGATTGTGTCTGACTTATGAGTTGAATGAGGATGGTCGTGAAATAATGTTCATCATCTTGCTTTGAAAATGCCCAAGATGGCATACCAGATCTGGAACTAGGGCCTACTTCTCCCCTATGTCCAGTGACCCCTCTTCACTGTCATCACCAAAGAATTCTTCTGATCCACCAGCTTCATAGTCTATATCATCACCAGCTATAGAAGGCATAGCTGTGATGGCATCATTTGCCCTTTGCATAGATTGAGTAGTGTGCACCAAATTAAGCATTCTTTCTGCATTTTCATTGCCCTGTCCAGCCAAAAGTTGATATGCTAGAACAGGATGAGTAAATGTCTCAGCATCCAAAGAGGTGGAATCTATAACAGCTTGACTATGCTGAGATAGATCCTCTCTGTTTGCTTCATTGAAATTCATTAACTCACTGGCAATTATGTCCACCCTTATTTTCCTGTACCTGCTTTTCTCTCATGATCTCACTTTTCTTGCATCAAGGGCTCCCCTTGGCTTCCCACCCTCACACCCTCACCTTCACCATCTAAGCGGGGACTCCTCTCACTCACTTTTGTCAGTCCTAAAGAAATGGACTGCATTTGGTCATTCATTTTCTCTCCTTTTTCCTGGGAGCAACCCAGACTCTCATTCAATTCAATCCCTTCCCTCAGTCCTATGAGTGATTGTACTAATACTAAGTCTTCTGCACTTGTAAGAATTGAAGAAATTTGAAGTTGTGCAGAGACACCCGACGGATGAGGAATATCCATCGGGACAGTAGTATGGCTATCTGACGGATGACTGCTGTCAAGCTTATCCGTCGGGATACAATCACTACTCGACGGATGATGAATATCCATCGGGGTAGAAGAAATGAATGAGTTTGGAGTGGAGAATATTATAGACTCTATGCAGATTGATGAAAATTTAGGCACAGATGTCTCAACAGACTCAGAAAGAAATGGCAAATGAGCCAACAAATCACCTAAACGATAATGCTCACGTGCTTGGATTTTTGGCTTCTCCAAAAGAGTTAAGGATGGAGAATTTGGAAGTGATATATTGATCATGTCAACATTCAGTGAGTGTGTGGGTGAGTTTGATGTTTGAGGTGCTTCTATCACTAGAGATTTTGGTTGTGACTCTACATTTACTGGAGCCACATCAAACTAACTTTGAGAGGGTACAGTGACTGAGTCTATTGCTTCAGTTTGCACTGTATGTGCATCCTATGTATCCTCATTTGATTCAGATTTCTTCTTTCTGGCATAAGGTTTGGGGTGAGCTTGTGTCCCTTACCCTCTTGGCCTGTGCTCTTGGCTGAGAGCTTTGTTCAATAGTCACATCCTGTAATACCCCCAAATCCGGGGTCGGGGATCCAGGTTGTCACGAGTTCCATTTCCCTTAATAACACCCAATCTTAACAAAAAACCAACTACTGCATACTGTGACCCCACAATATACACACACACCACAAGTTATAGCCTTAGAGATAAATATCAAAAATCACACAAGTCATTTTATTCCAAAATTATAAGTCATTACACCTTAATAGGGTTTCTGAATAGATTTACATAATCTTTGCCATTATTACAATTTGTAAATATACATAAGTCTGGTACATCAATAATTGGAGACCTAGCCTATTGGTAGTTCCTACCTCAGCTACAACGGCATCAACGCCTATAGGAAACTGCGGAACGTTTCCTATCCGCTCGCGAATTGGGAGCTTGGTCCCGTTCATCTTGTCTATCTGTTGTTGTGTGATGAAAGAATAAAGCAAGGGTGAACAACAAGCCCACCAAAATAACATGTATGATAATTTACAATATATGAGCATTCTCATAGTACTCATGAAAGTCTTGGTCAAGAAGAAATGAACCAAGTTTGATATCTTAATGCGACGAAGTCGCAAAATATTCAGTATATATATACATATATACTTCTCAAAATCTTTAAAATCCTCTGACATGTATAATATACACAGAGTTCCAGTTTATAACTGTATAAAATAATGTTACAAGGTGATCTCATATATCTAACCCCGTCTCAACATTTTTCTGAAAATCTTTGTCATGTATAAGATAATCAATAACTAGATATAAGTTGAAAATATGAAGTTACAAGATACTCCAATATACTCATATCTTTTCCGAATACTACTTGAACTACCACCATTCAAGATATAATCAGTTTCAAAAGTTCATCACATAGATGAGACTACAAGATAAGACTTGAATATATTCAATCTTTGAAATATCATTTGAAAGAATGAAGTTATGAGATATTTTTTATACCTGGCATCTCCCTTTCTGGGTATCAAGCCACCGGTCTTACATACACTTCACATTCTTGAAGGTCACTTCCTTCATCCCATTTTCCTAATATCTTGTTATCCTGTCTCCTCAGTCCATCCGTGTTTCCTTATTAATCCATCGGTATATCTCAAAGTTTCATCGAATACTCTCAACTTAAAGGGGATTAATTATACGTATCACTTACGCCTTCAAACCTTGACTTTATCTCATGACCATTCACCATCGCGCTGATGATGACACACATCTATTTATTTATTGCTAGGGATTCACATACCTAACTCCATTATCGCTTCTCAACTCTATTTCCTTTATATCCTTTTATACTCCTTCCCCTTTCAGTCTTTTATTTTCGTTTCTATTACAACCATTTCATGAACCAACATAACATAAGCATTGATTTCAAAAATCCCGTCATTCTTGATTCGCGTCCTTCAGACGAACCTTGACGACTTTCACAACCTAGATTTATGATTCATCATACTTGTCCGCCTCTGGCCTGGTTTAAAACTTCTACACTATCTCTCTATCTTCCTTAGCCTTTCACCAGCGGGTGGCCTCTCATAGGAAGGTAAGTGGAAAAAATAGTCTTTTGCGCTTCTTCAATCATTTAGAATATAAAATCATTCCTCTATTTCCTTTAGCCAGGCTCTTGCGTGGACTAAGTCATCTTATTCCTTGGAATTCTGAGAGCTTAGCGACTTAAAGGTCCTGAAAGAATTTCACACCGCATTATTTCCTCAGGGTGGTGGTTGGGGGTAAAAGTATAAGTTTTATTTAGGCAGGTCCATAAATTGCCCCATAGGAGTACCGTCCTGGTCCTCCCTATCTTGCTCGACTTCTGTTTTCTCAGTATGAAATATTTCATCCTTCTCCCATAATCGGGGTTATCTTATACGTTAAACTTCTTGTTTTCCACTTCATTATGTTATGGGTTCCTTCTTTCTTGATGGCGACCTTCCTGACTATCATATTCAGGGTTTGCCCTAAATCTTATTTCTCGAACTATGTCCTTAAGCTTTTGAACATTTGGAACCCAAATTTTGTAGGAATACCTCATTATTCCCTTATCATCTTTCTGAAGGGTTTTTAGCACATAAACGTAGCGAAAATGTAAATTTAATCTTAAAAAAAAAACCGAAACCCTCCGCAGGATCCATGCGAAAAATAATATTTAATTCGTAGTTCAGTATGTTTACCTTAAGAAGCTTTACGTTAATGGAAAGATGGAGGTCTTTAATGGCGATCCAAAAATGATGAACGGAGATCCTTAGCAGCTGCTCCTCAAGTGTGAAGCACTCCACCGGTATCCACCAAGAAAACGATGTAATGAAGGAGGAGGAGATAGAGAGAATTAGGGTTTTGTAAATTTTTTTGGTTGAGGCAAAAATAAGGTTTATAATAGTATATTTATAGGCAAAATTTTCAGCTGAAAATTTTCCCATAAAATATTATTATTATTAACCCTTTATTATTCTCACTAATAATTAAAACATCTTTTAATTATTAATCCTTTTTTCTAAACTCTTTAGAAATAATTCTCTCACTTGATTTAATTTCCAAAAATTAAATTCTTAATTAATAATATTAAGAACCTTTTCTTAATTAATTTATAATCAATTAAATCTCATTTAATCAATTATTAAATTTGCCAATTAATTATTTATTTCATAAATAAATAATTATCAGCCATAATTAATTAATTCCTCCACCATTAAATCATTCTCTATTATGGTGTGACCTTGTAGGTTCAATATTAAGCCGGTAGTAGAAATAAATAATAATAAAACTATTTTATCATTATTTATATAAATTCTCTAATTCATTAAATATGATTAATTAATTAATCATATTTATTCTACATCGTGAGGGATACTTCTCGGCATATCGCGACTATCCGGATAATACGAATTTACTACTTAGAATATCAAGAACCTATTCAGTGAGTAGTTACCGTACAATTAATTCCTTCTACCCTGCAATGTCACGATTGAATACAAGGCATGGAACTTGTGTCAAGCCTATCTTATTTAATCACTTTCTTTCCCATTCACTATGCTTAGTTCTATTTAATGTAAATTAGAAACTCCTTTCTAATTTCATTCACTCTGGCCAGAGATTCCTGAACTAGCATAAGTTGATCAGCATTGAACATTCTCTTCCTTCACTGGAAGGGGTAGATCCTTTATTGATCATACACTATCTTCGTGTACAAATTCATATACCCAGTAGAGCCCTTATAATTATCCCTTGAGACTAAGAACTAAACCAAAGCATAGTTCAGTGTACACAAGATGACTATGATGACCTCAAGTCTAAGGATACTTGTACAACTATCACTATGTGAACAACTGCTGACACGTGAGTGAATTCCATCAGTTGTTCAGCTGTGTGAGTCATGTTCAGTGAACTTATTCTATAATAAGCACCTACATACTAGCTATAGTGTCACCACACAAATGTCTATGAGAACAGACATCCTTCATAATGAAGCAAGCATAGTATGTACCGATCTTTGCGGATTATTAATTACCAGTTAGTAATCTTACGACCAGGAACTATTTAAGTTTAGAGTTATCATCTTTTAGGTCTCATTATTATGATCTCATCACAATCCATAAAAAGCTTTACTCTAAACTGTGGTATATCTTATTTAAACATTTAAATAGATAGAGCCCGCAATAAAAACAAAACAAGCCTTTGATTAATATCAATAAAATCAAAACAGATTACATAAAAGTTATTCCTAAATCCTCATACATGATTGGACTTAGGACATATCTCTTTCACTTTCTCGGTATTAATCTCTTCTCCCGTCATTGGCTCTCTTCCTTCATTCATCACTTTTTCTTGGCACAATCTGATCTTTTCTAATAATATGGGCTGTATTGTGATCTCAGATAGCTTTTCGGTACCGGCTCCGGTTACCTTCACTTCTATTTCCATTTTCTCGAAATCTCTTATCAATTCTTCCGAAGACATTATCATCTTGAGTCTCTCCTTTCTACTAAGGGCGTCAGCCACTACATTGGCTTTCCCTGGATGATAAAGAATCTCACAATCATAATCCTTGATTAGCTCTAAACACCTCCTTTGGAGCATGTTGAGCTCTTTCTGTGTGAAAATATACTAGAGCTCTTATGATTTGTGTAAATCTCGCACTTCTCTCTATACAAGTAGTGCATCCAACCTTTAAGGCAAAACTATTGCCGTGAGCTCAAGATCATGGGTAGCATATCGAATTTCTTATTCCCTTAATTGTCTTGACGCGTACGCGATTACCTTACTGTGCTGCATAAGCACGCACCCTAAGACCTTTTGCGAAGCGTCACTACAAATCACAAAATCTCTTTTTCCATCCGGCAACGCCAACATAGGGGCCGTCACCAATCTTTTCTTCAGCTCTTGGAAGCTGTTCTCGCATTTCTCTACCCATTCGAACTTCTTGGTCTTACGAGTAAGCCACATTAAAGGGTATGCTTTCTTCGCAAACTTGAACGTACCCATGATAGTAACCGGCCAATCCTACCTCTGGCAATCGCCCTGACTACGGTCATTAATTTCTCAGCGGCCCTTTCTTTATTCTTGTCAGGATCACCCACGGGATCCTCTTCAGTAACAATCCCTTCTGAGATAACACCCTCAACCGCTACATCCTTAATATGAACATCATCTGGTCCCTCGTTAGGGTGCTCCATTGGATCCACAATCTGATCCCCAATATATAGTAAAACATCATAGTGTTGTAGCTCTTGAACTTCAGCGTTCGGTGCCCCGCTACCTTAAACGATAACGATCTATGTTACTATCATGATATTTATAAGAGTTCACATAAGGGTTTTAACTGTCAGTACTACGTTAGGTAGTCCCACTATGAACTTGGCAATAGTTTTTATTATCTTAGTGAACTTATCATTTTAACGACGCATCATCTCTGAGGTTTATAACATTTGGCTCTAATACCAATCCTGTAGCACCCCCAAATCCGGGGTCGGGGATCCGGGTTATCACGAGTTCCATTTCCCTTAATAACACACAATCTTAATAAAAAACCAACTACTGCGTACTGTGACCCCACAATATACACACACCACAAGTTATAGCCTCAGAGATGAATATCAAAAATAACACAAGTCATTTTATTCCAAAATTATAAGTCATTACACCTCAAAAGGGTTTCTGAATAGATTTACATAATCTTCGCCATTATAATTCGTAAATATACATAAGCCTGGTATATCAACAATTGAAGACCTAGCCTATTGGTAGTTCCTACCTCAGCTACAGCGGCATCAATGCCTACAGGAAACCGCGAAACGTTTCCTATCCACTCGCAAATTGGGAGCTTGGTCTTGTTTATCTTGTCTTTCTGTTGTTGCGTGATGAAAGAATAAAGCAAGGGTGAGCAATAAGCCCACCAAAATAACATGTATGATAATTTACAATATATGAGCATTCTCATAGTACTCATGAAAGTCTTGGTCAAGAAGAAATGAACCAAGTTTGACATCTTAATACGACGAAGTCGTAAAATATTCAGTATATATATATATACATATATACTTCTCAAAATCTTTAAAATCCTCTGACATGTATAATATACACAGAGTTCCAGTTTATAATTGTATAAAATATTGTTCAAGGTGATCTCATATATCTAACATCGTCTCAATGTTTTTCTGAAAATTTTTGTCGTGTATAAGATAATCATTAACTAGATATAAGTTGAAAAGATGAAGTTACAAGATACTCCAATATACTTATATCTTTTCCTAATACTATTTAAACTACCACCATTCAAGATATAATCAGTTTCAAAAGTTCATCACATAGATGAGACTACAAGATAAGACTTGAATATATTCAATCTTTGAAATATCATTTGAAAGAATGAAGTTACGAGACACTTCATTAGTCCTGATATATATATATATACCTATATATATATACATTTCATACACTCTTCTGCTATGGAGGTATAAGGAGAGTTGTCATTCCTAAGAATTTTGGAAAGAAGAAAACTTTGGAATAAACCTGATATCTTGCTGATCAGGCAAAGATACCAATTAAATCACCTTTTTTACTAGTAGATGGATGAATCCCCCACTGGTCATCACCCTGGCCGCATTAGGAACTTATGCTGGACTGCCACTCAGCCACTTACGCATTGATGGACTCCCACTGAGCCACTTACACTTTCATGGACCCCCACTGAGCCCATGTTGCTTATGCCAACACATTTTGATAGGGCTTACTTCTCGAATGTTGGGCAAGTAATAAAACTCTTTTATCAAGTTATGTAACACCCCCAAATCCGGAGTCGGGGATCCGGGTTGTCACGAGTTCCATTTCCCTTAATAAAACCCAATCTTAATACACAATCAACTACTCTGTACTGTGACCCCACAATAAACACACACACCACAAGTTATAGTCTCAGAGATGAATATCCAAAAATAATCACAAGTCATTTTATTCCACAATTATATGTCAATACACCTTAAAAAGGTTTCTGAATAGATATACATTTCTTTGCCATTATTACAATAGATAAAGATACATAAGTCTGGTACATCAAAAGTTGAAAGCCTAGCCTATTGGTAGTTCCTACCTCAGCTACAGCGACATCAACGCCTATAGGAAACTGCGGAACGTTTCCTAATCGCTTGCGAATCGGGAGCTTGGTCCTGTTCATCTTTTCTATCTGTTATTGTGTGATGAAAGAAGAAAGCAAGGGTGAGCAGCAAGCCCACCAAAATAATATGTATAATGATTAACAATATATGAGCCTTCTCATAGTACTCATGAAAGTCTTGGTCAAAAGAAATGAACCAAGTTTGATATCTTAATGCGATGAAGTCGCAAAATATTCAGTATATATATACATATATACTTTTCAAAATATGGGAAGTCCTCTTCCATGCATAATACACACAGAGTTCCAGTGTATAACTGTATAAAAATATCGTTGCAAGGTGATCTCATATATCTAACCTTGTCTCAACGTTTTTCTGAAAATCTTTGTCATGCATAAGATAATCATTTACTAGATATAAGTTTAAAAGATGAAGTTACAAGATACTCCAATATACTTATATCTTTTCCAAATACTACTTGAACTACCACCGTTCAAGTTATAATTAGTTTCAAAAGTTCATCACACTGATGAGACTACAAGATAAGACTTGAATAGATTCAATCTTTGAAATATTTTGAAGGAAATGAAGTTATGATATACTTCATTAAGTCCCGATATATATATACACCTATATATATACATATGTTTCCTGAAAACCTCTGTCATGTAAAGTATGAACAGAATTGCAATATCCAATAAATTTGGAAAGGAAAGAATTTTGGCATAAACCTGATATCTTGCTGATCAGGCAAAGATACCAATAAGTAACCTTTTCTACTAGTAGATGGACGATTTCCCCACTGGTCATCACCCTGGTCGCAATAGGACCTTATGCTGGACTGCCACTCAGCCACTTATGCATTTGATGGACTCCCACTGAGCCACTTACACTATCATGGACGCCCACTGAGCCCATGCTGCTTATGCCGACTCGATAGATGGACTTACTTCCCGAACGTTGGGTAAGTAATCAATTCATTTACCAAAACTGCAACCTTGTTGCGAATATAAAATACACCACAGAGCCGGATCCCTCAGGTTTTGAGCGAGTATTTAAATCCCCTTTAAAAGGAAGATCTTAAATATAAAAATGAGTTTTGGGATCCGCTCTAACTTTTAAAAAACATTTTGAAGACTCGAAAACACTTTAAAGAGTGTTTGGAGTAATGCTGATTTAATGAAGTAAATCAGTCCCAATATATTTAGAAAATATCTGAATATTCGAAATAATATTCAATAATAAAATAAAAGAGTCATAAGTCCTCGGATGAATATTCGAAATAATATTCAATAATAAAATAAAGGAGTCATAAGTCCTCGGATGAATATTCGAAATAATATTCAATAATAAAATAAAGTTATCGAATAAACCTTATTCGATTAATAGTTTTGAAAACTATAACCATATATATATATAAATATATATATATAAAATCTACTCGGGATCCTCGAATCCCGGTTCTAGAAAATGTTTTCACCTTTGGGTCCCTATACTAAGGGTATATGCAAATTACTGCTATTCTCTAGCATAGGTATTATCAACTGAACCAACAGATATACTTGGCAAGAATACGAAACAGGCATGCATATATATACCATATCAGCATGCTTCAATATATCGCAACATTTTCTAATTAACCAACATACATCTATCGCAAGATAAAGCATATACATATATACATCACAACAACAGTATAACGGATAGAAAACTTGCCTGAGTGACTGGGGTTACGAATGGCTCGGGACGAGTCTGGTAACCTATAAGCAACAAGTAAGTTGGAATTAAACCAAAGTCACTTGTAAATCTATACTTTAACTAACTTAGACTCTAACGCTTGTTTTGCGCTTACTGATTCTCTTAAGTCACTCTAGTACCCTCGGCTCCACCATTCCGAATACTACCACAACTTTACTACTCCTTTTTCAGTTGTTTCTATTTCCCAAAGTTTGATCAATCATATAGAAGTAAAGGAATTTGTTGAGAGATCACTATGATCATGAACACTTGTTATATCGCATAGTTAGTACAGAAGGTGGCCAGCCTTTAGTACTTGACAAGCAATTAAATAATAGCTGGTATCCTACTCGGCTTCTATCACACAGATAGATAGTCATTCGGCAATACCTCCCCTTCTGGAAGGATTGTTCTTCTCAGTTTATATGAAATGAAAAGAAGAGAAAAGAACGAATTGAAGAGAATTGTAAATAAAAAAATATACTGCCACAAAATATCTGGCTTGGAACCTACCTCTGAACTATAGAGGTTTGTCATAGGAGAACAAAACATATATGTATTTATATCAACATCAAGTATTATAGCATCGTATTTCACATGCCTAAATATTTTTGCTATTCCGTCCATCATTCTATGGACCCATGCTCTTGCACGAGCTTATACACAATCACCTTTGAAACTCCCTCGACATCGAAAATTGAATCTGGATTTCATTCTAAACATCATCGTTACTAGAATTCTATGCTTGCACAACAACCTTCCTCGTATAGTAATACGACTCTCTATTGATAAGAAGGAATAAGTATTCATTAGGTAGACAATCAACTTAATTAATCTATCAATGATAACTTATACCCTACCACGACCCGATTAGTGGTACTCAATCTCAACATCCATTCCAATACAACTCTCACGGTTGTAATCAGCTCATTACTCGCAGAATCATTGCTGTATTACTATGGTCCACCACTGACCTACTGTCGTCATTCACTTTCCATGAAATCTTAATATCTAACCATACGGAGTCCATACATGTCGTATCAAATCCTTCTAAGGAGGTAACATAATCACCATTCATGATTCATGAAGAACACTCCTGATCCTGCCATACATACATGACATGAAGCAGATAAAATTGCAGAAGAGTTTCAATTAAAGCAACGATAACAGGTTAATACCATTCTAAATCATATGCCTTAAATAGAAGACTTACTCAAAGGTTCGTCTAGTCCTTTTTGAAATATGGTCCTGGCTTATCTCAAGATAGGACCTTCTAAGATAGATAGCCCGTTCATGGCGATTACACGAATTAAACCTTTACCAACTACTATTACGGTTGGGTATTGCACAGTCATCAGAAGGAATGTCAATCTTCCAAACCATAATACAACCTTCACAGCTTTAACCATCATCACTATATTCTTTTGGCACAAGCGCCTATAATTATCCTCTTACCTTTAAAGTGTCCGCCACCTCTTTGGCCTTTCCTGATAGTAAAATTTCCTTACAGTCAATGTCATTTTAACCACCTCCAAATAATTTTCTACCTCATTTCAATCACAGCTTATGTGAAGATGTTTTCCTTAAAATCTGATAAGTAAAAAAAATATCACCATTTTTCCATAAGTTATTGCCTCAGTCTTTAGAGGTTAATCACTGTCACGACTGACTCTCAATCATACTTAGAACATCTTTTATCTTAAGTCCTAATTGCCCTGAACAATTTCGACCATTACTGGTTCGATCCATACTTTCTCGTGGTGTAACACGTGCCCCACTTGGCATCATTATAATTATGACACATTTCCTTTATCAACATTTCTATTCTTGAGAATTTTGAATATTACCTTTCTCCTTGTAAAACCTCTAAGGTTATCCTTGAATCGTTCCTCATGTATTCCCTAGATACAGGGCATATCAAAATACCATTTACTAATACTAAAACCATTGTCTATATACTTCTGAAAAATTTCTCCACTGATCCTTAAAGGTCGTTATTACCTTAATCCTTTCCAAATCATACTGTCAAAACTCATACTGTCCCTATTAAGGGTGAAATGCCAACCTTTATGCATTCCCCTAGGATTCATTTTAAGTTACCTATGTTCTATTCTTAATTCCACCTTTAAAAGGTACCTGCATCCTTCCATGGATAAATCAAGTCATATATCCCTGATAAGGGTGTCTTATTCAATCATTCCCACCTCGATAGTATATGCCTAATTTCACAATAACATATGTATACAAAATGAGGTTAATCAAAATGGCCTCCAAAAGATAACAACGGTTATCCGCTTTTCTTGCCTAATCTGGTAACGATAACAAGGATGTTCTGGAAGATATTGGTCGTGTTCAACGTGAACTTCTTCTTAATAATTCCTTATTTACTTTTGTTGTTTATCTCAACAGTCACCTCAATGTTGGGATATCTTTCATATCTGGCATCTCCCTTTCTGGGTATCATGCCACCGGTCTTATACTTCACCTTCTTGAAGGTCACTTCCTTCATCCAATTTTCTTAATTTCTTACTTTCTTGTCTCCTCGGTCTATCCGCGTCTCATTATTTATCCTTCGAATTATCTCAAGGTTTCCTTGAATCTTCCCAACTTACAGGGGATAAAATATATGTATCTCTTATGCCCTCAACCATCAATTTTAACTCATGGTGAATCACCCTCATCCTGACGATTACATACTCTTCTATTTCTATTTCTACGAGTCTTTAGGGTTTCCTCATACCCAACTCCCTTATCATTCCTCAAACTCTATTGCCGTTATATTCCTTTCCACTTCAATTTCTTTTTATTTTCCTTTCTCTTATTATTATTTCATGAACCAACACAACATAAGCATTGATTTCAAACATCCCGTCATTCTGGATTCGTGTCCTCAGAACGAATCTTGACAACTTTTACATCTTAGATTCATAATTCATCATACTCGTCTGCCTTTGTTCTGGCTCTAAAGCTTTTACACTATCTCCATAACCTTAAGAATTACTATCCTGAAAACAATTGACTAACTTTTAATCAGTTTATTCTAACCTCTGGCTCTGTGCCTTTCTTGGTCTTTCACCAGCGGGTGGCCTCTTTCTTAGGAGGGTAAGTGACAAAAACAGTCTTTTGTGATTCGTCCATCATTTAGAATCTCAAATGATTCCTATATTTCCTTTAGCCAGGCTCTTGCCTCGACTGGGTCAGCTTGTTCCTTGGAACTCTAAGAGCTTAGCGACTTAAAGGTCCTGAAAGAATTTCTCGCCGCATTGTTTCCTCAGGGTGGTGGTTGGGGATAATAGTCTAAGTTCTGTTTAGGCAGGTCCATGAATTGCCCAATAGGAGTACCATCCTGATTCTCCCTATCTTGTTCAACTTCTGTTTTCTCAGTATGAAATGTTCCAACCTTCTCCCATAATCGGGGTTATCTTATACGTTAAAAATCCTTGTTTTCCACTTCATTAAGCTATGGGTTCCTTCTATCTTGATGTCGACCTCCCTGACTATCACGTTCAGGGTTTGCTCTAAATCTTATTCCTCAAACTAGCTTTCATCTAAGATCTCATCTTTAAGTTCTTGAACATTTGGAACCCAAATTCTGTAGGAATACCTTATTATTCCCTTATCATCTTTCTCGGTATAAATCTCTTATCTATTTGTTGGCTCTCTGCCTTCATTCATCACTTTTTCTGGCACAATATGTTCTTTTCCAATAATTCGGACTGTATTGCAATCTCAAACAGCTTTTCGGTACCGGCTCCGGTTACCTTCACTTCTATTTCCATTTTCTCGAAATCTCTTATCAACTCTCCCAAATACATTATCATCTTGAGTCTCTCCTTTCTACTAAGGAATTAGCCACCATATTAGCTTTCCCTGGATGATAAAGAACCTCATAATCGTAATCCTTAATTAGCTCTAACCACCTCCTCTGGCGCATGTTGAGATCTTTCTGCGTGAAAATGCACTAGAGCACTTATGGCTTGTGTAAATCTTGCACTTCTCTCCATACAAGTAGTGCCTCCAATCTTTAGGGCAAAACTATTGCCACGAGCCCTAGCTCATAGGTGGGGATATCGAATTTTATATTCCCTTAATTATCTTGACGCGGACGCGATTACCTTGATGTGTTGTATAAGAAACACCCTAATTCCTTATGCGAAGCGTCACTACAAATCACAAAATCTCCTTTTTCCATCCGGCAACGCCAACATAGGGGTCGTCACCAACCTTTGCTTCAGTTCTTAAAAGTTGTTCTCGCATTTCTCTGTCTATTCGAACTTCTCAGTCTTATGAGTAAGCCGCGTTAATGGGGTTACTATCTTTACAAACTTGAACGAACCTCCGGTAGTGACCGACCAATCCTACCTCTGGTAGTCGCTCTAACCATGGTTATCAATTTCACAGTGGTCCTTTATTCATTCTTGTCAGGATCCTCCACGGGATCCTCCTCAGCAACAATCCCTTCTAGGACAACATCCTCAACCGCTACATCCTCAATATGAACATCATCTGGTCCTGCATTAGGACGCTCTATCAGATCCACAATCCGATCTCCAATTAGTAATAAAACATCATCGCGTTGTCGCTTCTCAACCTCAGGGTTCGGAGTCCCGCTACCATATACGATAACGAACTACGCTTCCATCTCGATATTTATAAGGGTTCCCATAAGGGTTTTAACTGTCAGTACTACGTTAGGTAGTCCGACTATGAACTTGGCAAGAGTTCTTATTATCTTAGTGAACTTATTATCTTAACGTCACATCATCTCTGAGGTTTATAACGCTTAGCTCTGATACCACTTCTGTAACACCCCCAAATCCGGGGTCGGGGATCCGGGTTGTCACGAGTTCCATTTCCCTTAATAACACCCAATCTTAATACACAATCAACTACTCTGTACTGTGACCCCACAATAAACACACACACCACAAGTTATAGTCTCAGAGATGAATATCCAAAAATAATCACAAGTCGTTTTATTCCACAATTATATGTCAATACACCTTAAAAAGGTTTCTGAATAGATTTACATTTCTTTGCCATTATTACAATTGATAAAGATACATAAGTCTGGTACATCAAAAGTTGAAAGCCTAACCTATTGGTAGTTCCTACCTCAGCTACAGCGACATCAACGCCTATAGGAAACTGCGGAACGTTTCCTAATCGCTTGCGAATCGGGAGCTTGGTCCTGTTCATCTTTTCTATCTGTTGTTATGTGATGAAAGAAGAAAGCAAGGGTGAGCAGCAAGCCCACCAAAATAATATGTATAATGATTAACAATATATGAGCCTTCTCATAGTACTCATGAAAGTCTTGGTCAAAAGAAATGAACCAAGTTTGATATCTTAATGCGATGAAGTCGCAAAATATTCAGTATATATATATACATATATACTTTTCAAAATATGGGAAGTCCTCTTCCATGCATAATACACACAGAGTTCCAGTGTATAACTGTATAAAAATATCGTTGCAAGGTGATCTCATATATCTAACCTTGTCTCAACGTTTTTCTGAAAATCTTTGTCATGCATAAGATAATCATTTACTAGATATAAGTTTAAAAGATGAAGTTACAAGATACTCCAATATACTTATATCTTTTCCAAATACTACTTGAACTACCACCGTTCAAGTTATAATTAGTTTCAAAAGTTCATCACACTGATGAGACTACAAGATAAGACTTGAATAGATTCAATCTTTGAAATATTTTGAAGGAAATGAAGTTATGATATACTTCATTAAGTCCCGATATATATATACACCTATATATACATATACATTTCCTGAAAACCTCTGTCATGTAAAGTATGAACAGAATTGCAATATCCAATAAATTTGGAAAGGAAAGAATTTTGGCATAAACCTGATATCTTGCTGATCAGGCAAAGATACCAATAAGTAACCTTTTCTAC
Organism: Apium graveolens; assembly: GCF_009905375.1. NCBI lineage: Eukaryota > Viridiplantae > Streptophyta > Magnoliopsida > Apiales > Apiaceae > Apium > Apium graveolens. The sequence continues at coordinate 73,896,118 of NC_133649.1, forward strand.
TAGTAGATTGACGAATTCCCCACTGGTCATCACCCTGGTCGTAATAGGACCTTATGCTGGACTGCCACTCAGCCACTTATGCATTTGATGGACTCCCACTGAGCCACTTACACTATCATGGACGCCCACTGAGCCCATGCTGCTTATGCCGACTCGATAGATGGACTTACTTCCCGAACGTTGGGTAAGTAATCAATTCATTTACCAAAACTGCAACCTTGTTGCGAATATAAAATACACCACAGAGCCGGATCCCTCAGGTTTTGAGCGAGTATTTAAATCCCCTTTAAAAGGAAGATCTTAAATATAAAAATGAGTTTTGGGATCCGCTCTAACTTTTAAAAATCATTTTGAAGACTCGAAAACACTTTAAAGAGTGTTTGGAGTAATGCTGATTTAATGAAGTAAATCAGTCCCAATATATTTAGAAAATATCTGAATATTATTATTTAAATAATATTCCCATAAAGAATAATCTTTATACAAATAATTGAAGTAGAAGTTGTAAGACTTATACTTGAAATGAGTATTAAATAACCAAAGATATACTTATACGAAAGTACTATCTTTATTTGAATAATCGAAAATAAGTTTGATTATCGAAACATTATTCTTTAATAAAATAAAGAATATTATTAAATAATACGCGGAGTCATAATACCTCGAATGAATATTATAAATAATATTCATTAAATAAAATAACGGAGTCATACATCCTCAAATGAATATTCAATTAATAATCATTAATAATATAACTGAGTCATAAGCCCTCGAATGAATATTCGAAATAATATTCAATAATAAAATAAAGGAGTCATAAGTCCTCGGATGAATATTCGAAATAATATTCAATAATAAAATAAAGGAGTCATAAGTCCTCGGATGAATATTCGAAATAATATTCAATAATAAAATAAAGTTATCGAATAAACCTTATTCGATTAATAGTTTTGAAAACTATAACCATATATATATATAAATATATATATATATATAAAATCTACTTGGGATCCTCGAATCCCGGTTTTAGAAAATGTTTTCACCTTTGGGTCCCTATACTAAGGGTATATGCAAATTACTGCTATTCTCTAGCATAGGTATTATCAACTGAACCAACAGATATATTTGGCAAGAATACGAAACAGGCATGCATATATATACCATATCAGCATGCTTCAATATATCGCAACATTTTCTAATTAACCAACATGCATCTATCGCAAGATAATGTATATACATATATACATCACAACAACAGTATAACGGATAGAAAACTTGCCTGAGCGACTGGGGGTTACGAATGGCTCGGGACGAGTCTGATAACCTATAAGCAACAAGTAAGTTGGAATTAAACCAAAGTCACTTGTAAATCTATACTTTAACTAACTTAGACTCTAACGCTTGTTTTGCGCTTACTGATTCTCTTAAGTCACTCGAGTACCCTCGGCTCCATCATTTTTAATAATTTAACCATTACGAGTTTTAAGGCGATTCCTTCGCGAGTGTCTTACCAACTGTCTATTACACCTTACAGAAATGTTTCATACTTCAATTAGTCCTTTAAGGTCTTTAACCTATGTTTCAAAGTAAGGCGAGGGGTAAGGGTTCGTTCGCGAAACGTCGTTACTTAAAACGGCCGTTTCTCCTAAACCGTTCATCGGAATCAAACGAACCACATATCAAAACGAAGCTCGTAACATGAACTATCTAAACATGGCAATGGTCAAAACCTAGTAGTGAGTTCAAGGGTTCTGATGTTAAGAACAAAAACAGTCTACGGTAAATCGGGCATTATGGCGGCTATGTTTACGCGATTTCCCAAATTTAAACCATTCCAAAACAACCACCAATCAACCCCAAATCAATCATACAACCAACATCCATCCAAAACACACTCCAACAGCCCCAACAACTCAATATTATCAACTTTATACTACCCTCAAACATGAACTAAAAGCTATACTTAAGTTCATTAACTAATTAACAAGATTTACAACTCCAAAAACACCACAAAACCAACTAATCTCTACAAACTCAACCAAACTTTAAATAAACAAGCCTCATACTTCACATATACTATATCAATCATATTCATTCCTAATTACTCAAAACCAAAGCTAAGGTTTGGAGTTTATACCTTCCTTGGAGCTTTTAATCCATGAAAGATCCTTGAAATGCCCATGGAAGCCTTAATCTAACCTCCTACAAGCTTATTCTTTCAAAGAAATCAAGAACACAAAAATTAATTTCAAAAAAGTACTATTCACCATCTTCTTCCATGATTTATAGAAAAAGATTGGCTTGGAATTAGAAGCTTAAACTTATAGGAAGTATGTAACTATCCATGGGGAAGTTTAGATAATTACCTTGCTAAATAGTAAGTGGTGGAGCTTGGATCTTCATTTTTTAAGAAAAGAAGCCGAGAGCTTCATGAAGAAAATGGGGGGTTTGTGTTTTTTGATGAAAATGAAATGTTTTGGCTTGGTTGGTTGCTTTTTGTCTTGTTTTTTGGTTAATTACCTTTCTAGCCTTGACTTTGTGTGGTTTTAAATCAACCACATCTCCTTCCCCTTATGTCATGCTTATGTCACATTGCTATGTCATCATCCCTTCTAATCTCTTTGATTAGCTTCTAATTGTTTGCCTAATGACCGCTGATCTGTTATACGGTTCGCTTAACTTTCGTTTTCCTTTATCGTTTGAGGGATCATACCCGGGATCTTATTACTTAGGTTCTCTTAACCTTTCTCAATATATTGTATTCCTTTTATGATCCTCTCTTATAATCCTTTAATTTAAATCATTTTTATCATGTTACCTTATACTCAATTCTTTCCGTATCTAGTGGATTTCCGGGAAAAATCAAAGTGTTCGGAATTGGATTCTGACGATCTTTACATACACTTATATACCATATAGAGTGCCAATAAAATCTCAGAATATCCATAAAAGAACCCCTACCTAGTGTGGCATGAAAAGTTTTCTCATTCAGCAAAAACACTATTCATAAGGGTTTCAAAAAATTTCCAAAAATTGGGGTTATTACAAGTTAGCAACTTCGTTGCTCCAAAAATACACCACGGAGCTGGATCCCTTAGGTTTTGAGCGAGTATTTAAATCTCCTCTGAAAGGAAGATCTTAAATCTGAAAATGAGTTTTGGGATCCGCTCTAACTTTTAAAATCATTTTGAAGACTCGAAAACATTTTAAAGAATGTTTAGAGTAATGATTATTTAATCAAATAAATCATTCCTGATATGTTAGAAAATATCTGAATATTATTATTTAAATAATATTTCCATAAGGATAATCTTTATAAAAATAATTGAAGTAGAATTTTTAAAAACTCATACTTGAAACGAATAATAAATAACAAAAGATATACTTATACGAAAGTACGATCTTTATTTGAATAATCAAAAATAAGTTTGATTATTATTCAAAACTATCCAATATACCTTATTTGATTAATAGTTATAGAAAACTATATATATAAATATATATATATATATATATATATATTATACTCGGGAACATCGACTCTCGGTTTAGAAAAATGTTCACCTTTAGGTCCCCTATACTAAGGGTATACGCAACTACTGCTTATCTGTAGCATAGGTATTATGCAGCTTATAAGCATTTGAATTGATAATAAAATATCAAGATTTCACAACATGCATATATATACTTTATCAACATGCTCCAATATATCGCAAGATTTGCTAATAACAACCATGCACTTATCACAAGATAATGCATCAATATATTACATCACAACAACAGTATAACGGGTAGAAAACATGCCTGAGTGTTCCCGGATAGACTTAATCTTAGAGTGAGTCTGGTAACCTATGAACAACAATATAAGCCGGAATTAGACCACGGTCGCTTAAGAAACTAGTCAAAACTCACTCATACCTAACGATCGCTTATACGGTTAACGATTTGCGTTAATCGCTCGCGTACCCTCGGCTCCACTAATTTTAATAAATTAACCGTTACGAATTTGGAGGAGAATCCTTCGCGAGTACTTTACCAACTGCCTAATCCACCTTACATAATTGTTTCGTATTCCAAGTAGTCCTTTAAGGGCCTTAAACAAGGTCTCAAAATAAAGCAAGGGGTAAAGGTTCATTCGCGAAATGCCGTAACTTACAACGGTCGTTTCTCCTAAACCGTACATCGGATGTAAGTGAACCACGTACCAAAATGAAGCTTACGACACGATCTAGCTAAACATGGAAAAGTTACAGATTGTTCAGTGAGTTATCTGGTCCGAGTTTCATGTACAAACAGTCTAAGGAAAACGGGCATTACGACGACTATATTTATGAGTTTTCCAAGTTTCTCACTACAACCAAACCTCACCAAACAACCCACAATCATTAACAAATCAAAACCTCAACGAAATAATACTATACCAGTCCTTATTCTCCAGATTCTTCATCTCAACCAACCACAATCAAATTCTATTAACTATAACAAGATTCATTTACCAAATCACTCCAAATTCAAATCAAACTACTAATAATCAAAGATCATGCTTCTCATTTATAAAACCAACCATCAAACTCACTAATAATCAAAGTAAAGGCTAGGGTTGGAAGTTTATACCTTCCTTGGTGTGTGATAAGTTTCTAGGAAACCTTAGGGAGCCTTGATCTATCCTTCTACTAGCTTGATCTTTCCAAAGAAATAAAGAACACAAAATTAATTTCAAGAAAGTACTATTCATCTAGCCATAAATCATGAAAAACGAGTATGGTAATCAAGGAGGTGAGGAGAGTGGTTACCCTATATCCGTAGAGATTCTCGAGGGCTTTGATTTGACTGGTAGCACGCGCGAATCGGCCAAGTGAAACTCAAGATACAAGCATTTCTTTTTTCTCCATTTTTTGCCCCTTCCTCTCGGGTTTTCTCTTCAAAAATGAAGAAATGGTCTTTCGCTTTCCTTTTTGCTTAGTTGACCTTGAGATTTGTGCCAAAATTTACTGGGTTGTGAATTAACTAAGTGGTTACTTGATTATATATCTCATTTCCACTTTAATAAAGTGCTTGCATCATCATGATGACCTCATCCCCTAGCCACATGTCATATTCTTATGGTGTGATGATGTCACCTAGTTTCTACTCCACTTGATTAAACTCCCTTGCTTCTTTTACAAGCTTGTTTCTTGACCGTTTATTTGTTTTACGGTTCTCTTAACTCTCGTTCCCGTTAATTGTTTGGGGGATCATATCCGGGATCTTATTACTTGGGCTTCCCTAAACCTTTCTTAATATATTATACTCCCTTAATGATCCTCTCTTATAATCCTTGAATTTAAATCATTTTAATCATATTACCTTATACTTAATTCTTTCGGTAACTGGTGGATTTTCGGGAAATATCAAAGTGTCCGGATTCGAATTCTGACGACCTTTACATACACTCATTTACTTTATGGAATACTAGTACGATCTCAGAATTTCCATAACAGTACTCCTATATAGTGTGATCTGATAATTTTCCTTAATCAGCATCATCAGCAAAAGTTACTATTCATCAGGATTTCAAAATAATTTCCAAAAATAGGGGTTATTACACATCCTTTTAGGAGGATGCAACTAGTAATGAGCTTAAGTCCTTTTTAAGCACTGCAGCTTGTTGAGAAGCTGCAGTGTGGCTAGGCCGGGAAACACTCACCTTTCCAACCTTATTCTTAGGGCTTCTTTGATTTTCACCCTGTCCCTCACCTTGCTTACCCTCCTTCACACTCCCCACTTTGGTTTTAGTGGATTTTACAACTGGTTTCTTTTGAAAGAAACCAGAGGGGGCTTTCTTAGAATTAGATTTTGAAATTTGTGGTTTAGTAGCTTGGGTAGGCATCTGTTGGGTCATTGACACAGATGCCATAGCTACATTAGAAGGCAAAGAAATGTGTGAGGTTGGAAGAGTTGAGACAGTGGTGCTTGACTCACTTACCTGAGGTCCCTCCATGCTTGGAAAATAGAATAAGGGCACCTCCTTGTGGTGATTTGCTCTATTAAGATCTGCAATAATTCTTCTTTTTTGAACCCAACAATTCAGCTTGTTGGTTGGGTTCTCAATCACAATGTTCTCAATGAGGTGGTTAGCAAGCATCATAAAGAATCTAGCATAATAGACACTTTTACCTCTCTTATTGAGTTCTCCTAACTTAAAACCTAACTCAAACAAGACCAAGTCACTGAAATTGAAATAGTTATCAGTGACTAGCATGTAAAGCATGTTAAGCATGGATATGTTAATGGAATCAAAGTTACTAATTTTACCAGAAAACACTTTAGTTACCACATCATACAGATAACTCCATTCTTTTCTAAGACCCGACCTTCTAATTTCACTTAATTTAGAGGTAGTGAGTGATAGCCCATGGAATTCAGCATGTTAACTATATCAGTATATGTGTGTGGAGCAGCAATAGTATTATCAGGAATTCTAAAGCATGCTTTGACAATATCACTATTAATGCAAAACTACTTACCTTTAAGAGTGAAAGTGATGGTCTTGTCAGTTGAGTTGTACACTGTAGTTGTCCATATCTGCTCTACAACCTCATAGTAGATGATGGAAGATTCCAGCATAGCATAGTTGAGTTTACATGTAACGACCGCGAAATTACGCTTGTATTATATTATAATAAAGATAAATTATGTGTATTATTATGTGATTAAATGTGTTGAGTCATTAAACCCTAATTGTTATGTGCTACGTGTTGTCTGTTTTGATCCGAACGTGTTTTGGATATTTATTGAATGATTTATCGTAAGTTATATATTTTATATCAAAACCCGTACAGCTCAAACAATGTTTTAAAATCCCGTATTTCAAACAAAATCATTGGCCCTATTTTATCAAAAACAACCTATACCATATCGCTATTCTGAACCCCTAGACGTTTTACAAATTTACCTTTTTCGCGAAAAATGACTTTTCCGGACCCCTTCGGGTACCAAAAACCACCACAAAAATCACATTTTTATTTTTATATGATCATGAAATTATCATACATCATTTTTCTTTGCTTTTTTGTAATATTCACAATTTTTGGTAATTTTTGACATTTATTTTGTATTTATTGGATATTTAAAAATTCATTATTAATACCCAAAAATTATAAAAATTGGGGCCAAATATTTTTATTAGGAGTGTAATTAGCCCCTTAATTTTATTTGGGGGTATTATTTTGTATAAATATAAATAGATAATTATTAGTAATTAATTAGTTAATTAATCATAAAAATTCAGAAAATTAGGAATTAGGGTTTGGGTGAAGAACAGGGCAGAGAGTCAAAGCACAAATTCGAAGTGATTCCGGCATCCAAATCGATCATGTAAGTAACCATTTTGAAGCTTATGAATCGTAGTTTCTGATTATGTAATCATTTTTGTTGATTGATATCTCGATTTTAATTTTGTGATTTTCGAATTTATACTCGAATTGGGGGTTCTTATTTGGTTGATTATTTGATGTTGTTGTTGATGGGGAAGTGTATATCGTAATGTTTGCAGTCGATTCATGTAGGTTTCGTAATTTTTGGGCTTTGTTTTGAGGTTGGCCGGAAAGCGGCGACGCCGCCGCTGTTCTTCGCGATTCCGGCAGGGTGGTCGACGAGGATGAAGGAGAAAAGAAGGGGAACGTCGTGTGGCTGATGGTGGAATAGGAACGTGAAGAAACGAGGCAGAAATCGAGGTGTTATTGGGTTCGTGGTCGATTCGAAGTTTGCTGGAATCCCCCCCTGTCGGCGTCGGGTTTCGTCCAGGTGGCCGTGTTCTTGGACAACCCGGAGTCGACCCGGTTTCGACCCGGTTTCGATCCAAAAACCCTGAAACCCTTCCATGTTTTTGTGTTTCTGATTTTCTATTAATTTCTTTTATTTTATAAAATCAAAAATCATATTTTAATAATTCTAAAAATCAATTAAAAATTAGATTTAAACTCTGAAAAATATTATAATTAATTTCAAAATTATTATTAATTTAGAAATTTAAATTTAATTATTTATTTAATTATTTAATTATTTATCTAATTATTTATTAGTTATTTAATTAATTAATAATTAGGTAATTAATTAATAAATAAGGATTAAAAATAATTGATTAATATATATAATAATTCGTTAATTAGTTGAATATCGCGAGTAACTCGTATTTATACGAGTAGTGGTTCGATAATTAAAATTAGTATTCGAGCGATAATTTATTTATTCGAAGAGTGTCGTAATGAGTATTAGTATGAAATAATTAAATACTAATAATTAATTAATTAATTAACCGTAATAATAATAATAATAATAATAGTTCAATAATTATGCGAGGATCGCAAGTAGCTCGTATTTATACAAGTAGTTGATCGTTGAGTTAGATTATGGTGCGAGTAATAATTATTTATTCGATAAATAGCGTATCAGTTAATTGTATTGATTGATTATTTGTAAATAATCGATCTAATCGAGTAAGTAATAATAATTTGTAAATAATTGTAATAAATTGTAATTAATCCTAATAATTAGGAATTAATTATTTTAAAATACAATAATTATTAATTAATTATTTAAAAATATAATTAAGGATAATTAAGGATTATTTAATTATAATTAATTATTTATAATTGATTATTAATTAATTAAATCTTGTTTAATTCATAATAATTAAACCGTTAGTCTGATTTGAGTGAACTGAAGACCCCTAGACTCAGAAAAATGAAACGAATCCAATAAAAATAATTGTAAGTCATAATTTCTTCCAAAAGAGAGTTGTCTTGTGTTAGTAAATGGTTTATAGGCCCTAATAGAGGTAGAATCGAGTCAAATAAATTCTGAAAAATTATAATAAAATCAGATAGGGTTAGTTAATACAGGTATGAGTCTAGTATCGATTCTAAAAATATTTATAAGTCCAAAAAAATCAATTAGGTGCTTTATGTGCTATGTGTTTTACATGGTCATGTGAACCTTATGTGCTATATAATTATATATGTATATATGCGAATCAGATAGAAACACATGGGTAGATTGATAGGGTTGTGTACTATCAATTCGAGATACGCGTATGTAGTAAGTTATCTAAACGACTATCTTTCTATGATTGATTCAGTATCAGCAAGGCAGATCAAGCAGGAGACCGAAGGCGGTGAGTTAAACCAGGTTAAGTACGCGCAAGGCAAGTTTTCCCCCCATTCTAAATTCAGAAGAGTGAATTATACCCCATTTTCCATATCAGTTATACTTTGATAATTCTTGTTCATATACACTGTTACCCAATTATTGATTCTTGTTTCTATTTCATTTCGATTCTTGATTTCTCTAAATTTATTGAATCCCTATTCATATCCCAATACTTTTACCCTTGTTACATATATTCTGATATATCCTGATGTTGGGATACATCAACCTTATATGCTATATAATTATATATGTATATATGCGAATCAGATAGAAATGTATAGGTAGATTGATAGGGTTGCGTAGTATCAATTCGAGATACGCGTATGTAGTAAGTTATTTAAACGACTATCTTTCTATGATTGATTCAATATCAGCAAGGCAGATCAAGCAGGAGACCGAAGGAGGTGAGTTAAACCAGGTTAAGTACGCACAAGGCAAGTTTTTCCCCTATTCTAAATTCAGAATTTTGAATTATACCCCATTTTCCATATCGGTTATACTTTGATAATTCTTGTTCATATACACTGTTACCCAATTATTGATTCTTGTTTCTATTTTATTTCGATTCTTGATTTCTCTCAATTTATTGAATCTATATTCATATCCCAATACTTTTACCCTTGTTACATATACTCTGATATATCCTGATGTTGGGATACATCAAAAGCATTCTGATTGTTCCGGATGCTAAACCTTGGACTGGATGGTTACGATACGGGCTGGGTTTTACCCAGACCTTTAATTAAAAGGCCATAGTTGCCTGAGTACTCCTTATGTTGGTTGGGTCTATGCAGTTGGGTATAGATCCGCACTGTATCCTGACTGATCAGCAGGTTATAGTGCATATGTTGGTTCTTGTTTACAATCTTGTTCATTTCGCACTCGCCAGTTATGGCAAATTATTATTCTTTACAGATATAGATGGTTGTTCAAACCAACAGATTATCGGTTCATTTATTCTTCTCTCTTTATACTATATATATATTGTTGCAGGCTTGTTGAGCAATTTTGGCTCATCCCCTTTTATTGTTATTCCTATTATTTTACAGTTAAGGTAGAGAATGAAACCCATCAGGACCCGCATAGTCAAGAAGCGAGTCAAGCAGCGGGACCCTCTTATACCAAGAGTGTTCCTCCCTATCCCCGAAGAGAGCTTTGAGTTACCAGATCAGGTGTAACAGAATAAGTAGTATTATGGTTTGAATAAAAGTTGTGTGGTGAGAAAGAATAAAGTTTTGTAATAAAGAGAGTTCTTGAGACAGATTGTTTTTAAACAAGTTTGTAATAAAGTTAGTGTGTCGTTCTTGTTTTCAACTCTTAACCTTAAAAGATCCTGAGTAGCAGTAGTTCGGGGTAATTATTATATTTATATTCCGCTTGTGCAGGTATAGTTTGTAGTTGATATTAATAATGCCCCAAATCTATACCCCGGATTAGGAGGGTGTTATAGTTGGCATCAGAGCTTAGGTTTTGACCCTTGAAAACAAGAACATTAGGGTTAAGATAAGATAGGAAGGTCATATAGGATAGAAGTTATGAGTTTTAGGATTGTGATTTGATTATTTTTGTGTTATTATTGTTATGTATATTAGATGGATTCTTCGTCATCATCTACGGAGTGGACTGAGTCAGACCCAGTAGCAGCACCAGTACTAGACCCAGTATCAGTGCATATTTTTCCTCCATTACCACCACCTCCACCATTGCCACCTGGACCAGCACCAGAGATACCCCATCCACCAGAGGTATAACACCCTCCAAATCCAGGGTATAGATTTGGGGCATTATTAACAACAATTACCGACTAAACCTGCACAAGCGAAATATAATTATAATAATTACCCCGAACTATCACTACTCAGGATCTTTTAAGGTCTGAGTTTGAAAACAAGAATCACGCACTACACTTTATTACAAACCCAACTAAATAAAACCTGTCTCAAGAGTTATCTTTGACACAAAACTTTATTCTACCTACAGTTTCACTACACAACTTTTATTCAAACTACACAAGACTTTTATTCAACCCAACATTACTACTTATCCTGCTACACCTGATCTGGCAATTCAAAGCTCTCTTCGGAAATAGGAAGGAACACTCTTGGTATAAGAGGGTCCCGCTGCTTGACTCGCTTCTTGACTATGCGGGTCCTGATGGGTTTCATTCTCTACCTTAACTGTAAAACAATAGGAGTAACAATAAAAAGGGATGAGCCAAAATTGCTCAACAAGCCTGCAAAAATATATATATATATAGTATAGAAAAAGAGAAATGAGAGAAACAATAAGCTGCTGGTTGTAACAACCATCTGTATCTGTATCGAATAGTAATTTGCCAATGATGGCGAGTGCCAAATGAACAAGACTGGAAACAAGAACCAACATATGCACTATAACCTGCTGATCAGTCAGGATACAGTGCGAATCTATACCCAACTGTATAGATCCAACCAACATAAGGAGTACTCAGGCAACTATGGCCGATTAATTAAAGGTTTGAGTAGAACCCAGCCTGTATCGTAACCATCCAGTCCGAAGTTTAGCATCCGGAACAATCAGAATGCTTTTGATGTATCCCAACATCAGGATATATCATAATATATGTAACAAGGGTAAAAATATTGGAATATGAATAGAGGATTCAATAAATTGGGAGAAATCAAGAATCGAAATGAAATAGAAACAAGAATCAATAGATATGTATCAGTGCATATGAACAAGAATTATCAAAGTGTAATTGATATGTAAAATGGGGTATAATTCACTATTCTGAATTTAGAATAGGGGAAAAACTTGCCTTGCGCGTACTTAACCTGATTCAACTCACCGCCTTCTGTCCCTAGCTTACTCTGCCTTGCTAACACTGAACCAATCATGGAAAGATAGTTGTTTAGATAACTTACTATATATGTGTATCTTGAATTGATATCACGTAACCTTATCAGTCTACCCATGCGTTTCTATCTGACACGCATGTATACACATATATTGATATAGCACATAGGTTCACATAATCACATAAAGCACATAGCACATAAAGCACATAATCAATTTTAAGACTTATAATTATTTTTATTGGATTCGTTTCATTTTTCTGAGTCTAGGGGTCTTCGTTTCGCTCAAATCGGATTAACGGTTGAATTATTATGAATTAAACAAGATTTAATTAATTAATAATTAATTATAAATAATTTATTATAATTACATAATCCTTAATTATAGTTTTAAATAATTATTTAATAATTATTGTATGTTAAAATAATTAATCCCTAATTATTAGGATTAATTACAATTTTATTATCATTATTCATAACTTATTATTAATTATTCGATTATATCGATTATTTATAAATAAATAATCGATACAACTAACTGTTACTATCGCTCGAATAATAATTCTAACTTATCAAAATATTACTCGTATAGATACGAGTTACTCGTATTATTCAACTAATTAACGAATTATTAATCATATTATTCAGATATTTTTAATCCTTATTTATTAATTGATTACCTAATTATTAATTAATAAATAAATAAATAAATCGTTAAACAAACAATTAAATAATTAAATAAATAATAATTTTTGAATTTCTAAATTAAGAAAATAATTTTGAAATTATTAACAATATTTTTTTTTCAGAATTTAAATCTAATTTTTATTAGATTTTTTTTTTAGAATTGTTAAATTTGATTTCTGATTTATAAATATAAAATAATTAATTAACAATTACAGAAACAACTTTGCACACAGGAAACAGGGACTTTTCGGATCGAACGGCGGGGAAAGGTAGGAACAGATCGCCGGCGACGCGAAGAAGATGACCGGCGCGGAAGAACTCACCGGAGAAGCCCAGAATCCGGCGAACTTCCGACGTCCGGCGTCGGTCGATTCCCGGCCAATCATACACCAATCGACTCCGTTTTTGTTCCTAAATCCATCTAAATGTTACCAGGAACTCACCCGTCACCATAGCAGCTCACCATCACCCCACAATCAGCAAAAACGTCCAAAAATTCCGATGAACTCGAAATATTCCGGCAAGAAACCCAAACCCCTCAAAACACAACCAAACAACTTGATTTTTATGCCAAATTAAAGTACTGAGTATCTATAATCAATTCCCATCAACAAAAACAATAGATAACATCTCGAAATCTGAAAAAAAATGAAATCAAAAGCACTAAAAACCCAAGAACTCGGCCCATCACTCCAAGGGTTATAAAATCAAAATAAAAATACCTGATTACTCCTAGAACTACAACAAAACTAACTACATAATCCAAACAATCAAATGATTCTTCAAAATCAAAAACCGAAATTCATGCCAAGAACATAAAAATCGATTTTGAGATTAAACAAACCTCAGTTGTTGATATTAGTATCAATAGATTCGTCTCTTCACAAGGATTGTATTGGTTACTCGAGCGTTTTCAGTGGATGAGTAAATCTCCCAAAATCACAGTTTGATCTTCTCCCTTCTTCAAGAACACAAACTTCACCCACACTTTCTAATTTTTATTTTCTGATTTTTAACAATTAATTAATGAATAATTAATAATAAAACAGGTATTTATACTAATGAAAATAATACCCCTAAATAAAATTAAGGGTCTAATTATACATCTAATAAAAATATTTGGCCCTAATTTTTATAATTTTTGGGTATTAATTATGAATTTTTAAATATCCATTAAATATAAAATAAATGCTAAAAATTCCCAAAAATTATGAATATTACAAAAATGCAAAGAAAAATAATGTATGATAATTTCATGATCATATAAAATAAAAATGTGATTTTTTTGGGGTTTTTGGTACCCGAAGGGGTCCGGAAAAGTCGTTTTTCGTGAAAAAGGTAAATTTGTAAAATGTTTAGGGGTTCAGAATAGCGATATAGGATAGGGCATTTTTGGCAAAATAGGGCCAATGATTTTGTTTGAAATACGGGCTTTTAAAACATAGTTTTGAGCTATACAGGTTTTGATATAATATATATATAACTGATGATAAAATGCTCAATAAATATCCAAAACACGTTTGGATCAAAACAGCCAACACATAGCACATAGCAGTTAGGGTTTAACGACTTAACACATTTAACCGCATAATAATACACATAATTTATCATTATTATAATATAATACAAGCATAATTCCTTGTTCGTTACATTCTCCCCCCCTTTAACAAGATTCTGTCCTCAGAATCACATTATGCAAATAACTGAGGATACCTTTCTAACATTTCACTCTCAAGCTCCCAGGTTGATTCTTCAACCACTGGGTTTCTCCATAAAACTCTCACTAATGACACAGACTTATTTCTTAATATCCTCTCTTGCCTATCTAGAATTCTTATTGGCTGCTCTACATATGACAAATCTGCCTGAAGTTCTACTGGTTCATATTCTATTACATGCCTTGTATCAGGATTATACTTTTTAAGCATAGATACATGAAATACGTTGTGAATGTGCTGCATATGGGGTGGTAGAGCTAACTCGTACGCAACCTTCCCAATTTTCTTCAAAATCTCAAATGGTCCAACGTATCGTGGCTTCAATTTCCCTTTATTGCCAAATCTGGTCAATCCTTTCCATGGCGATATTTTGAGCAATACGCGTTCTCCTTCCTGATAGTCCACATCCTTCCTTGCTTGGTCTGCATATCTGCTTTGCCTGTTTTGTGCTGTCTCGATTCGTTTTCGAATGAGTTTAATCTTTTCTTTTGTCTGCTGAATTAATTCTGGACCCAAAATCTTGCGTTCTCCAACTTCATCCCAATGCACTGGTGATCTGCATTTCCTTCCATATAATGCTTCATACGGTGGCATTCCAATACTGGCGTGATAGCTGTTATTATAAGAAAATTTCACTAGGGGTAAATGTTCATCCCAACTACCTTCAAAATCGATCGCACAAACTCGTAGCATGTCTTCAATCGTTTGAATTGTCCTTTCACTTTGACCGTCAGTTTGCGGATGATAGGCTGTACTCATATTCAACTTCGTTCCTAGACATTCTTTGAATTGTTTCCAAAATCTTGAATTAAAACGAGGATCTCGATCCGATACAATTGATACTGGTACTCCATGACGCATCACAATTTCTTTAAGATATAAATGCACTAGCTTGTCCAATGAAAATCTCTCATTAATTGGAAGAAAATGTGCTGATTTCGTCAATCGATCAATAATAACCCAAATTGCATCGTGATTGGCTTTCGTTCTTGGAAGTCCCACTACGAAATCCATCGCTAGATGTTCCCATTTCCATTCTGGAATGTCTAATGGTTGCAATAACCCACTCGGACGTTGATGCTCTGCTTTAACTCGCTGGCATGTGTAGCATTTACTCACCCATTCTGCTATCTCCTTCTTCATATTCGGCCACCAAAAGTTTTCCTTCAAATCGCGAAACATTTTCGTGCTTCCTGGATGAATGGAATACTTCGAATTGTGCGCATCTCACATAATTTCTTCTTTTAATTCTACCACATTAGGGATCCAGATTCTTGACGTAAAACGTAAAATTCCTTCATTATCTTTCTGAGTTGTAATCTCTTCTCCTGTTAAGTTGTCGTCTTGACTCATCACTTTATCTTGACAATGGCGAATCTTTTCTAGCAACCCTGGTTGAAAAGTCATAGCGTAAATAGTTCCTGCAGATTCACGAGGAATACAAATCTCAATTTCCAATTTGTCGAATTCTTTAACCAATTCTTCACATGAAGTTAACTGATTCAATCTTTCTTTTCTGCTTAGTGCATCTGCTACACCATTTGCTTTTCCTGGATGATAACTGATTGTAACATCATAATCTTTAATTAATTCCAGCCATTGACGTTGTCGCATGTTCAGTTCCTTTTGTGTGAAGATATACTTCAGACTTTTATGATCCGTGTAGATTTCGCATTTTTCACCGTACAGATAATATCTCCAAAGCTTCAATGCAAATACAATTGCTGCCAATTCCAGATCATGCGTAGGATATTTCTGCTCATGAGGTTTAAGTTGTCTCGACGCATATGCAATGACGTTACCATGTTGCATCAACACACATCCTAAACCACGATATGAAGTGTCACTGTAAATAACAAAATTTCCTTGCTCGTCTGGCAGTACCAATACTGGTGCAGTCACCAACCGATTCTTCAACTCTTGAGAACTTTCTTCACATTTACTATTCCATTCAAACTTTTCACTTTGTCGAGTTAACTTGGTCAACGGTGTTGCTATCTTCGCAAAATCTTTGACAAATCTTCGAAAATATCCTGCCAAACCTAAGAAACTTCGAACCTCTGTCGGCGTCTTTGGTCTTTCCCAATTCAACACAGCTTCAATCTTTGCTGGATCAACTTGAATGCCTTCTCTGCTGATGATATGCCCTAGAAACTGCACTTCTTTCAACCAAAATTCACATTTTGAAAATTTTGCATAAAGCTGCTCCTTTCGTAATATCTCCAATGTCGTTCTTAAATGCGCTGCATGCTCTTCTTCCGTCTTTGAGTAGATCAAGATGTCATCAATAAATACAATGATAAACTTATCCAAATACTTCTTGAATATTCGATTCATCAAATCCATAAACGCTGCAAGTGCATTCGTTAATCCAAAAGCCATCACAAGAAATTCATAGTGTCCGTACCTCGTTCTAAATGCTGTCTTTGGAATATCTTCGGCCTTGATCTTTAACTGATGATAGCCTGATCGTAAGTCGATTTTCGAAAACCATGTTGCTCCTTTTAATTGATCAAATAAATCATCGATGCGAGGTAAAGGATATTTATTCTTGATAGTTAACTTGTTCAGCTCACGAGAATCAATACACAGTCGCATACTGCCATCCTTCTTTTTCACGAACAATACTGGTGCGCCCCATGGGGATACACTTGGCCTTATAATTCCTTTGTCAAGAAGTTCTTGCAACTGCTTTGCTAGTTCCCTCATTTCAACGGGTGCCATTCGATATGGAGCTTTCGAAATTGGTTCGGTCCCTGGCGTCAAGTCAATAGTGAACTCGATTTATCGATCTGGTGGAAGTCCTGGTAATTCGTCTGGAAAAACATCAAGAAATTCACAAACTACAGGAATATCTTCAATCTTCGGATTTCCCTTATCAACATCCCGTACATAGGCTAAATAAGCTTGACATCCTTGGCGTAGCAATCTTCTCATCTGCATTATTGATAGGAATTTCTGCTTTTGCTTCTCACCTTTAAATATTACCGTTTTATTTTCTTCAGTTTGCAATTTCACTCTCTTATTCACACAGTCAATTTGAGCATTATTACTAGATAGCCAATCCATTCCTAGAATAACATCAAACTCCCCTAACCTAAAAGGTATCAAATCAACTGAAAAATGACATCTTCCTATCTCAATATCACAACTCGGGCATACTCGATCTACTGCAACCTGATCATTATTCGCTAATTTTATGACTAACACTTCATCTAACCACTGTACCTCACAATTTATTTTAGAGATAAAAGCTTCAGAAATAAAAGATCTAGTAGCTCCTGAATCAATCAATACCAAAGCATTTACGGAATTTACAGGGAGTGTACCTGCAACCACATTCGGACTCTGTACCGCTTCCTTCATTGACATATTGAAAGTCCTTGCTTTGGGCTGATGTTGCTGTGGTAGTGGAGGTGGAGGTAATGCTAAAACTCTTGGAATACTAGCGGCCATTGCAATTCCTCTGCAGTCTCTGGCGATATGTCCTTTTCTCCCACATTGAAAACAAGTAACTTCTGCTTTTCCCATCGGACATTCTCCAGAATAGTGTCCCCTTTGCTTGCACTTGAAACACGTGACATTTGGCTTGTTGCAAATTCCCGTATTCTTTCTACCACATGTTCTGCAATCAGGTACAGGCGGTTGAATAAGCCTTTGCTGAGTTGGGGCAGGTAGTTGATTACCCATCCTCTGGTTGTTTTGTTCTGGCCTCCTAAAGTTTACTTTTCCTCGAGCTTGAAATCCCGGCTTTTTGTTGAAACGATTCTGAAAATTCCCTGGTCCTTTCTCTTTCTGAGCTGCTTCGCTTTCTCCTTCAATAATCATAGCCTTCTAAACAACAGCCGTATAAGTTGTCAATTCAAACACAGCTACCCTGCTACGAATCCATGGTTTTAGTCCTTGCTGAAATCTCTTGGCCCGCTTCTCGTCCGTATCCACCTGCTCTGGAACAAACCTTGCCAATTCAGTAAACTTGGTCTCATAATCCGCAACCGATAAGTTGTCTTGTTTCAGCTCCAGGAACTTGATCTCCATCTGGTTTTTCATAAAACGAGGAAAATATTTCTCCAAGAAAAGATCAGTGAATCTATCCCAGGTCACCACACCTTCTTCTTCCAAAGCTTTCTTCAATTCCCACCAGTAATTAGCTTCGCCTTTCAGGAAATAGCTAGCAAAATTCGTCTTCTGCTCTTCCTCAACCTTTACCAACGAAAAAGCCTTTTCCATCTCTTTCATCCAAGCTCTCGCTTTTGTAGGATCCGTGGAACCCATAAATTCTGGTGGCTTCACCGACTGAAATTGCTTGAAAGTGGTCGTAGGCGCTGCTGGTGCTTGATGTCCTGGATGAGCGGCTTGCTGTAACATCTGTTGCTGGAACTGCTGCTGTTGCTGCTGCATTTGTTGTTGCATCATCAACATTTGCTGTTGCATGAGATTAAATATCTGATCCATCTGTTTATTATTGTTTTGGCCCTCGGTGTTCCCATTCGATGAATCGGGTTGTGCTTTTCTTTTAGGTGCCATCTTTCTGGTAAATAAACAATGGTCTTCTTTAATAACAGTATATTAAACATATATTAAAACAGTCGATTTGAGAAAATAAAACAGCTTATTAAATAACTGAATAGATAGAACAGTATGATGTGTTTCTGTTTTTTTTTTTAAACATAAGGGTACAACATGATCGTAAATAAAACTACATTTGTAAATATGTAATGGTACTGAAATAAATATAAATGCTTAAATAACTGGAAATAAAATAAAGAAACGTGCAAAAGATCATCTCGTATATATATATAGGTAGAACACCAGCTACAGGTGTCAGTGCTTGATACAAAAACCTATGATATAACAGTCATACTGCTACTACTACTATCGGTCAAAGTCAGTAACTACACTCATACAAACTAGTCATACAATACTATGCTGCCTCTATCTACAAAATATACATAATACAACACTCATTGATCTGCTGGTCTCAAAATCCTGGTGGTACGTGGCTCAACTCCTCCTGCAATACCTCTAGCACTACCTCGGTAAGTCCCAATGCTCTGCGATATGCTGTCTCCGCACTAAGATCCTGCTGTCTCAAATCAGTAAACTGCTGCGAACTAACCCGGTGAATATGATGTAGCCTCTCTCTCAGTATATAATCCGGTCGTAATGCTCTGACAGGACCATCCGTCTGTGTCTCATACAACCTAAGGATCTCCCTACACTGGTTCTGCCATCTAATCCTCTCCTCCCTCTCTGCCTGAAAGCGCTGGTAAGTCACGGTATGATGCTCCCGAAGATCAGTGATGGAACCTCGGGAAGGTAATGGTCCATCCACCACGATATCATCCATAAACTCTGGCTGAGGAAACTGATAAACTCCTGGAACAGGTGCATAAATAGCTAATGGGGCAGGAAATAAGACAGGCTGCTCCATCGGCGCATACACTAGCGGCTCTGCCTCTGGCTCCATATGTGGCAGCTCTGGAATCTCGACTGGTGGCATAGGAATCTGAGGCTCTAAATCCTCCCACTGCGGAAGATCAACCATATCAGGAATATCAAACATCAGAAACTCTAATGGTGGAATATCTGGTATCTCTGGCTCAAAGTATGGAAAATAATCTGCAAAACCTGGTACCTCTGGGGGAAGTGGTATCTCTGGTGCTGGCTCAGGTGGCAATGGAGGTAAGATCTGCTCTGACACTGGGGCTACTACCGGTGATCCACTAGATCTGTCTCGGTCCTCTCCGTAGATGATGATAAAGAAGCCATCTAATATACATAAAAATAATAACACAAAAACAATCAAATCACAATCCTAAACTCATAACTTCTAATCACATAGACAAACAATCCTAACACTCTTACTCTCATCCTATCTCATTTTCCTATCTTATCTTAGCCCTAACGTTCTTGTTTTCAAAGGTCAAACCTAAGCTCTGATGCCAACTATAACACCCTCCAAATCCGGGGTATAGATTTGGGGCATTATTAACAACAATTACCGACTAAACCTGCACAAGCGGAATATAATTATAATAATTACCCCGAACTATCACTACTCAGGATCTTTTAAGGTCTGAGTTTGAAAACAAGAATCACGCACTACACTTTATTACAAACCCAACTAAATAAAACCTGTCTCAAGAGTTATCTTTGATACAAAACTTTATTCTACCTACAGTTTCACTACACAACTTTTATTCAAACTACACAAGACTTTTATTCAACCCAACATTACTACTTATCCTGCTATACCTGATCTGGCAATTCAAAGCTCTCTTCGGAAATAGGAAGGAACACTCTTGGTATAAGAGGGTCCCGCTGCTTGACTCGCTTCTTGACTATGCGGGTCCTGATGGGTTTCATTCTCTACCTTAACTGTAAAACAATAGGAGTAACAATAAAAAGAAATGAGCCAAAATTGCTCAACAAGCCTGCAAAAATATATATATATAGTATAGAAAAAGAGAAATGAGAGAAACAATAAGCTGCTGGTTGTAACAACCATCTGTATCTGTATCGAATAGTAATTTTCCAATGATGGCGAGTGCCAAATGAACAAGACTGGAAACAAGAACCAACATATGCACTATAACCCGCTGATCAGTCAGGATACAGTGCGAATCTATACCCAACTGTATAGATCCAACCAACATAAGGAGTACTCAGGCAACTATGGCCTATTAATTAAAGGTTTGAGTAAAACCCAGCCTGTATCGTAACCATCCAGTCCGAAGTTTAGCATCCGGAACAATCAGAATGCTTTTGATGTATCCCAACATCAGGATATATCATAATATATGTAACAAGGGTAAAAATATTGGAATATGAATAGAGGATTCAATAAATTGGGAGAAATCAAGAATCGAAATGAAATAGAAACAAGAATCAATAGATATGTATCAGTGCATATGAACAAGAATTATCAAAGTGTAATTGATATGTAAAATGGGGTATAATTCACTATTCTGAATTTAGAATAGGGGAAAAACTTGCCTTGCGCGTACTTAACCTGATTCAACTCACCGCCTTCTGTCCCTAACTTACTCTGCCTTGCTAACACTGAACCAATCATGAAAAGATAATTGTTTAGATAACTTACTATATACGTGTATCTTGAATTGATATCACGTAACCTTATCAGTCTACCCATGCATTTCTATCTGACTCGCATGTATACACATATATTGATATAGCACATAGGTTCACATAATCACATAAAGCACATAGCACATAAAGCACATAATCAATTTTTAGACTTATAATTATTTTTATTGGATTCGTTTCATTTTTCTGAGTCTAGGGGTCTTCGTTTCGCTCAAATCGGATTAACGGCTGAATTATTATGAATTAAACAAGATTTAATTAATTAATAATTAATTATAAATAATTTATTATAATTACATAATCCTTAATTATAGTTTTAAATAATTATTTAATAATTATTGTATGTTAAAATAATTAATCCCTAATTACTAGGATTAATTACAATTTTATTATCATTATTCATAACTTATTATTAATTATTCGATTATATCGATTATTTACAAATAAATAATCGATACAACTAACTGTTACTATCGCTCGAATAATAATTCTAACTTATCAAAATATTACTCGTATAGATACGAGTTACTCGTATTATTCAACTAATTAACGAATTATTAATCATATTATTCAGATATTTTTAATCCTTATTTATTAATTGATTACCTAATTATTAATTAATAAATAAATAAATAAATCGTTAAATAAACAATTAAATAATTAAATAAATAATAATTTTCGAATTTCTAAATTAAGAAAATAATTTTGAAATTATTAACAATATTTTTTTTTCAGAATTTAAATCTAATTTTTATTAGATTTTTTTTTAGAATTGTTAAAATTGATTTCTGATTTATAAATATAAAATAATTAATTAACAATTACAGAAACAACTTTGCACACAGGAAACATGGACTTTTCGGATCGAACGGCGGGGAAAGGTAGGAACAGATCGCCGGCGACGCGAAGAAGATGACCGGCGCGGAAGAACTCACCGGAGAAGCCCAGAATCCGGCGAACTTCCGACGTCCGGCGTCGGTCGATTCCCGGCCAATCATACACCAATCGACTCCGTTTTTGTTCCTAAATCCATCTAAATGTTACCAGGAACTCACCCGTCACCATAGCAGCTCACCATCACCCCACAATCAGCAAAAACGTCCAAAAATTCCGATGAACTCGAAATTTTCCGGCAAGAAACCCAAACCCCTCAAAACACAACCAAACAACTTGATTTTTATGCCAAATTAAAGTACTGAGTATCTATAATCAATTCCCATCAACAAAAACAATAGATAACATCTCGAAATCTGAAAAAAAATGAAATCAAAAGCACTAAAACCCAAGAACTCGGCCCATCACTCCAAGGGTTATAAAATCAAAATAAAAATACCTGATTACTCCTAGAACTACAACAAAACTAACTACATAATCCAAACAATCAAATGATTCTTCAAAATCAAAAACCGAAATTCATGCCAAGAACATAAAAATCGATTTTGAGATTAAACAAACCTCAGTTGTTGATATTAGTATCAATAGATTCGTCTCTTCACAAGGATTGTATTGGTTACTCGAGCGTTTTCAGTGGATTAGTAAATCTCCCAAAATCACAGTTTGATCTTCTCCCTTCTTCAAGAACACAAACTTCACCCACACTTTCTAATTTTTATTTTCTGATTTTTAACAATTAATTAATGAATAATTAATAATAAAACAGGTATTTATACTA
Organism: Apium graveolens; assembly: GCF_009905375.1. Lineage (NCBI taxonomy): Eukaryota > Viridiplantae > Streptophyta > Magnoliopsida > Apiales > Apiaceae > Apium > Apium graveolens. The sequence goes on from NC_133649.1 coordinate 73,919,328, forward strand.
ATGAAAATAATACCCCTAAATAAAATTAAGGGTCTAATTATACATCTAATAAAAATATTTGGCCCTAATTTTTATAATTTTTGGGTATTAATTATGAATTTTTAAATATCCATTAAATATAAAATAAATGCTAAAAATTCCCAAAAATTGTGAATATTACAAAAATGCAAAGAAAAATAATGTATGATAATTTCATGATCATATAAAATAAAAATGTGATTATTTTGGGGTTTTTGGTACCCGAAAGAGTCCGGAAAAGTCATTTTTCGTGAAAAAGGTAAATTTGTAAAACGTTTAGGGGTTCATAATAGCGATATGGGATAGGGCATTTTTGGCAAAATAGGGCCAATGATTTTGTTTGAAATATGGGCTTTTAAAACATAGTTTTGAGCTGTACAGGTTTTGATATAATATATATATAACTGATGATAAAATGCTCAATAAATATCCAAAACACGTTTGGATCAAAACAGCCAACACATAGCACATAGCAGTTAGGGTTTAACGACTTAACACATTTAACCGCATAATAATACACATAATTTATCATTATTAAAATATAATACAAGCGTAATTCCTTGGTCGTTACAAGAGGTACCAGACTTTGTTGATTATTTCCCTTATTTCTAGCCGAAGATACTTGACTTTCCACCTTTGGAGTTTCCGATGTTTGATGTTCCCGATATGATTGACATTCCATAGTGGGAGGACTTAGAGCCACAGGTTCATGTGCCCCGGGTTGAGATTCCAGAGATTCCACAGATGGAGCCTGAGTTAGAGCCACCTGTATATGCACCCATGGAGCAGCCTATTTTGTTTCCTGCACCGCTAGCTGTTTATGCCCCTGTGCCCGGAGTGTATCTGTTCCCACAGTTAGAGTTTATGGATGAGGTAGTGGTGGATGAGCCATTACCATTGCCTTCTCGAGGTTCCAGCACAGATCTTCATGAGCATCACACAGTTACATATCAGCGGTACCAGTCAGAGAGAGAGGAGAGGGTCAGATGGCAGGATCAGTGTAGAGAGATCCTTGGGTTGTTTGAGACACAGGAGGACGGTCCAGTTCGAGCACTTCACCCAGACTACATCTTGAGAGAGAGACTACGCCAGATCCACAAAGTTGGTTCTCAGGAGCTACTAGATCTTTTATTTCTGAAGATTTTATCTCTAAGACAGATTGTGTGGTTCAGTGGTTAGATGAAGTGCTAGTCATAAAATTAGCAAATGATGATCAGGTTATGGTAGATCGAGTATGTCCAGATTGTGATATTGAGATAGGGAGATGTCATTTCTCAGTTGACTTGATACCTTTCAGGTTAGGAGAATTTGATGTTATTTTAGGAATGGATTGGCTAGCTAGTAATAATGCTCAGATTGATTGCGTAAATAAGAAAGTGAAATTGCAAACTGAAGAAAATACAACGGTAATATTTAAAGGAGAAAAGCAAAAGTAGAGATTCTTAACAATAATGCAGAAAAAATAATTGTTACGTCAAGGATGTCAAGCCTATTTAGCCTACGTGTTGGATACTGACAAAGAAAGCCCGAAGATTGAAGATATCCCTGTAGTTTGTGAGTTTTCCGACGTCTTTCCAGATGAACTTCCAAGATTACCACCGGATCGAGAAATCGAGTTCACTATTGATTTGGCGCCAGGGACTGAACCAATTTTGAAAGCTCCATATCGAATGGCACCTGTTGAAATAAAGGAATTAGCAAAGCAGTTGCAAGAACTTCTCGACAAAGGAATTATAAGGCCAAGTGTATCCCCATGGGGCACACCAGTATTGTTCGTGAAAAAGAAGGACGGTAGCATGCGACTATGTATTGATTATCATGAGCTGAATAAGTTAACTATCAAGAATAAATATCATTTGCCTCGCATCGATAACTTATTTGATCAACTGAAAGGAGCGGCATGGTTTTCGAAAATCGACTTACGATCAGGTTATCATCAGTTAAAGATCAAGGCAGAAGATATTCCAAAGACTGTGTTCAGAACGAGGTATGGACATTATGAATTTCTCGTGATGGGTTTTGGACTGACGAATGCACCTCCAGCATTTATGGATTTGATGAATCGAGTATTCAAGAAGTACCTGGATAAGTTTATCATTGTATTTATTGATGACATCTTGATTTATTTGAAGACGGAAGAAGAACATGCAGCACACATAAGAACGATATTGGAGACGTTACGAAAGGAGCAGCTCTATGCGAAATTTTAAAAATGTGAATTTTGGTTGAAGGAAGTGCAATTTTTAGGACACATCATCAGTATTGAAGGAATTCAAGTGGACCCAGCAAAGATTGAAGCTATTCTAAATTGGGAAAGACCAAAGACGCCCACGGAAGTCAGAAGTTTCTTGGGATTAGCCAATTATTACCGAAGATTCGTTAAAGATTTTGCAAAGATAGCCACACCATTGACAAAGTTGACACGAAAGAATGAAAAGTTCGAATGGAACGAGAAATATGAAACAAGTTTCCAAGAGTGGAAGAATCGATTAGTAACCGCACCTGTACTTATTTTACCTTACCATCAAGGAGACTTTGTCATATACAGCGACGCTTCGTATCGAGGACTTGGATGTGTTCTGATGCAGCATGGCAATGTGATCACATATACTTCCAGACAGCTAAAGCCGCATGAACAGAAATATCCGACGCACGATCTCGAACTAGCAGCAATTATGTTCGCACTGAAGCTTTGGAAACATTATCTATACGGTGAAAGATGTGAGATTTTTACGGATCATAAAAGTTTGAAGTATATTTTCACACAGAATGAACTCAACATGCGACAGCTACGTTGGCTAGAGTTAATCAAGGATTACGATATTTCAATCAATTATCATCCAAGAAAGGCCAATATAGTAGCATATGCGTTAAGTCGAAAGGAACGATTGAATCTATTAACATCTTCAGAAGACTTAATCAAGGAATTTGATAAACTGGAGATTGAAGTTCGTGTTCCAGAAGGCTCAACTAAAATTGTAATAACCCCAAAATTTTCAACTTTTTGTAACCCTTGTGAATAGCGTTTTAGCTGAATGAGAAAACTTTTCACGCCACACTATGTAGGGGTTCTGTTATGGATATTCTGGGATATTATTAGTACTCTATGTAGTATATAAGTGTATGTAAAGATCGTCAGAATCCAATTCCGAACACTTTGGTTTTTCCCGGAAATCCACAAGATACGGAGAGAATTGAGTATAAGGTAACAGGATAAAAAGGATTTAAATTAAAGGATTACAATAGAGGATCATAAAAAGGTTAAGGGAACCTAAGTAATAAGATCCCGGGTATGATCCTTCAAACGATAAACGAGAACGAAAGTTAAGCGAACCGTATAACAGATCAGCGGTCATTAGGCAAACGATTAGGAAGTTAATCAAAGGGATTAGTGGGAATGATGTCATCCAACCAATAGAAAGAGGACAAGGAAGGGAGGATGACATCATGAGGATGACATAAGCATGACATGGGAAGGAAGGAGGTGTGGTAGCTTTGTAACCACACAATTTCAAGGGCAAGAAGGTAATTGACTAAATCAAATACAAAACAAGTCAACCAAGCCAAGTAAAATCATTTTCATCAAAAATCAAAAAGCAACCAAGGCATTAGTTCTTCATTGCTCTCGGCTTTCTCACTTTTTAAAGGCAAGATTTTTCAAAATCCAAGATCCAAGCTTCCTAAATTGGTAAGATAATTCCCTAATCATCTTCATGCTTAGTTAGGACTATATCATGAGTTTAAGCCATTAATTCCTTCTCAATCTTCTTCATTTAATCAAAGAAGAAGACAATGAATAGTGTTTTCAAGTTTTTAACTTGAACTTTTTCTTGTTTTTCTTGAAGATCCAAGCATTCTTAAGACTTCTCAAAGCTTCTTAAGGCTTCCTAGCTCCTCCCACCACTTCAAGGAAGGTATACCCTCTCCAAACCCTAGATTCCTATATATTATAAGATGATTTTGATTAGTGGGTTGATATTGTAGCTTGTTGTTATGATTTAGAGTTTGGGATTTGGAATGGTAGTGAAATGGAATGGTAATTGTTGTGGTTTTGATTTAAAAGAACTTAAGTATGATTAAAGTTAAGTTTAGGCATAAGTATGAATGATTAAATTGAATTGGTTGGGATTGTTATGATGTGATAAGGATGGGTGTTGGTTGTATGTTGGATTTGAGGTTGGTTTGTGGTTGGTTTTGAATGGTTTAAAATTTGGAAATCGCGTAAACATAGCCGTCGTAACGTCCGATTTTCTTTGGACTGTTTTTGTGCATAGCATTAGGACCCGAGAACCCCCTGCTAGAATATGACCACTGCCATGTTTAGATAGCTCATGTTACGAGCTTCGTTTTGATATGTAGTTCGTTCGATTCCGATGCACGGTTTAGGAGAAACGACCGTTTCAAGTAACGGTATTTCGCGAACGAAACTTTTTCCCTCGCCTTACTTTGAAACATAGGTTAAAGACCAAAAAGGGTTAATTAATGTATGAAACATTTATGGTAAGTGTGTTAGGCAGTTGGTAAGACACTCGCGAAGGAATCGCTTTAAAACTCGTAAAGGTTAAATTATTAAAAATGGTGGAGCCGAGGGTACCCGAGTGACTTAAGCAAATCAGTGAGCGCATATCAAGCGTTAGAGTCTAAGTTAGTTAAAGTATAGATTTACAAGTGATTTTGGTTTAATTCCAACTTACTTGTTGTTTATAGGTTACTAGACTCGTCCCGAGCCTTTTATCACCCCAAGTCGCTCAGGCAAGTATTCTATCCGTTATACTGTTGTTGTGATGTATACTTTTGTATATGCATGATCTTGCGATAAATGCATATTGGTTATTTAGCAAAATTCTTGCGATATATTGTAGCATGTGATATGGTATATATGCATGCCTATTTCATATTCTTGAAATATATATCTGTTGGTTCAGTTGATAATACCTATGCTAGAGAATATCGGTAACTTGCATATACCCTTAGTATAGGGACCCAAAGGTGAAAATATTTTCTAAAACCGGGAGTCGAGGATCCCGAGTAGATTTTGTAGATATATGGATATGGATATATATATATATATATATTTATATATATATATATGGTCATAGTTTTCAAAACTACTAATCGAATAAGGTTTATTCGATAACTTTAACTTTATTTTATTATTGAATATTATTTTGAATATTATTCGAAGGCGTATGACTCCTTTATATTAAATGAATATTATTTTGAATATTCATTCGGGGACTTATGACTCCTTTTATTTTATTAATGAATATTATTTTGAATATTCATTCGGGGACTTATGACTCCTTTTATTTATTTATCTGAATATTATTTGAATATTCATTCGAGGGCTTATGACTCTTTTATATTATTTATTGAATATTATTTGAATATTCATTCGAGGGCTTATGACTCAGTTTATATTATTTAATGAATATTTTTGAATATTCATTTGAGGATCTATGACTCCGATTATTGGCTGAGATTTATTCTTTATTTTATTAAAGAATAAGGTGTCAATAATCAAACTTATTTTCGATTATTCAAATAAAGATAATACTTTCATATAAGTATATCTTGGTTATTTAATACTCGTTTCAAGTATAAGTTTTAATACTTCTACTTCAATTATTTTTATAAAGATTATTCTTTATGGGAATATTATTTAAATAATAATATTCAGTCATTTTCTAAATATTCTGGGGACTGATTTACTTCATTAAATCAGCTTTACTCCAAACACTCTATGAAGTGTTTTCGAGTCTTCAAAATGATTTTTAAAGTTAGAGCGGATCCCAAAACTCATTTTTATATTTAAGATCTTCCTTTTTTAAGGGGATTTAAATACTCGCTCAAAACCTGGGGAATCCGGCTCTGTGGTGTATTTTATATTCGCAACGAGGTTGCAGTTTTGGTAAATGAATTGATTACTTGCCCAATGTTCGGGAAGTAAGCCCATCTAATTGAGTCGGCATAAGCGACAGGCCGGGGTACGGTCTATTATTGTGTAAGTGGCTGGGTGGCAGTCCATCAACGCGTAAGAGGCCGGGTGGCGGTCCAGCACAAGGTCCTTATGAGGCCAGGGTGATGACCGGTGGGGGATTCATCCATCTACTAGTAGAAAAGGTTACTTATTGGTATCTTTGCCTGATCAGCAAGATATCTGGTTTATGTCAAAATTCTTTTCCTTTCCAAAATTTATTGGATGTTTCAAACTCTGTTCATACTTTACATAACAGAGGTTCCAGGAAATGTTTAAAGAAATATATATGTGGATATATATATATATATCGGGGCTAAATAAAGTATCTCATAACTTTTTCATTCAATAATATTTCAAAGATTGAATCTATTCAAGTCTTAACTTGTGGTCTCATCTATGGGATGTTTTTCTTAAAACTTATAATACTTTGAACGGTGGTAGTTCAAGTAGCTTTATAAATGATATAAGTGTGGTGAAGTATTGGTAACTTCATTCCTTGTTTTTACTTATATCTAGTAAGTAATTATCTTACACATGATAGAGATTCTATTAAGTATCCATTTAGATACTTATATTATTGTTATCACCATGTATTATCTTGCGAGCTGTAAGGCTCACTCTTGCTTTATTTCTTCATCACACAACAACAGTTAGGAGAGATGGCCAGACTCCAGCAGACCCAGCGCAAGCGCGTGGGAAGCGTCCCGCGTCTTCCCGATGATGTTGTAGCTGCTATAGCTGCAGAGGTAGATCCATTGTAGTTCCGACCATCTACTTTTGAGAATCAAATTATGTATAATTATAACTTGTGGAAGATAATGGCAATTAACTGTAAATTTATCAAGTAATCATTTTGGGTTGTAATAACTATTAAATGGTGGATTCAAAGACTTGTACTTATTTCAATTTCATCTCTGAGACTATAACGGGTTGTGGTGTGTGTTAGTATGGGGTCACAGCATGAGGTTATTTATTATTAATTAAGTGAAGTGATATTGTGGAAAGAAAGACCGTGACAACCCGGATCCCCGACCCCGGATCTGGGGGTGTTACAGAAATGGTATCAGAGCTAAGCGTTATAAACCTCAGAGATGATGCGTCGATATAATAACAAACTCACAAAGATAATAAGAACTCTTGCCAAGTTCATGGTCGGACTACTTAAAGTAGTGCTGACAGTTAAAACCCTTACGGGAACCCTTATAAGTATCATGATAGTAACTTAGCTCGTTTAATGTGTAGGCGCCTGAGATAGAGGACCCGGAGATGTTCGAGCGTGAGCATGATGAGGCATTGCTAGATGTTGAGGATCAGGAGGAGCCTGAGATGGAGGAGGATGAGGAGGACCCCTCAGAGGAGCCTGAGACGGAGGTCATTGCTGTTTCAGATGAGGAGGACCCCTCAGAGGAGTCAGAGACAGAGGTTATTGCTATTCCAGATGAGGAGGACCTGGATGAGGTCCCAGTAGCTGAGGAGCGTGTTGGACCTATGGTAGTGTATGCTGGTACCCCATTACCCACACTTCCGGTGGTCAGAGCCCCTACCCCTCCACCACTATCTTGGATTCCTGATGATGACAGCTCAGAGACCCATACTTCCGAGCCTAGGCAGACCGAGGAGGCACCCTCAGCGGCTCCGGATTCACCACCTCTTGACCCTGCCCACAGGCAGTCTTCGTTAGCTCATGGATATGTTCAGGATGTATTGAGGACCCGAGTGGCTGTTGCCGAGGGCCGACTAGATGAGGCCAGGAGGGAGTTGGATGCAGAGAGGGCGGGTAGGCGTACCCGAGCTTATGAGACTAGGGATTCTATACCCCGATCCTTGAGGAGGGAGCTTACGGGGATAGAGCTCACATCCCGAGCAAGGCTCAGATCGCTCCAGGGGGACAGGCATGGTAGGATCTCCAGGCGGCAGGCCGACTATATCTTTCGTCATGCGATGGAAAGGGTTTGGGAGCTGACCCGCTCCGGTGTGTGATTCAGGATGGATGATGGAATAGTCTAGTTGTCTAGTTAGCCGAGGCCTTAGTAAGAGCCAATTTTCCGGGATAGTTGACTTGTATATAGCATCCCTTTTTCTGACTAGACAGATAGACTCTTGTGTATCACTTTTGGGACAGATGACTGTAGCACTGTTGTACTTTTGACCAGATCAAACTATGTATTTCTCGCATTATGTATATATTTGTTTCCTTTCGGTTCAGTTCCATAGTGACGGGATCACTGTTTTTATCATTATTATTACTGCACTTCGTATTAGAACTTTCTTAAAATAATAGAATTGCGATATACGTTCTCCCCATTATAAGAGCTGTGCAAGGCACAATGTTGTATATGATTGTGACCTAACGTTGAATTTTCCCAAAAAAAAAAAAAATTATTATCAGAATCATGCCGCCAAGAAAGATTGGAACTAGGGCGAACCCTGGATCTGAGGACCAGGGAAGCCATAACCAGGATGATAGGAACCAGGAGCACAGTGAAGAGGAAGATGAGGATTATGTGGAACAGGATGACTCCCTGTATGAAGAGGAAGAGGAAACATATGATGTTGAGGGATTTGAGATAGAGGCTGAAGAAGGAGAAACCGAGGTTGAGCAACCAGTACCAAACCCAGGCATGGATCCCATGGGCCAGTTCATGCAACTCCTAAGGCAGAATTTGGAACGTCAACCCAACCCACCCCCTCAAGGAAGTAGCAATGCTGTGGCAAACTCTTTCAGGGCTTTTAAGTCCCTTAAGCCCCCTGAGTTCCACGGATCAGCCGACCCAGTTGAGGCAAGGGCATGGTTAAAGGAAATGGAGAAATCTTTTGAGATTTTGAGTACCGAGGAGGCACAGAAGACTGTATTTGCTACCTACCTTCTGAAAGGAGAAGCTAACTACTGGTGGGAGGCCAAGAAAAACATGGAGACAGATGCTATTATAACCTGGGAGAGATTTAGTCAGTTGTTTCTGGGAAAGTATTTCCCGAGGTTTATGGAAAACCAGATGGAGCTCAAGTTCTTGGAGCTAAAGCAGAATAACTTGTCTGTAGCAGAGTACGAAGCGAAATTTACTGAGTTATCAAGGTTTGTGCCGGAGTTTGTGAGCATCGAGGAAAAGAAAGCTAGGAGGTTTCAGCAGGGACTGAAACCGTGGATTCAGAATAGGGTGGCAATCCTTGAGCTTACGGACTAAGCCACTCTGGTGCAAAAGGCAACGATTGTAGAAGTCGGAAGTGAACAGATGCAGAAGGAAAGAGAGAAGAAAGGAATAAAGAGGAAAAGTATGAGCATAGGTGGAGGTTCCGTAGGAAGGAGCTTCCCAACTAGATTTAATCGAGGAGCAGTGTCCCTACCAGGAAGGAACACTGGGTTTAAGCGTCCAATGAGTGTGAGTGTGAGCCAGGGCGGCCAGAAGTCAAGAATGTCCTATTCCAACCAGTCTCGACCCCCATTGCCAGCCTGTAACATATGTGGAAGGAATCACACTGGGGAGTGTAAAGGAAAGCCAGTAACCTGTTTTAAGTGCGGTCGGGAAGGCCACTACTCAAATAAGTGCCCATCATCAACCCCTGCCGTCATTCCAACCGCCACTTGTCATCAGTGCGGACGCCCAGGTCATTGGAAGAGGGAATGCCCAATGAACAAACCAGCAGCTTCGGGAGCAAGCAGGGCTGCTTCCAATAAGCCACCTACTGCGAGGACTTTCAACATGACAGTCCAGGATGCTATGAAAGATTCAGATGTGATAGCAGGTACCCTTTCTCTAAATTCAGTCAGTGCAAATGTTTTATTTGATTCGGGAGCAACTAAATCTTTTATATCAAAGGACCTTGCGCGTAAGTTAAAACTTAAGGCTGAACCCTTGATAGAACCCTTACAAGTAGAAATAGCCAATCATGAAATTATTCCTGTTAACCAGATTCACCCCGCCTGTGAGATAGGCATAGGGGAGCAATCTTTCAGTGTTGATCTGATTCCTTTTAAATTAGGGGAGTTCGATGTGATTTTGGGAATGGACTGGCTATCTAGCAACGATGCTCAGATAGACTGTAAAGGGAAGAAAGTTAAGTTAAATATCCCCGGGAAGAAAGAAGTTATATTTAGAGGAAAGAGGCAGACGCAGAAATTTTTGACTATGGCCCAGGCCAAAAGGATGCTACGAAAAGGAAGTGAGGCTTACCTAGCCTATGTGGTGGACACGCAGAAGGAGGTGCCCAACTTACAAGATATTCCAGTAGTCAACGAATTTGAAGATGTATTCCCCCAAGACCTTCCGGGATTACCACCCGATAGAGTGATTGAATTTGCTATTGAGTTGGCCCCAGGGACGGCGCCAGTTTCAAAAGCACCTTACCGGTTAGCCCCATTAGAAATGAAGGAATTAGCTATCCAATTGCAGGAACTCTTGGATAAGGGTATGATAAGACCCAGTGTGTCTCCGTGGGGAGCACCAGTTTTATTTGTTAAGAAGAAAGATGGGAGCATGAGGTTGTGCATAGACTATCGAGAGTTGAACAAGCTAACCATAAAGAACAGGTACCCATTACCTAGAATAGACGATCTGTTCGACCAGCTAAAGGATGCTGTTTATTTTTCCAAGATCGACCTGAGAACTGGATATCACCAACTAAAGATTAAACCCGAAGATATTTCCAAGACAGCGTTCCGTACCAGGTATGGGCATTATGAGTTCTTGGTAATGTCCTTTGGATTAACCAACGCCCCAGCGGCTTTCATGGATTTAATGAAAAGAGTATTTAAGAAGTACTTGGACAAGTGTGTGATAGTTTTTATCGATGATATTTTGATCTACTCAAGGACTGAGGCAGAACATGCAGAGCATTTGAGGATAGCTCTAGGAATACTCAGAGAGGAGCAGTTATATGCCAAATTCTCGAAGTGTGAATTCTGGCGGAATGAAGTACATTTTTTAGGACATGTGATCAATAAAGAAGGAGTATTGGTCGACCCCTCCAAGATAGAGGCGGTCTCAAATTGGGAAAGGCCAACCACACCCACAGAGGTAAGGAGTTTCATAGGATTGGCCGGCTACTATCATAGATTTGTTCAGGACTTTGCGAAGATCGCAGCCCCTTTGACACGACTTACTTGTAAGACAGAGAAGTTTGAATGGACGGAGAAATGCGAGAACAGTTTTCAGGAATTAAAGAAAAGGTTGATAACGGCTCCGGTATTGGCACTACCGGACGGAAAAGGAGATTTTGTGATATATAGTGACGCGTCGCACAAAGGATTAGGATGTGTGCTTATGCAGCACGGTAAAGTTATTGCGTATGCGTCGAGACAACTGAAGGAATACGAGGTTAGATATCCTACTCATGACCTTGAGCTCGCGGCAATAGTATTTGCTTTAAAAATTTGGAGGCACTACTTGTATGGAGAGAAGTGCGAGATTTTCACAGACCATAAGAGCCTCAAGTACATATTTACGCAGAAAGAGCTCAACGTGCGCCAGAGGAGATGGTTAGAACTAATCAAGGACTATGATTGTGAGATTCTCTATCATCCAGGGAAAGCCAATGTGGTGGCTGATGCCCTTAGTAGAAAGGAGAGACTCAGAATGATAACGACTTCGGAAGAGTTGATAAGGGATTTTGAGAGAATGGAAATAGAAGTAAAGGTAACCGGAACCGGAGCTGAAAAGCTTTTTGAGATCTCAATGCAGCCAGAGTTATTGGAAAAGATCAGATTGTGCCAGGAGAAAATAATGAATGAAGGCAGAGAGTCAATGACTGGAGAGGAGATCCATACTGAGAAAGATGATAAAGGGATAATGAGGTACTCCTACCGAATTTGGGTTCCGAATGTTCAAGAACTTAAAGATGAGATTTTGGATGAAAGCCATAGTTCAAGGTATTCCATTCACCCGGGAAGTACCAAGATGTATAGGGAATTGAAGGAATATTACTGGTGGCCCAACATGAAGAGGGATGTAGCAGAATGGGTAAACAAGTGTTTGACTTGCCAAAGAGTAAAGGCAGAGCACCAGAGACCCAGTGGACTTTTGCGACCCCTGGAGATTCCCGAATGGAAATGGGAACAGATAGCGATGGATTTTGTTGTAGGCTTGCCAAGGACGAAAGCCAATCACGACGCCATTTGGGTAATTATAGACCGACTAACAAAGTCAGCTCATTTCATTCCTATCAATGAGAGATACACAGTCGATAGACTGGTGGACATTTACCTTAAGGAAATAGTGACGCGACATGGAGTCCCAGCGTCCATTGTCTCAGACCGAGACCCTAGGTTCAACTCCAGATTTTGGAGGAGCTTTCAGGAATGTGGGGGGACCAAGTTAAATATGAGTACCGCATACCATCCCCAGACGGATGGACAGAGTGAAAGGACCATCCAGACACTAGAAGATATGTTGAGAGTCGGTGCAATAGACCTTAAAGGAAGTTGGGATGATCACTTGCCGTTGATCGAGTTTTCTTATAACAATAGCTTTCATGCTAGCATCGGAATGCCGCCTTATGAGGCCCTGTATGGAAGAAGGTGTCGATCTCCCTTATACTGGGATAAAGTAGGAGAGCGGAAGATGCTCGGACCCGAAGTGGTCCAAAGGACCAAAGATATAGTGGATCTTATCAGAGGGCGACTTGTGGCAGCCCAAGACAGACAGAAGAAATATGCAGACCTAGCCCGAAAGGACAAGGAATATGAAGTAGGGGACTTAGTACTGTTGAAAGTATCCCCTTGGAAGGGATTAATGAGGTTCGGAAAGAAAGGAAAACTAAGCCCAAGATACATTGGACCTTTTGAGATATTAAGATGAATTGGAAAGTTAGCTTACGAGCTAGCCCTACCCCCTAATTTGCAACAAGTTCATAATGTGTTCCATGTGTCAATGCTAAGGAGGTATCATCGGGATGCCAGACACATAGTGGAGTACGAGCAGGTGGATATGCAGCCAGATCTAACTTACGTGGAGAAGCCAGTAAGGATTATGGATAAGAAGGAGCAGGTGCTTCGGAATAAAGTGATCAAGCTAGTCAGAGTACTATGGCAGAATCACAACGTGGAAGAATCAACTTGGGAACTAGAGAGCACAATGCTAGAAAAGTACCCCCATTTGTTTTCTGTTTGATTCCGGGACGGAATCCTTTTAAGGAGGGGAGACTGTAATAACCCCAAAATTTTCAACTTTTTGTAACCCTTGTGAATAGTGTTTTAGCTGAATGAGAAAACTTTTCACGCCACACTATGTAGGGGTTCTGTTATGGATATTCTGGGATATTATTAGTACTCTATGTAGTATATAAGTGTATGTAAAGATCGTCAGAATCCAATTCCAAACACTTTGGTTTTTTCCGGAAATCCACAAGATACGGAGAGAATTGAGTATAAGGTAACAGGATAAAAAGGATTTAAATTAAAGGATTACAATAGAGGATCATAAAAAGAAATATAATGTATTGAGAAAGGTTAAGGGAACCTAAGTAATAAGATCCCGGGTATGATCCTTCAAACGATAAACGAGAACGAAAGTTAAGCGAACCGTATAACAGATCAGCGGTCATTAGGCAAACGATTAGGAAGTTAATCAAAGGGATTAGTGGGAATGATGTCATCCAACCAATAGAAAGAGGACAAGGAAGGGAGGATGACATCATGAGGATGACATAAGCATGACATGGGAAGGAAGGAGGTGTGGTAGCTTTGTAACCACACAATTTCAAGGGCAAGAAGGTAATTGACTAAATCAAATACAAAACAAGTCAACCAAGCCAAGTAAAATCATTTCTCATCAAAAATCAAAAAGCAACCAAGGCATTAGTTCTTCATTGCTCTCGGCTTTCTCACTTTTTAAAGGCAAGATTTTTCAAAATCCAAGATCCAAGCTTCCTAAATTGGTAAGATAATTCCCTAATCATCTTCATGCTTAGTTAGGACTATATCATGAGTTTAAGCCATTAATTCTTCTCAATCTTCTTCATTTAATCAAAGAAGAAGACAATGAATAGTGTTTTCAAGTTTTTAACTTGAACTTTTTCTTGTTTTTCTTGAAGATCCAAGCATTCTTAAGACTTCTCAAAGCTTCTTAAGGCTTCCTAGCTCCTACCCACCACTTCAAGGAAGGTATACCATCTCTAAACCCTAGATTCCTATATATTATAAGATGATTTTGATTAGTGGGTTGATATTGTAGCTTGTTGTTATGATTTAGAGTTTGGGATTTGGAATGGTAGTGAAATGGAATGGTAATTGTTGTGGTTTTGATTTTAAGGAACTTAAGTATGATTAAAGTTAAGTTTAGGCATAAGTATGAATGATTAAATTGAATTGGTTGGGGTTGTTATGATGTGATAAGGATGGGATGTTGGTTGTATGTTGGATTTGAGGTTGGTTTGTGGTTGGTTTTGTATGGTTTAAAATTTGGAAATCGCGTAAACATAGCCGTCGTAACGTCCGATTTTCTTTGGACTGTTTTTGTGCATAGCATTAGGACCCGAGAACCCCCTTCTAGATATGACCACTGCCATGTTTAGATAGCTCATGTTACGAGCTTCGTTTTGATATGTAGTTCGTTCGATTCTGATGCACGGTTTAGGAGAAACGACCGTTTCAAGTAACGGCGTTTCGCGAACGAAACGTTTTCCCTCGCCTTACTTTGAAATGTAGGTTAAAGACCAAAAAGGGTTAATTAATTTATGAAACATTTATGGTAAGTATGTTAGGCAGTTGGTAAGACATTCGCGAAGGAATCGCTTTAAAACTCGTAAAGGTTAAATTATTAAAAATGGTGGAGCCGCGGGTACCCGAGTGACTTAAGCAAATCAGTGAGCGCAAAACAAGCGTTAGAGTCTAAGTTAGTTAAAGTATAGATTTACAAGTGATTTTGGTTTAATTCCAACTTACTTGTTGTTTATAGGTTATCAGACTCGTCCCGAGCCTTTCTCACCCCCAAGTCGCTCAGGCAAGTATTCTATCCGTTATACTGTTGTTGTGATGTATACACTTGTATATGCATTATCTTGCGATAGATGCATGTTGGTTATTTAGCAAATTCTTGCGATATATTGTAGCATGTGATATGGTATATATGCATGCCTGTTTCATATTCTTGAAATATATCTGTTGGTTCAGTTGATAATACCTATGCTAGAGGATAGCGGTATCTTGCATATACCCTTAGTATAGGGACCCAAAGGTGAAAATATTTTCTAAAAACCGGGAGTCGAGGATCCCGAGTAGATTTTGTTTATATATGGATATGGATATATATATATATATATAATTTATATATATATATATGGTTATAGTTTTCCAAACTATAATCGAATAAGGTTTATTCGATAACTTTAACTTTATTTATTTAATGAATATTATTACGAATATTCATTCGAGGGCTTATGACTCCTTTATTTTATTAATGAATATTATTACGAATATTCATTCGAGGGCTTATGACTTCTTTATTTTATTAAATGAATATTATTTTGAATATTCATTCGAGGACTTATGACTCCTTTTATTTATTATTGAATATTATTTGAATATTCATTCGAGGGCTTATGACTCTTTTATATTATTTATTGAATATTATTTGAATATTCATTCGAGGGCTTATGACTCAGTTTATATTATTTAATGAATATTATTTGAATATTCATTTGAGGATCTATGACTCCGATTATTTGCTGAAATATATTCTTTATTTTATTAAAGAATAAGGTGTTAATAATCAAACTTATTTTCGATTATTCAAATAAAGATAATACTTTCATATAAGTATATCTTGGTTATATAATACTCGTTTCAAGTATAAGTTTTAATACTTCTACTTCAATTATTTTTATAAAGATTATTCTTTATGGGAATATTATTTAAATAATAATATTCAGTCGTTTTCTAAATATTCTGGGGACTGATTTACTTCATTAAATCAGCTTTACTCCAAACACTCTTTAAAGTGTTTTCGAGTCTTCAAAATGATTTTTAAAGTCAGAGCGGATCCCAAACTCATTTTTATATTTAAGATCTTCCTTTTTAAGGGGATTTAAATACTCGCTCAAAACCTGGGGAATCCGGCTCTGTGGTGTATTTTATATTCGCAACGAGGTTGCAGTTTTGGTAAATGAATTGATTACTTGCCCAACGTTCGGGAAGTAAGCCCATCTAATTGAGTCGGCATAAGCGACAGGCCGGGGTACGGTCTATTATTGTGTAAGTGGCTGGGTGGCAGTCCATCAACGCGTGAGGGGCCGGGTAACGGTCTAGCGCGAGGTCCTAATGCGGCCAGGGTGATGACCGGTGAGGAATTCATCCATCTACAGTAGAAAAGGTTACTTATTGGTATCTTTGCCTGATCAGCAAGATATCTGGTTTATGCCAAAATTCTTTTCCTTTCCAAAATTCATTGGATGTTTCAAACTCTGTTCATACTTCATATAACAGAGGTTCCAGGAAATGTTTAAAGAGATATATATATGTGGATATATATATATATCGGGACTAAATAAAGTATCTCATAACTTTTTCATTCAATAATATTTCAAAGATTGAATCTATTCAAGTCTTAACTTGTGGTCTCATCTATGGGATGTTTTTCTTAAAACTTATAATACTTTGAACGGTGGTAGTTCAAGTAGCTTTATAAATGATATAAGCGTGGTGAAGTATTGGTAACTTCATTCCTTGATTTTACTTATATCTAGTAAGTAATTATCTTACGCATGATAGAGATTCTAGTAAGTATCCATTTAGATACTTATATTATTGTTATCACTATGTATTATCTTGCGAGCTGTAAGGTTCACTCTTGCTTTATTTCTTCATCACACAACAACAGTTAGGAGAGATGGCCAGACTCCAGCAGACCCAGCGCAAGCGCGTGGGAAGCGTCCCGTGTCTTCCCGATGAGGTTGTAGCTGCTATAGCTGCAGAGGTAGATCCATTGTAGTTCAGACCATCTACTTTTGAGAATCAAATTATGTATAATTATAACTTGTGGCAGATAATGGCAATTAACTGTAAATTTATCAAGTAATCATTTTGGGTTGTAATAACTATTAAATGGTGGATTCAAAGACTTGTACTTATTTCAATTTCATCTCTGAGACTATAACGGGTTGTGGTGTGTGTTAGTATGGGGTCACAGCATGAGGTTATTATTATTAATTAAGTGAAGTGATATTGTGGAAAGAAAGACCGTGACAACCCGGATCCCCGACCCCGGATCTGGGGGTGTTACATCTATTACCTTCAAAAAATTGTGTTCTTGGTCGTACAACTACATGGGGCTGAACCTGTTGCTTAGCCTCTACAGATTGGTCAACCACATCATCGACATAAAAATCCAACCTTTCACCTTCAACTTTGTTTAGGAATGCAGTTAAGTCAGCATCGGACTGAATCAAGTGCCAACCTGAAGGAACCTTCTTCATATAAACACCACCAATTTCCTGTATTTCAGCACATCTAGCACATACTCCATCAGAACCGTGTACAAGAATCAGTCTGCATCAACATACTCCAAAATCACTTTACAGGTCCCACCGACATATTTGGATTTTGTAAAAGTTCCCTTGTGAAAGAACCTGAGAACATAATCTGTATTTGCCATCCTGAAAATTATAAAGTATAAACAAATTGTCAGTGATATAAATACAAGTCCTAGATGTTACAAATTAAAAAAAAACAAGAAAGTAATTGAGGCTCATGTAGAAAATAGACAAATAGATTACACCAACGCAAGTTCCAAATAAATTACTACTCAAGTTACAAACCAACTCAAGTTCAACTCAAGTTCAAAATAGATTACAGACCAACTCATTCAACTAACAAATTACAAAGTAAACTCTAAGTACCAATTACATAAACAAATTATAAATCAGTGCCATGTCATATATCAATATCATCCAGGTCTTCATTAGGTGTAATAGGGAATTGTTTTTTTCGGGACATCATCTCTGGACCAAGTGAATGTATCGGGTATGTCATCTCGCGGGATATAACCTATGTCAGACACTTCTTCTGCTGTAGTCAACCCATCTTTTACTTCAGAGTATTGATCCTTTGGATATTTCTGAAGAACAAATTGCAAATTCTTTTCAGTAGAATCTTCAATATAGAAGACCTGTTGTACTTGTGTAGCGAGGACAAAGGGATCTTCCTTTTGACATAACCTACTAAAGTTCACTCTTGCTAACCCATAGCAATCCCCAGCTTTTTGGTACCAACAACACCTAAAAAGAACTACTGACACCGCACCCCAGTAGTCCACTTCAATAATCTCCTCAATTGCACCGTAGTATCCCACATCCCCAACTATTGGGTTCTTATCTTTTGCACTCGCAAAACTGGTGGTTAAGGCAGTGAGGAACACACCAGAGTTTTGCGTCATACACCTACTATCTCTGAGCTTGGTGTGAAATCTATATCCACTCACATTGTAACCTGTAAATCTCTTTGCCGAACGAAGAGGGCCCCTTGCCAACGATGACAATTCCAGTGCATCTCTTTTTTGAACCACATCTTTCAACCACTTTTGAAAGTCAGTTGTATGCATTCTTTCGTGCTTATACCTCTTTAATTTGTCATCTTTTTGAACAAGGGTATGGTGTTCACTACAATTGGATTAGCAGCAAGTTAGCACAATATTATAATGTCTTAAAGTTTTTTTAATTAATCTTGATTTTTGGTTGTTAATTAGAACTTACTCTTTTAGCTTTTCGATTTCCACTTTTTCACAGTTGAATAATATGTACCGATGAGCATTTGTCCATGTCTTGTTGTCCATATGTATAAACTTTCCTTCTCTGCTTCTCCGAGACCCGATAGGATATCCACCATCTGTATGACTGTCCTTGGTATCAGTCCCACTCTTATACTGCTCATCAAAAAATCTAGAGCAAAATGTAAGGCATTCTTCTACCAAGTAGCCCTCTGCTACGCACCCTTCAGGTTTAATCCGATTCCGAACGTATGACTTTAATTTGCACAAATACCGTTCAATTCCAAACATCCACCTTAAGTGCACCGGTCCACCAAATTCTATTTCCTTGCACAAATGAATTGGTAAGTGAACCATTATATCGAAAAATGCAGGTGGAAAAATCATTTCAAGCTCACAAAGTATCTCGATTATTTCCTTCTGCAATTTTTCAACATCTTCTAATTCAATGACTTTTCTACATATGCCTCTAAAGAATGCTCCCAGCCTCATTAATGGAATTGCTACCTCAGGTTTCAGAGTTTTTACGACAGCAAATTGTAATAGAAATTGCAGAATAAAATACGCGTCATGACTTTTGTAACCCGATATTTTTCGCTCCTTCATTTGAACGCATCGGCTGATATTTGATGCAGATTCGTATGGTAGATTAGCATTCATTAGAACTGAACAGAAGATCTCTTTCTCTTTTTTGGTCATATCAAAACTAGATGCCCTAATTTCCATATGTTTATCATCACATTTGACAGGGTGAAGGTCTTTTCTAATCCCCATTTCTTCCAAATCTTGACGAGCATTAAGATGGTCCTTTGTCTTGCCTCCGATATTTAACAAAGTTCCCAAAATCTTGTCATAAATGTTCTTCTCAATATGTATAACATCTAAGTTATGCCTAACCATATTATTGCTCCAATATGGTAGCTCAAAAAAAATGGACTTCTTCTTCCAAGGGCAATCTGATGTTCCTCTATTTCTTTTCAGCGGCTTCCCAAAATCATTTTCGTAACCACGCAATAGTTCTTCAACCTCTGCTTCGCTTAATAGTTCTTCTATCTCATGGGTTGAGACCTCGTAAATCCATTCAACGGAATGGGGACAAGGACCATTACAGACTAGATGTTCGTGTATAGCCTTAGCACCACTCCAAAAACGATTACCACATTTCTTACAAGGGCACTTAAGCTCGTTTCCTACGGCATATCGGGAAAATGCTTGGTTAACAAAAGCTTCAACTCCCTTCCTATATCTATCACTGTACTTGGGAAGTGTTACCCATTTCTCTCCTTCAACATCCATTTTCTACATAAATTTTTTGAAACAAAACCACAAAATTCACTTAAGTTTTCAACACAATCAGACAACAACAAGAACCAAGAACAAAAAAAAAGACCAAGAACAGGGCAGTTTGACTTATAATTACAACAAGAACACAAAAAAATAGACCAAGAACAGGGCACTTTTGACTTAAAATAACAGGGTATTTTGACTTTAAAACATCAAAAAATTAAAACAAAATTCTCAGAAATAGTCAGACCAAGAACCTACTAATTTTACAAAAACACAAAACAGAAACAAAATACAAAAGAACACAAAAAGCACAAAAAATACACAAAATTTTTACATGCATTCACAAATAATCAGAGAGAGGAGTGTTTGAAGAGTGAGAGAGATGAGTTTTACCTTATATCAAGCTTTAATCGAGTTTAATCGCGCTTCAATCGAGCTTCAAGTGAGAGAGATGAGCTTCAAGCCTTCGAGATATGAGAAAGTCTTCGAGATGAGCTTCGAGTTGCGATGGAGAGATGTGGGAGAGGTGTGAGAGAGGTGTGTGAGGGAGAGATGTGAGAGAGGTGTGAGAGAGGTGTGCGAGAGAGAGATGCGAGGGAGGTCTGAGAGAGAGATGAGGTGAATTTTTGTGTAATAGATTTGGGGGTGAATTTTTGTCCAAATAAAAGTGTATTCAATTTTTGGTGCCAAAATAAAAGTGTAAAACAATTTTTGGTATCCCGCCACCCCCAATTTCAGTGTTCCCTCATGTGTTTTCGGTCAATTTGACCAAAAACGTTACTATTATTGCAACATTATTTGAAATATGTTGCACGTTTTACAATTTTTTCAAATTGGACCTTAACCATGCAACACTTACGTATTTTATGTAACACTTTTATAAATTATTGCAATAGAGTTGAAAAATTTGTTCTACTGCAACATTTTCTGCAACACAATTATATTTTGTGCTTGCAATAGGCCATATTTGGTGTAGTGCAGCTTTCTCCACAAAGTCTGATAGCAGGGCTTTATTTCCAGTCATATGTCCTGAACATCCACTGTCCAGAACTAGGATGTTTTTCCAGTTGCCCTGCAATCACAAAAACCACTAATGATTAGTTTTAAGGACCCAGACTTGCTTGGATCCTTTGGCCTTATTAAGTTTGTTAGCATTTGCAGCGGATTTAATTTTAGAGTTTATGCTAACATGCTGTTTATCAGAATTTATAGTATCAGACTTTGCATCAGAACTTACACTAGAAGGAATAATGCTAACTTTATTTAAAGAAGGTTTTATTTGATAATAATCATAGTATAAACTATGATATTCCTTAAAGTATAAATGGAATGCCATAAACTACCACAATGAAAATAAGGATTTTGTGGTTTAAAACCTAACAGACTGACTCTTAACTCCTGATTTAGGAGGTAAAGAGTTTATATCCTTATTCTTCCTGCAAAAAGAAGCAAGATGGTAATAGTTTTCACAGTTATATCATTTCTTTCTAGGAGCATTAGGAACAGGCTTATATTTATTGCTTTTATTCACACCTTCCTTTCCATTCCTATTTTTCCTAGGTGGCTTTACCTTGTTTACATTCTTAATCTCTTTCAGCTTATGCTTAAGCTGCCTTTTTGTCATTAAGCCTATGTTGACTTTAATTGGCTTATCCTGTTTTAATTTGTCAGAAGTGACTCTGTCTTAATTTCTGTCTCAGTATCTTTCATCTTTTGAGAATCAGACTTTACAGTTTTAGCTACAAACTTAACAGGATTTACCCTTGGCTTAACAGTTTGTTTAACGACAATTGGCTTAATTTGTTCAGTTCCTATTTCACTTTTATCATCTCCATAACCTAAGCCCTCTTTCCAGTTTCCACTACTTAGCAAATTCTGAGTTGTTCTTCCAGAGTTACTCCAAATCCTGATAATCTCTCTTTCCTTTTCTAACTCAGTTTTTAGAGATTGATTCAATTTTAACACTTCATCTCTAACATAAAAAGCATAATCTCTTTCTTTCTGAGTTTGATGGAACATAACTAACTCATTTTCTAAATAGTCATTCCTTTTCTTAAAAGCCAGATTTTCAGAAGTTAACCTATCACATGTTAAGGTCTGATCTCTATAGCTAATGAATATGGTTTAAGATAAGATCTCAACTCAGTAATATCATCAGTATGAAAAGCATAAGTTGTTTGAGGTACCTTTAACTCATCAGCATCAGAAATGCTATCAGCATTTGCCATCAAGGCATAGTTCACCTCATCTTCAGAATCTGAAGTGTCTGTCCAGCTTTTCTTCTTTGTGACAAGTGTCTTGCCTTTGTCACCTTTTCCTTTTTTGCAATAAGGAGATATGTGGCCTTTCTCACCACAATTATAGCATTTAACATTTGAGTAATCTCCTCTGTCAGACTTTCCTGCTTTGCCTTCAGATTTTCTGAATCCCTTCTTATCAGAACTTCCACTTTTCCTGGAAAACTTCTTTCCCCTTCTAAATTTCCTGTAGGCTATCTTTGTGATACCCATCACCATAAGAGCACACAATCTCATCATCTCTTCATCAGCATCCATCTCAGATAGACTTTCAGTTTCTGAATCCTCATCATTATCAGAACTTGATGACTTAGTATCAGACTTTGTGATGAAAGCCTTTCCTTTGCCTTTCTTTGACACAGCCACTTTGGGGGATTCCTCCTCAGCCTTAAGAGCAACTGTCCTTGACTTTCTCCTATGTCTCTTGCTTCTTTGATCCATCTCAAGTTCATGAGTTTTGAGCTTACCATAAATTCATCAAGAGTAGTTTGATCAAGAGCATAGTTGCCTCTTATAGTAGTTGCCTTCAAATCCCAACTTTCAGGAAGAGCTAAAAGGAATTTAAGATTAGTATCTTCAAGACATATTCCTTATCCATTAGTGACAGATCATTCAAGAGTTTGACAAATCTGTCATATAAACCAGTTAATGACTCATCAGGTTCTGAATCGAAGTGCTCATACTCCTGAGTGAGTATAGTCCTCCTGTTCTTATTAATTGCATCAGTTCCCTGGCATCTTGTCTCCAAGGCATCCCATATCTCCTTTGCAGTCTTGCAGTTAATTACCCTGTTTGACATGACATTATCAATGGCACTATGCAGCAAATGCCTTACCTTTGCATCCTTGGCAATAGATGAGATATCTTCAGCTGTATACTCACTTTTTTCTTTTGGTACGGTCTTTGCTGGCTGATCTGCAACTACAACAGAGAGCTTGTGTAACGACCGAGAAATTACGCTTGTATTATATTATAATAATGATAAATTATGTGTATTATTATGTGATTAAATGTGTTAAGTCGTTGAACCCTAACTGCTATGTGTTATGTGTTGGTTGTTTTGATCCAAACGTGTTTTGGATATTTATTGAGCGTTTTATCGTCAGTCATATATATATATTATATCAAAACCTGTACAGCTCAAAACTATGTTTTAAAAGCCCGTATTTCAAACAAAATCATTGGCCCTATTTTTCCAAAAATGCCTATCCCATATCGCTATTCCGAACCCCTAGATGTTTTACAAATTGACCTTTTTCGAGAAAAAACAACTTTTCCGGACCCCTTCGGGTACCAAAAACCCCACAAAAATCATATTTTTATTTTTATATGATCATGAAATTATTATATATCATTTTTCTTTGTATTTTTGTATTTTTTCACAATTTTTGGGAATTTTTAGTATTATTTTGTATCTATTTGATATTTAAAAATTCAATATTAATACCCAAAAAATTATAAAAATTGGGGCCAAATATTTTTAATAGGAGTGTAATTAGACCCTTAATTTTACTTAGGGGTATTATTTTCATAAATATAAATACCTGAATTATTATTAATTAAATCAGTTAATTACAATTAAAAATCAGAAAAAAAAATAAAAAGAAAAAGAAAGGGAATTAGGGTTAGGGTTTGGTGAAGAACCGGGCAGCAGAATCAATCGGACTTTTGAACGTGATTCGGTGTCAGAAATCGAAGTGTAAGTAGCCGTTTGAAGCTTATAATCTCTACTTTTTCGATTATGTAACTGCTTTTGTTGTTCGATTAATCGATTTAAAGTTGTTTAGTTTCGGGTTTAATTTTTTAATTCGGGTTTTGTGATTGAGTAGTTGTTTGATGATTCTGTTAGCATAGTTGTTTAGATCGTTGAAATTACAGTCGAACGGTACCGTTTCGTCGAGTTTGGTGGTTGATTTCGAGCTCGCCGGATTTTTGACGCCGCCGCCGTGTTCGTTGAGTTTCTGGCCGTGTGGACGACGAGGACGAAGGAGGAACAGTAAGGGAGCGTCGTGGTGTTGCCTGTGCGTCGAAAACGAAGAAAAACGAGTATGAAATCGAGCGTTTTGGCTTCGGTTGGTTCGCCGGAATTAGTCCGCCGACGTCGGATTCTGGGGAAGGGGGCCGGTGTTCTTCGTGACCCGATTGGGTCGAAGTCGACCTGGTTTCCAACTCGGTTTCGATCCAAAAATCCCCAATTGATTTTCTGATTTCTGTTTCTGAATTCTTATTATTTAATTATATTTATAAAACAGAAGTTAGATTTATTAATTCTAAAATTTATTTTAAAAATTAGTTTTAAAATCTGAAAAAATAGTATTATTAATTTCTAGATTATTTTATTAAATTATAAATTCGAATTTATTTATTTAATTAATTATTAATTATTTATCTAATTATTTATTAATTATCTAATTAATTAATAATTGGGTAATTAATTAATAATTAGGTAATTAATTTAGTAAATAAAGATAGAAATAATTAAGTAATGTGATTAATAATCTAATAATTAGTTAATAATGCGAGTAATGATTCGATAATTGAATTATTATTCGAGCGTTAGTTATTTGAATAATATTGTAATAATTATTCGTATCGTATAATTAGATATCAGTAATTAATTAATTAACGAATCGTACGAGTTTCAATATAATCTAATAGATCGATAATTATGCGGGAGTTGCGAGTGGCTCGTGCATATACGAGTGATTAATCGTTAAGTGATCTATAATTCGAATAATTCGTAGTTATTCGATAAGTAGCGTATCAGTTAATTAAGTTGATTGATTATTTGTAATAATCGATCTAACCGAATAAATATCGAAGTTATAAATATATAATAAATTGTGATTAATCCTAATAATTAGGAATTTATTATTTTAAATTATTAAATAAGTAATTATTAATTATGTATTAGTTAGTTATTTATTAAATATTTAAAAAAGTGATTAATTATTTCGATAATTAATCACATAATTTTCAATAAATCGTAATTCCTTCGTTTTAACTCCAAAAATTATAAAAAAATTATTTTTGACTTTAATTTTTCTTAAATAATTATTTAAAAATTATTTTAGGATTTAAGAGGTTGAAATTATTTATATTGACCAATAAATTGAATTATCAGTGTTTAATTGATAATAATTCAAACCGTTAATCCGATTTGAGCGAAACGAAGACCCCTAGACTCATAAAAATGAGACGAATCCAATAAAAATAGTTATAAGTTATAATTTCTTCCGAAAAAGAGTGGTTTGGTGATAATTGATAGTTCGTAAGTCCTAATAGGGGTGTAATTGAGCCGAATAAATCTCAAAAAATTATAATAAAATCGATAGGACTAGTTAACGCGGGTATAAGCCTAGAATTGATTCTAAAAATAATTATAAATCTAAAAAAATTTAATTAGTGTTTATGTGCTACGTGCTTTATGTGATTCCGTGAATAGACGTGCTGTATAAATGTATTGTATATATACGAGTCAGATAGAAATGCATGGGTAGACTGATACGGTTACGTGATATCAATTCAAGATACACGTATATAGTAAATTATCTAAACACCTATCTTTCCATGATTTGTTCAATGTTAGCAAGGCAGAGCAAGCTAGGGTCAGAAGGCAGTGAGTTAAACCAGGTTAAGTACGCGCAAGGCAAGTTTTTCCCTATTCTAAATTCAGAATAGTGATTTATATTTCTTTTCTATCGTATCAATTTTCTTGATAATCATTGTTCATATACACTGTTACCCATTTATTATTGCTTGTTCCAGTTTCATTTCAATTCTTGATTTACCAATTTATTGAATTCCTTGTTCATATTTCAATTCCTTTACCCTACATATACT